>NC_092718.1:223790883-224090883 GCF_047496885.1 Scyliorhinus torazame
GCGAGGAAAATACAAGGAACAAAGGTAAAAGAGGCGGCAAAACTCACCACGAGGTAGGGTTGCAGCAATGAACGGCGGTTTTGAATTGCAGCCAGGTTGGAAAAGGTACTGCACGTGCGCAGTTGCGCGAAGAGCGCACAGAACGGGAAGGTCCGTTTGCGCATGCGCGAGAAGCCGCACACGCGCAATTGCGAAAAAGGACGCAAGTACAGGAACAGCGATCTGCGCACGCCCAATAGCTTCCTACGCTCTACGTCATGACGTCAGAGGCCCTGGACCACACCCACTTAAAGGAAAAATTGAAAGCCTCAAAACCGGATTCTTTCACCTGGAACGACAGCACAATGCCTGAACTTCGACCTGTAGCTGGAAGTAACCTCCGCAGACCCCTGCAACAAGCAGTTAGCACCGCCCAAAGAGATGATACAGTCCCCAAGATTCACCCACCGCATTGTGCTGGGCACAGAGCCGGGAGCGAGGGCAGCGTGATTCACCCACCGCATTGTGCTGGGCACAGAGCCGGGAGCGAGGGCAGCGTGATTCACCCACCGCATTGTGCTGGGCACAGAGCCGGGAGCGAGGGCAAAATCCCAGGAGAGACCCAAAACGGCTTCATGCTTTTCCAATTGCTGGGTCTTGAATTCTTCTTTGGACATCGCAAGCCCAATGCCAGCTCCGACACAGAACGTGATGATATGGTCTTGGAAGACGACAACTCAGACAAAGCTTTCACCTTGGGAGGCTACCCCAGTACCAAATCCGAACCGCAACTAGACGTGTTGCACATTGACGACCCCGACGACAAGTTCTTCGGATTTGAGGATCTTCAGCCCAGCATATACGACATCCCAACTCGTGAGTGCAGGATTATGCTGCGGCCTGACACCAAGAGACAGAGAGAGGTCCAAGCCCACGGAGAGCGGCCTCCTGCCACACAGAGAGTGGTCCATGCACCACAAAGGGTCCCAGCCTCCTCACAGAAAGCGATGAAAGACTCCACAGCGAGCTCGTGGACAGACTCCACGACAGAAGCAACGCAAGACTACACAGCGCAGTCCTTGCATGAACAAGAAGTGACTCGAGTGACACAAGCCTCCACAGCGAGCATATGATTTGGACTTACTGTTTAATGATCACTGTTATCATAACTTGTACAGAGTATCACTCATCTATCTAGTTTGTTCAATTTTCTTTAACACTTTACAGAAAATCTGTAACATGAAAAAAGGGGGGATGTGATGATATACATCACTGTAAGTACACAAAGGGTTAATGTACATACACTACACCTAGCTACACACTAGAGGGAACACCAGAGACATGACACACAGGCAGTCAACCAATAGGTCAGTAAGATAGGACACAACCAATGGGCATTCACGATACACACACAGGTGACACTACCAAAGGGGGGCATTACACCAACCCATATAAAAGGACACATCACACATGCTCAGTCTCTTTCCAGTGGAGACTCCTAGTGAGTACAGACACAGGGTTGATTGAACATCACACCCACCACGTGGATTGTAGCAGACTGGTTCGTCAGTCTGAGTCGCTATAGCAGGATTAACAGTAGCGTTGAATCCGAGTAGGAGAATTGTTAATAGTTTAATAAACGTGTTAAAGCTATCTCCAAGTCTGAACCTTCCTTTGTCAGAGTGCACATCAAGGAAGCAGCTTATGCTACGACAAGGGCATAACAAAACAATCTACACCCCTCCCCTTTCAGGACCCCCCATTATCAGGACCCCTCTTTCCCCCCCCCCCAACCTTTCTGCGGCCCCTTCACACCCCACACCCCTTCATGAGCATGACCCTCTCAAGCCCTGACCCATGGCAGTGCCTAACCTGGCACCGAGGAAACGTGGCACTGTCAGGGTGCCCGGCTACTACCCTGCCCTGTCCCCGACCACCCAAGGGTCTCTAATGACCTCCAAGACGCCCCCCCCCCTCCCGCCGAGGTGCCATCACGACTGGTCCACACTTCTGGAAACCAGCACTAATCGGTAGGCACTGCCACTGACTCCCAGGCGGTGAGTGAATGTGGTGTCCAGATGTAGCGAGTCCTGTGACCCAGCAACTGGAAAAGCATGAAGCCGTTTTGGGTCTCTCCTGGGATTTTGCCCTCGCTCCCGGCTCTGTGCCCAGCACAATGCGGTGGGTGAATCACGCTGCCCTCGCTCCCAGCTCTGTGCCCAGCACAATGCGGTGGGTGAATCACGCTGCCCTCGCTCCCAGCTCTGTGCCCAGCACAATGCGGTTGGTGAATGACGCCCAGTGATTCCACTCCGCTGCTGAGGAGCTATTGGGTAATCCTGTTGTCAGTGGTAGCATCAATGCAAAATATTAATCCCACAAAGTAATCAGTAAATATTGGTAAGATTTTGTCCACAGGTTCTCTGTGATTTCAGCAATGTCTTGATTAAAACATTTTAATGTCTCTTTTCAAGGCCCTCCGTGTCTGTGGCTCTAAACCCCTCCAATCCGATTTCTAAACCCCTCCAGTGCGACAACCTCCCAAGCTTTCTGTCCTCCTTGAAGCCGGTTTCCTCGAGGCTTTTGGCCACCTGTCCTAATCACTCTTTATGGGGCTCAGTCAAATTTTGTTTGAGAATAATAATCTTTATTATTGTCACAAGCAGGCTTACATTAACACTGCAATGAAGTTACTGTGAAAAGCCCCTAGTCGCCACACTCCGGCGCCTGTTTGTTCGGGTCACAGAGGGAGAATTAAGAATGTCCAATCCACCTAACCCGCACATCTTTGGACTGTGGGAGGAAACCGGAGCACCCGGAGGAAACCCTCGCAGACACGGGGAGAACGTGCAGACTCCGCACAGACAGTGACCCAAGCTGGGAATCGAACCTGGGACCCTGGAGCTGTGAAGCAACAGTGCTATCCACTGTGCTACCGTGCTGCCCATATGATAATGCTCCTGTGAAGCTTGGATGTTTCAGTGGGTTAGAAGTGCTTTATATGGACTTTACAGCACAGAAACAGCCTATTCAGCTCAACAATTCCATCTCACTGTTTATGTCCCACATGTCCCACATGAGCCTTCTCCCCCCCCCCGCTTCACCCTAACCCCACCCTGCATCACCCTCCCCCACCCTGCATCACCCTAACCCCACCCTAACCCCACCCTGCATCACCCTAACCCCACCCTGACCCCACCCTGCATCACCCTAACCCCACCCTGCATCACCCTAACCCCACCCTTACCCCACCCTGCATCACCCTCCCCCACCCTGCATCACCCTGACCCCACCCTGACCCCACCCTGCATCACCCTAACCCCACCCTGACCCCACCCTGCATCACCCGCCCCCACCCTGCATCACCCTAACCCCACCCTGACCCCACCCTGCATCACCCTCCCCACCCTGCATCACCTATTCAGCTCAACAATTCCATCTCACTGTTTATGTCCCACATGAGCCTTCTCCTCCCCCCCCGCTTCACCCTAACCCCACCCTGACCCCACCCTGCATCACCCTCCCCCACCCTGCATCACCCTAACCCCACCCTAACCCCACCCTGCATCACCCTAACCCCACCCTGACCCCACCCTGCATCACCCTAACCCCACCCTGACCCCACCCTGCATCACCCTCCCCCACCCTGCATCACCCTAACCCCACCCTAACCCCACCCTGCATCACCCTAACCCCACCCTGACCCCACCCTGCATCACCCTAACCCCACCCTGCATCACCCTAACCCCACCCTGACCCCACCCTGCATCACCCTCCCCCACCCTGCATCACCCTAACCCCACCCTGACCCAACCCTGCATCACCCTAACCCCACCCTGCATCACCCTCCCCCACCCTGCATCACCCTCCCCCACCCTGCATCACCCTCCCCCACCCTGCATCACCCTCCCCCACCCTGCATCACCCTAACCCCACCCTGCATCACCCTAACCCCACCCTGACCCCACCCTGCATCACCCTAACCCCACCCTGACCCCACCCTGCATCACCCGCCCCCACCCTGCATCACCCTAGCCCCACCCTGACCCCACCCTGCTTCACCCTCCCCCACCCTGCATCCCCCTAACCCCACCCTGACCCCACCCTGCATCACCCGCCCCCACCCTGCATCACCCTAACCCCACCCTGACCCCACCCTACTTCACCCTCCCCCACCCTGAATCACCCTAACCCCACCCTGACCCCACCCTGCATCACCCTAACCCCACCCTGCATCACCCTCCCCAACCTGCATCACCCTCCCCCACCCTGCATCACCCTCCCCCACCCTGCATCACCCTAACCCCACCCTGCATCACCCTAACCCCGCCCTGACCCCACCCTGCATCACCCTAACCCCACCCTGACCCCACCCTGCATCACCCGCCCCCACCCTGCATCACCCTAACCCCACCCTGACCCCACCCTGCATCACCCTCCCCCTGCATCACCCTAACCCCACCCTGCATCACCGTAACCACACCCTGCATCACCCTCCCCACCCTGCATCACCCTAACCCCACCCTGCATCACCCTAACCCCACCCTGCATCACCCTAACCCCACCCTGCATCACCCTAACCCCACCCTGACCCCACCCTGCATCACCCTCCCCCACCCTGCATCACCCTCCCCACCCTGCATCACCCTAACCCCACCCTGCATCACCCTCACCCCACCCTGCATCACCCTCACCCCACCCTGCATCACCCTCCCCCACCCTGCATCACCCTCCCCCACCCTGCATCACCCTCCCCACCCTGCATCACCCTAACCCCACCCTGCATCACCCTCACCCCACCCTGCATCACCCTCCCCACCCTGCATCACCCTAACCCCACCCTGCATCACCCTCCCCCACCCTGCATCACCCTCCCCCACCCTGCATCACCCTCCCCCACCCTGACCCCACCCTGCATCACCGAATCGCAGTGTGTCTCATTCTATTTAATTCTCTCTCAAGAATATTATTTCCCTTAAATGCATTTACAGTTTTTGACTCACATTCCACATTCTGAATGAGACATTTCCCCCTTTGTGCTGGGTTTGTTTTTGTTAACATGGTGCAAGATCTTGGTGAAATCTGAACGATTATCCGCTGTTTTCGGTGAGTTTGGGAGCCAGCGTTAAAATGTTCACAAAATAATCACTTTAAGAGCAGCTAAACCTCAGGGGCCCCGACCTGAACGTTACAAAATGCCAGATTTGACAGCCTGGGGGTAACAGATAGAAAATCTGCTCCAGCCCAGGGACGAGCTGAAATTTCACTTCCCCATGGAGCACGTTCAAAATTGGAAGGAAGAAGTAACTAATCTTTTGTTCTTTTCCTGGAGTGGGCACATATGTTGTACATTGAGGGAAGTAATGGCGGTGGAATTATTTCCAGATCTATTTGGATTTTACACTAAAACTGCTCTGAGCGCCACTTGCTGGTCACCAGGCGTTACTGCAGCCTGCTCGCCCCACCTCCCCCATGCCCCTCGACTTGGTCAATCTGCAGCATTTGTGGGAGAGACCTGTCACTTTGAGCTGTTAAATGTAACAGGGATGCAATATCCTGAGTCTGCCAGATAAACTGTCCGTAATTTCAGCAAATAGCCAGACGAGTGGACAGTAAGTGGTGATTAATTCCATGTAGCAGCTCCAGTAATTATCTGATACTTAAAGCTACAATCCCCAAGATTCCAGATGGCAACATTTAAAGTGACGCATATTAAAGGCTCAGAATGAATTTACATTGTGGTTACAATGCTGAGCAGTTGATTAAATGGCCACATTAGATACACATTAACATTCTGGCTCCTGGCATTCAGCGAATGAGTGGGGTCGCTGCACATGGATTGTAACTTCCCCAGGCTCACAGCATGTCCAGACACATTACTGTGTTGTAGAAATCTCATAGCAGGAATATTAACCTCAGATTAAAGTCAACCGTGGCCGTGGCCTGTTGGGGTCTCTTATAGCACTGTAGCACAATGGTTAGCACTGTGGCTTCACAGAGCCAGGGTCCCAGGTTCGATTCCGGCTTGGGTCACTGTCTGTGTGGAGTCTGCACATCCTCCCCGTGTCTGCGTGGGTTTCCTCCGGGTGCTCCGGTTTCCTCCCACTGTCCCAAGACTTGCTGTTAGGTGGATTGGCCATGATAAATTGCCCTTAGTGACCAAAGGGTTGGGAGGGGTTATTGGGTTACGGGGGATAGGGTGGAAGTGCGGGCTTAAGTGGGTCGGTGCAGAATCGATGGGCCGAATGGCCTCCTTCTGCTCTGTATGTTCTATGTACACCCAAACCGAAGGGTCAGCACCGAGGCAGGGTCAGAGGGTCGAGGCAGGGTCGGAGGGTCGGAGAGTGGAGGCAGGGCCAGAGGGTCGGAGGGTGGACGGAGGGTCGGAGGGTCGAGGCAGGGTCGGAGGGTGGAGGCAGGGCCGGAGGGTGGAGGCAGGGCCGGAGGGTCGGAGGGTCGGAGGGTGGAGGCAGGGCCGTTGTGTCAGTGGGCAGAGTACTCTTGCTAGTTGCAGCCGAGTTGCTTCATTACCCTGACATTGCTGCATTGGAGTCGGTCGGCATGGTGAGAGCCTGACATTGCTGCATTGGAGTCGGTCGGCATGGTGAGAGCCTGACATTGCTGCATTGGAGTCGGTCGGCATGGTGAGAGCCTGACATTGCTGCATTGGAGTCGGTCGGCATGGTGAGAGCAGTACCTGAGCAACTTCACCTCGAGTGAGCATCAGGAGGACAGGAAATGGGACCAGGTGGGAAACGTAGGCCGTGATTTCGCGGCAGCGAGATCTCAGTTTGAAATCTTGCCAGTGACGTGACCCTGATTTGAATCTCATTCAACAGATTTACACTCTGCCTTCCATCGCAGTGTAATATCCCTTCCAGGTGGAGCGAATCACTGCTATGATAACGACACTGGGGCGCAGAGGTGCCTGGAGGAACCAGGGTTGAGGGCCAAGGGTGGGATTGCCCCTGGCAATGTCCCCCGCCAATGTCCCCTGGCAATGTCCCCCGCCAATGTCCCACAAACGCGTTGGTGTTTGAACAGGGGGGGAATTAAAGAGGGGGAGAGTGCCCCCCCCCCCGATACTTCTGTGGCAGGGGGTTGCACCGAAGCTTGTGGGGGAGTCTTCCATGACCGTGTGGGGTGGGAGGAGTTAGATTTTCTCACTGAGCGAGCACCATCCGATCTCTGTGTCGCCAGGCTTGCCAGCTGTCAGGCCTCGCCCCACCAGAGGGACACCCAAACCCTGCCCCATGATTCTTTCCTGAAAGTGTCAGGCAATCTGGACAGAAAACCTGGCTGTGTTTCTGGGGAGCAACTCGTTTTTAGTCAGAATCTGACACTTTGCCACTTGATTTGCTGCAGAGAGTTCGAGCAGGAAGATCACGGAATGTAGTGTGTGAGAGAATCCAGGAGACTGCCGACGGGGATTGAAGAAAGTCAGAATGACTGGAATGAAAGATAAATCTGCAGATTGAAAGCGTTGTTTGTGTAATGGATTCCTGATTTAAGTGGAGAAATTCCTCCCTCTTATCTCCTCATCTGTCAGTGGGATATTACATAATGATTTATCAGATTATTATATTCTGTAGCAGCTGTGCTGGGTCAGATTTCTTAATTCCTCATCATTTATAATGACTGATGTATTTTTGTCTGATCTGAACACTTGGGTACACATGAAGATTTGCGATAAACACAGACTAGATTGCTATTTCCAGAGACTCAAATTTATACCCTGCACCTTCACCCTGTTATCAATTATTGACCGGTGGCCATCTCTAATGGACAGTTCTGCGCTGTCTCTACAACCTCTTACAAACTGATAAACTGCCGTGAGAAATCAACTTGACGTGTTGACACTTTTCTGGAAACAAGTGGTTTGGATTTCACTGTAATTTATAATTAGATGATGTGTTGGGTCACAATACAGTAAATCAAACCACAATAAAAAAACAGCAAGACCTCGCTACCCAGCGTGAACAATGTGTGGCCGGGTTCCAGGACGAATACTCTGTGTACATGTTGATTATTTTGTTTAGAAACATACATGTAGCTGAATTCTAAACCAGCGGGTTCCGCCGCTTCGCCGGCAGCGCGCACACGCCCGGGGATTTTCCAATGGCGTGGGGGTGCCCACAATGGGAAACCCCATCGGCCTGCTGCCGGGGGGGGCTCCACGCCAGAAAACGGGTGCGACGGCACGGAGAATCCCGCCCCTGCTTTCCTCCCACAGTCCAAAGATGTGCAGTTAGCTGGATTGGCCATGCTAAATTGCCCTTAGTGTCCAGAAAGGTCAGGTGGGGTTACGGGGATAGGGCGAGGGAGTGGGCCTGGGTTGGGTGCTCTATCAGAGGGTCGGTGCCGACTTGATGGGCCAAATGGTCTCCTTCTGCACTGTAGGGATTCTATGGATAACGGGTGAACGGTAGCACAGTGGTGAGCACTGTGGCTTCACAGCGCCAGGGACCCGGGTTCGATTCCCGGCTTGGGTCACTGTCTGTGCGGAGTCTGCACGTTCTCCCCGTGACTGCATGGGTTTCCTCCGGGTGCTCCGGTTTCCTCCCACAGTCCCGAAAGACGTGCTGTTGGGTGAATTGGAATTCTGAATTCTCCCTCTGTGTACCCGAACAGGCGCCGGAGTGTGGCGACTAGGGGCTTTTCACAGTAACCTCATTGAAGTGTAAATGTAAGCTGACTTGTGACAATAAAGATTATTATTATCTGGTTGACTCCTAGTTGCCCTCTGCATTGGCCAAAAATCCAATCAGTTGTATTCATCACCGAATGAAGGGCAATTAGGGATAGGGATCTTCATGGCTTGGTTGCTAAAACGTTAAGAAGTTGGGAATTCATATTTAAATAGTTAACATACCTTAAAGTAAGGGAAATGCTCGGTCATGAAGTTGTAGATCTCACTGACAGGCAAACTTCCTGCTTTACTGTTCTTTAATGCCATGTATATTAGAATGCTGGAGAGAGATGTAGAGAATGTGTTCAAATTCATATTCAAAATGTGTTTAAATTCATATTCAAATTCAGAATGTGTTCAAATTCATATTCGAATTCAAAATGTGTTCAAATTCATATTCAAATTCAAAATGTGTTCAAATTCATATTCAAATTCAGAATGTGTTCAAATTCATATTCAGAATGTGTTCAAATTCATATTCGAATTCAAAATGTGTTCAAATTCATATTCAAATTCAAAATGTGTTCAAATTCAAATTCAGAATGTGTTCAAATTTATATTCAAATTCAGAATGTGTTCAAATTCATATTCAAATTCAGAATGTGTTCAAATTCATATTCAGAATGTGTTCAAATTCATATTTGAATTCAAAATGTGTTCAAATTCATATTCAAATTCAAAATGTGTTCAAATTCAAATTCAGAATGTGTTCAAATTTATATTCAAATTCAGAATGTGTTCAAATTCATATTCAAATTCGGAATGTGTTCAAATTCATATTCAGAATGTGTTCAAATTCATATTCAAATTCAAAACGTGTTCAAATTCATATTCAAATTCAAAATGTGTTCAAATTCATATTCTATTTCGAAATGTGTTCAAATTCATATTCAAATTCAAAATGTGTTCAAATTCAAAATGTGTTCAAATTCATATTCAAATTCAAAATGTGTTCAAATTCATATTCAAATTCAGAATGTGTTCAAATTCATATTCAGAATGTGTTCAAATTCATATTCGAATTCAAAATGTGTTCAAATTCATATTCAAATTCAAAATGTGTTCAAATTCATATTCAAATTCAAAATGTGTTCAAATTCATATTCAAATTCAGAATGTGTTCAAATTCATATTCAGAATGTGTTCAAATTCATATTCGAATTCAAAATGTGTTCAAATTCATATTCAAATTCAAAATGTGTTCAAATTCAAATTCAGAATGTGTTCAAATTTATATTCAAATTCAGAATGTGTTCAAATTCATATTCAAATTCAGAATGTGTTCAAATTCATATTCAGAATGTGTTCAAATTCATATTCAAATTCAAAACGTGTTCAAATTCATATTCAAATTCAAAATGTGTTCAAATTCATATTCAAATTCAAAATGTGTTCAAATTCATATTCAAATTCAAAATGTGTTCAAATTCAAAATGTGTTCAAATTCATATTCAAATTCAAAAGGTGTTCAAATTCATATTCAAATTCAGAATGTGTTCAAATTCATATTCAGAATGTGTTCAAATTCATATTCAAATTCAAAATGTGTTCAAATTCATATTCAAATTCAAAATGTGTTCAAATTCATATTCAAATTCAGAATGTGTTCAAATTCATATTCAGAATGTGTTCAAATTCATATTCGAATTCAAAATGTGTTCAAATTCATATTCAAATTCAAAATGTGTTCAAATTCATATTCAAATTCAAAATGTGTTCAAATTCATATTCAAATTCAGAATGTGTTCAAATTCATATTCAGAATGTGTTCAAATTCATATTCGAATTCAAAATGTGTTCAAATTCATATTCAAATTCAAAATGTGTTCAAATTCAAATTCAGAATGTGTTCAAATTTATATTCAAATTCAGAATGTGTTCAAATTCATATTCAAATTCAGAATGTGTTCAAATTCATATTCAGAATGTGTTCAAATTCATATTCAAATTCAAAACGTGTTCAAATTCATATTCAAATTCAAAATGTGTTCAAATTCATATTCAAATTCAAAATGTGTTCAAATTCATATTCAAATTCAAAATTGTTCAAATTCAAAATGTGTTCAAATTCATATTCAAATTCAAAAGGTGCTCAAATTCATATTCAAATTCAGAATGTGTTCAAATTCATATTCAGAATGTGTTCAAATTCATATTCAGAATGTGTTCAAATTCATATTCAAATTCAAAATGTGTTCAAATTCATATTCAAATTCAGAATGTGTTCAAATTCATATTCAGAATGTGTTCAAATTCATATTCGAATTCAAAATGTGTTCAAATTCATATTCAAATTCAAAATGTGTTCAACTTCATATTCAAATTCAAAATGTGTTCAAATTCATATTCAAATTCAAAATGTGTTCAACTTCATTTTCAAATTCAAAATGTGTTCAAATTCATATTCAGATTCAAAATGTGTTCAAATTCATATTCAAATTCAAAATGTGTTCAAATTCATATTCAAATTCAGAATGTGTTCAAATTCATATTCAGAATGTGTTCAAATTCATATTCGAATTCAAAATGTGTTCAAATTCATATTCAAATTCAAAATGTGTTCAAATTCATATTCAAATTCAAAATGTGTTCAAATTCATATTCAAATTCAAAATGTGTTCAAATTCATATTCAAATTCAAAATGTGTTCAAATTCAAAATGTGTTCAAATTCATATTCAAATTCAAAATGTGTTCAAATTCATATTCAAATTCAAAATGTGTTCAAATTCATATTCAAATTCAAAATGTATTCAAATTCATATTCAAATTCAGAATGTGTTCAAATTCATATTCAGAATGTGTTCAAATTCATATTCGAATTCAAAATGTGTTCGAATTCATATTCAAATTCTAAATGTGTTCAACTTCATATTCAAATTCAAAATGTGTTCAAATTCATATTCAAATTCAAAATGTGTTCAACTTCATATTCAAATTCAAAATGTGTTCAAATTCATATTCAAATTCAAAATGTGTTCAAATTCATATTCAAATTCAAAATGTGTTCAAATTCATATTCAAATTCAGAATGTGTTCAAATTTATATTCGAATTCAAACTGTGTTCAAATTCATATTCAAATTCAAAATGTGTTCAAATTCAAAATGTGTTCAAATTCAAAATGTGTTCAAATTCATATTCAAATTCAAAATGTGTTTAAATTCAAATTCAGAATGTGTTCAAATTCATATTCAAATTCAGAATGTGTTCAAATTCATATTCAGAATGTGTTCAAATTCATATTCAAATTCAAAATGTGTTCAAATTCATATTCAAATTCAAAATGTGTTCAATTCATATTCAAATTCAAAATGTATTCAAATTCAGAATGTGTTCAAATTCATATTCAAATTCAAAATGTGTTCAAATTCATATTCAAATTCAGAATGTGTTCAAATTCATATTCAAATTCAGAATGTGTTCAAATTCATATTCAGAATGTGTTCAAATTCATATTCAAATTCAAAACGTGTTCAAATTCATATTCAAATTCAAAATGTGTTCAAATTCATATTCAAATTCAAAATGTGTTCAAATTCATATTCAAATTCAAAATTGTTCAAATTCAAAATGTGTTCAAATTCATATTCAAATTCAAAAGGTGCTCAAATTCATATTCAAATTCAGAATGTGTTCAAATTCATATTCAGAATGTGTTCAAATTCATATTCAGAATGTGTTCAAATTCATATTCAAATTCAAAATGTGTTCAAATTCATATTCAAATTCAGAATGTGTTCAAATTCATATTCAGAATGTGTTCAAATTCATATTCGAATTCAAAATGTGTTCAAATTCATATTCAAATTCAAAATGTGTTCAACTTCATATTCAAATTCAAAATGTGTTCAAATTCATATTCAAATTCAAAATGTGTTCAACTTCATTTTCAAATTCAAAATGTGTTCAAATTCATATTCAGATTCAAAATGTGTTCAAATTCATATTCAAATTCAAAATGTGTTCAAATTCATATTCAAATTCAGAATGTGTTCAAATTCATATTCAGAATGTGTTCAAATTCATATTCGAATTCAAAATGTGTTCAAATTCATATTCAAATTCAAAATGTGTTCAAATTCATATTAAATTCAAAATGTGTTCAAATTCATATTCAAATTCAAAATGTGTTCAAATTCATATTCAAATTCAGAATGTGTTCAAATTCATATTCAGAATGTGTTCAAATTCATATTCGAATTCAAAATGTGTTCAAATTCATATTCAAATTCAAAATGTGTTCAAATTCATATTCAAATTCAAAATGTGTTCAAATTCAAAATGTGTTCAAATTCATATTCAAATTCAAAATGTGTTCAAATTCAAATTCAGAGTGTTCAAATTCATATTCAAATTCAGAATGTGTTCAAATTCATATTCAGAATGTGTTCAAATTCATATTCAAATTCAAAATGTGTTCAAATTCATATTCAAATTCAAAATGTGTTCAATTCATATTCAAATTCAAAATGTATTCAAATTCAGAATGTGTTCAAATTCATATTCAAATCCAGAATGTGTTCAAATTCATATTCAAATTCAAAATGTGTTCACATTCATGTTCAGAATGTGTTCAAATTCATATTCAAATTCAGAGTGTGTTCAAATTCATATTAAAATTCAAAATATGTTCACATTCATATTCAAATTCAAAATGTGTTCACATTCATGTTCAGAATGTGTTCAAATTCATATTCAAATTCAGAATGTGTTCTAATTCATATTCAAATACAAAATGTGTTCTAATTCATATCACTTCCTCAATACAAAATACTGAGGATGTTGGAAATCTGAGATAGAAACAGGAAATGCCGGATATGCTCAGCAGGTCATGCAGCTTCTGTGGAGAGTGAAACAGAATGGACAGAATTTTGCAGGGAGAGAGCAGGTGACATGGGTGAAAGCAGAAACAAGCATATTGTCCCTCTCCCACCCAGTCCCATCTTGCTGCATCAATGAGCCAGTGGCTAGTCAATTAACCGGCCAGCAGGAAACCTGGCGGTAGAGAGGGTCAGAGCAGATTGGTGACGGGATGACCCGTAGTCAGATGCAGCAGAGCTTTACAGAGTCAGTGAGATTCCACTCTCAAAGGGGGCCTGGAGGATGTCACAACATCTGGACTAGTGCGCGGTCATTCCAGCCCCACTTCACCCAGAGTCACAGCACAAGTGGATTTAGATGTTATTTTAAAATATCCGAGGACCTTGGCTGAGGCGTAGAGACTATACTCACCAGGATTGTAAATTTAACACAAATAACCTTTAATTATTTAACAGTAATATAATTAAACTGACAAAAATGTAACTGACTATCTCTAATATCCCTTACCGAACCTCGCCCCACTCTACAGACCCACATGCACATGCACTGACACACAAACACAACATTGAGGGAAACTCTTTAAAGCGCGAGGGGTAAATGATCTCCGATGCACTAGGATGGTTTTCAGTTAAAGTCTTTCAGGAGTTCACACTTTTGCTTCAATGCTTCTTCCTCCCAGTCTTGAGAGGGTTTTCTCTGGCAAGTCTGTCTACTTCCTTTGTAGATTCAAGATCATTTCAACGATATGGTACTCACTGGTTTTAGAACAATAAAACAGTCCTTTGCTCCAGCAGACAGAGGGAGAGTTCCTTCTTCATTCAAGGTCCAATCATTTCTGATCAGTTCTCTCAGAAGCATCCTGCAGGAATGAATCAGCTAGAACACTGTCCCTGGTCAGCCCGCAGCCAATCGAACTGATTTCCTCCAAAGCTGGTTCCTAAGATTCACTTGGCACCGGCGAGTCTGTATTCTCCTCTCCAAAACACAAATCCTGCAACACACTGTCCTGACTAGCTGGCTGCCTCAGCTTAAGACCACTTATTGAAGGCGCATTCCGATTATGAGTGCACAGGTCAGAAGTAATAAAATAAAAAGAAATGGGAACAAAGAGAATTCAAAAGAAAGGACTCTAACACGGACAAGGTCAGAGTGCAGTGGAGAGGTAAGCAGTGAGGGGCAGCTGCTCATTGCTCCCAACTCACTGAGCCACTGGAGGTTGAAGACAAAAGCTTACACATTGCAAGGGCATTGAGAGGGTGAAACATAGAAACTTATAAAATAGGAGCGGAAGGAGGCCATTCGGCCCTTCGAACCTGTTCTGCCACTCATTATGATCATGGCTGATCATCAAGTTCAATACCCTGATTCCATCTCCATCCCTGCCCCCCCTCCCCCCCAATATCCCTTTAGCCCCCAGAGCGATATCTAATTCCTTCGTGAAATTACACAACGTTTTGGCCTCAACTACTTTCTGTGGTAGCGAATTCCACAGATTCCCCGCTCTCTGGGTGAAGAAATTTCTCCTCACCTCAGTCCTAAAAGGTTTGTCCCTTATCCTCAAACTATGACCCCTAGTTCTGGACTCCCCCACCATCGGGAACATTCTTTCTGAATCTACCCAGTCCAATCCTGTTAGTATTTTGTAAGTTTCAATGAGATCCCCTCTCACTCTTCCAGACTACAATGAATGGTTAGAAAGAACCTATCAACAGAGGAGCCGTTTGAAAATGGTGACCGTGCACAATAATAAACTCAATCGTCAGCATGGACTTTACCTGTACGAGTAAATGGGTTTAGGGTAGAGCAGATAGTGTGATTCCTGGGTAATGTGAGATGCAATCCTCTGATTGGGGTACTGGTCAGCAGGAAGGCAGGACCCTGGGTAACTGGGAATACCAGAATACTGAAAAACAAATACAACAAGCTCAACAAATCATTCCGCACCGATTAAAATAACTGCGGAGGTCTGCGTGGACTTGTTTCAACAAGAATCTCAAAGTCACTCAAACACTCAAATGAGTTACTTTGAAACCTCAAATCTTCATCCATGCCTTTGCTATCTCCCAGATGGCGCTATTCAAATGCATTCCTGGCCTGCCTCCCACCTTGCCAGTTCTATAAGCCTGAGTTCATCCGAAACTCTGCTGCTTGCGTACTAACTCGCACCAGGTCCCATTCACCCATCATCCTTGTGCTCGCCAGGACCAGGGAGAGAAATCATGGGCCCCGGGGCTGTTCCTGTTTCCGGGCCCCTATTCCTACCACCCCACCCACTTTAACTCACCCCTCAATCATGCATGATATCTCTTTCCCTTTTCAAGATTGACCAATCAATCACAGTCCAAATATGCGCAGGTTAGGTGGGGTTGTGGGGATAGGGCAGGGGTGTGGGCCTGGGTAGGGTGCTCTTTGAGGGCTGGTGCTGTCCCAATGGGCTGAATGGCCTCCATAGTGTTCTATGGATAGTCTGAGTAAAATGAGAATGCCCAGTGTTGGTATCTGGTTACAAACATTGTCTGGTGTATATGCAGCATGGGGTCATTAATATTAGAAGCAGAAATGATATAACAGTGTTAGTTTGTGTCTATGCTACAGGTGGTCGCACCAGGGACGCGGGTTTGATAATTTGAAAATAAAACTGGCAAAACATTGCCTAAGTTTTACCAGTGAAGTGGGCATTAGAAGGAATTTTACTATAAAGTAATTCCTCATCCGTGGAACTTTACCCGAATGTTCTTCCAAATTTCAGTGGGACTTTCAAGAATGGCCATGATCATTTTCATGGCCAAAGTCATTGGGAAAGTTTCAATTTCTTTCTGACTATTTTCTATCAATATGAATGGGTCGGGCAGGGTTGGCTATTTTGATACTGGTCCCCACTGGATGACCATACTTGCTGCTGGATAGGTGGAATGGAGCAGTAGATGTGTCGTGCTTGCGACTGATGGCACAGCAATTCATGTTGTCCTGTCTGCTCAAGCGCACACCCTGGCAGGTCATTGTTTTCATACGTGGGGTTCTGTATCTGTAAAAGAATAAAGATCAGGAATGAAGCACATTGAATGACTGAGATGGTGGCTGCTTGCCTGATTAATAGGAGATCTTTTCCCCTGAGGAACGAACTAGTCAGGAGGCAGTACATTCATTAATGTTTCTTGACCAGCATTGTGTGGACATTGACAGACTCGAGGCCGAACAGAATAAGGAGACCTTTACTTTATATCACACAATAACAGCAGTAGAATAGGACAGCTCCAACTGAATGCCAAGATCCTGATCTCTCTGTCATCACCCTTTCTCCTGCACCATCACTGTTTATGGGTTACCTAAGCTGCTTTAAGTGAGAGGCAGAATTACAGCATTGCCCTCCCACCATGTGCCAGTTTAGCAGCTTGCTTGTGAGGTTATAAGATGATTGGCACATTCACCCAGCTCCTCAAGAATCTTGCATTCCTGGTCAAGCAACCATATCCTTAGATTGCCTGGAACCGCTTACAGAAATATACCCCTCAAGGTTAGGTGACATTGTAATATTTTACATTTTCAGTTTCTTGCCAAATTTTCCAAATGTTCTCCCGTTCAGTGTCTGTTCTAAATGGATTTTCCATTCAATTCTTGGTGTTTCTTCTACACTAAATATACGCATTGAAAATGGTATGTTTTACATGTACAACTATATAGCCTGTAGTGTGACCCAGAATGGTAAGTGATAAAGGTGTGAATGTTTCATTGCACTATCCAATAGTGAACTGTCATCAAACCAAATCAATAGTTCTGGGGATGCTGCATCAGTTATCCATATTTGCCAATGTTTCTATTTTATGGAATTATCTTAGACCATGTTCCCTAAATTTGGGGACTTACTGGACTTTTCCTAAGTCACATGTGCCAGTGACAGCGGGTTGGAATTGGAACTGCATGTATGATTGTACAATGAATTGTCTGGCTTCTTTAATTTGTCTGTTCCCTGTCGCTCTGTCCCATCCCGGCTGAGGTAGACCTCCCGCTTTGGGCTGGAACGTGGACGTTTGTGGCAAACCATCACCAACAAAAACTGAAGAAAGCGGTTCAGGATCAGCAAACAATGAGCCAAGGATCTGCTTATGGACAGTGCACACATGACATGACCGAGATCAAGTGTAATTATTTGTGTGTCCAATAGATTGATGTGATGTGGCTGGTGTGTGGGTTGAGGGAGTGAGCATGCTTTCCGCTTTTGCCTGCTCGTTTTCAGCCTATGCTGACAGCTAGTGGCAATGTGAAAAAGAGGCAAATGTGCGAGGTGGGAGAACGGAGCAGTCGTACAATGGTTTGTTTCTATGCTGTAAATACAAGTGTTACATCTGACTTTTTGGGGTGAGAGTAGTAAGCTGGATATTAAGATGGGCACAGATCATTCTGCTCCCTGTGATTACCTACAAACCGACAGTTCTTATTGCATTAGGAGTCAGTCGGGGCTGCACCCTCGACACAGAGTTGCAAGATTGTAGGTTCAAGTCCCAGTTCAGGATTTAAGCATAAAAGTTAAAGCTGCCACGTCAGTATAGTACTGAGGGAGTGCTGCCTTTTTATGGAGATGTTAAACTGTCCTCCCTGGTGCTCAGAGAGAGCCCTTGGCACTATTTCAGAAAAGAAGAGAACGGGGGTTATTTTGGGTGTCCTGGATGATACTTATTCTTCAATCAACATCGGGACAAAGTTGATTATCTGCCCATTGTGACATTGCTGCTATGGGACGTGAAGTGTGCGCAAATTGGCTGCTGTATTTTTTACAATACAACAGTGACTACACTCCAAAATACTTCATTGGCTGGAAAGCACTAAGGATGTCAGGTGGTCATGAAAAGAGCCATATAAATGCAAGTCTTACTTTCACATCTGTACTTTTTATATCATCAAGTTCTGGAGCCAAGCAAACAGCCCCAACTCATGGTCATTTGATCCTTCGTGGAGAATGGAGCTGTGACAATGCAATCTGAAGCAGCAATATCATTGCAGTGCCCCAGAGATCTGGGCTGCCTCCTCGCTGTGAGCTGTGACAGGACATCCAGCCACGCTGCAAGTCACTGCTCGCTCTCACTCTGCACAGTTCCAAATGATGTCATTTCTTTATTATCAAGACACTCTCTCCTGTAAAAGCCCCAGTTCTACTGTTTCCTCAATATGTACTTTTCTTTCTTTCTAAGTAACTGGAACTTGTACAAACACAACAAGTTTGTTCGAGCCAAGAATGGTTTAAAATTTGGACAGAATAAATGCTGCTTTTATGTGGAACTCAAGGTGACAGGGTCGAGGTTCTGACAAGTACTGAGCTCTTGTCGATGATAATTTCCTGGCTCTGAATGCTTCATTCAGGTTACTCAGAGGCTGCTGTCTTGGAGGGTGCCAGGCTTAATGCTTATTCAGAAAGCCAATCACTTGAAGTGGACTTCATGTTGTAGAGACTTTGAATGCAAGGGGTAAAATCTCAGTATTTACCATGATAGATTCTACTCTAGGAAAACTCTGCTGTGGGTAGCACAGTGGTTAGCAATGCTGCCCCACAGCGACAGGGCCTTGGGTCACTGTCTGTGCGGAGTCTGCTCGTTCTCCCCGTGTCTGCGTGGGTTTCCTCCGGGTGCTCCGGTTTCCTCCCACAGTCCAAAGATGTGCAGGTTAGGTGGATTGGCCGTGATAAATTGCCCCGTAGTGTCCAAAGATATGTGGGTTGGGTAGGAAGTTCTTTTCAGAGGGTCAGTGCAGACTCGATGGGCTGAATGGCCTCGTTCTGCTCTGTAGGGATTCTGTGGGTAATGTTCCATTATTTGAAGTAAATACTCCAGCCCTGTTGCTGCACAGCTACGAACTATGAACTATTATAAGTAGCCACAGGCTTACCGACTTTCATTTAACCAGTAACATTGACGATATATACTGTGTCACTTGTAAATGGAAATAGTTTTCCCTCGTTGTAATTCTTTTTTAAATATAAATTCAGAGTACCCAATTATTATAATTTTTTTTTCCAATTAAGGGGCAATTTAGCGTGGCCAATCCACCTACCCTGCACATCTTTGGGTTGTGGGGGTGAGACCCACGCAGACACGGGGAGAATGTGCAAACTCCACACGGACAGCGACCCAGGGCCGGGATTCGAACCCGGATCCTCAGTGCCGCAGTCCCAGTGCTAACCACTGCGCCACTTGCCGCCCCTCCCCTCGTTGTAATTCTAGGACAGCTTAACACTCGATAACTGTTGATAAAAACACATTACAATTTAACACATCCACATTCCTTTATCCTCTAATATTCACCCGTGGGTTAAAATGTTAGATGAATGTCACACAACCATACTAAGCAGTCATGTGTCATCCTGAACAGCATTTTCCGTCTCAACTTTGAGGTTACCTTAAATCACACTGTAGCCAACCCTCCAGTAACTGGGGATAAAATCCCGCTGTAAATAATGAGGGGATATTTGCTTTCTCTGTCATCTTAACAACTCATTAAGGAAAGAACATTCTCAAAAAGTAGGTTTCAAATTCAGATGCTGCTGCAATTTTATTTGTTGAGAAAAACAGACGGCAGGTTTTCAATAGAAGCGGGTTTTGGGGACACTAATTACACAGAAAAGGATTGCATTTATATAGCGCTCTTCGCATCCTCTGGACATCCCGAAAGTGCCTCAAGCCAATGAAATACTTTTTAAGTGTAGTCACTGGTGTGGGAGGTCTTTTGGCTCTACTCCTGGTCAGAAGCTCTGGGTTTCTCGTCCCATTTCAGGGCTGAATGGAAGGTGTGTTTATAACGTGGTCAAAGAGGTGGGTTATCAGCTAGTGAATCCTTCCCGTACACCTGATAACAGGCGGCAAGAACAGGCTGGATTATTGCTCAAGTCTGGAGTGGGGATGACCTCATGACATTCTGACTCAGAAGCAAGAGAGAGCTATTTACTGATTCTGAGCTGACACCAGTCATTGTAAAGTTTTAAAGAATCAGATGCAGTTGGGTCAGTGCTAGCTCACGATCTTTAACAGGGCCAACACTGGTTAAATTTCCAATTCGAATCATCATTTGAACTGCTGTTAGCAATGCTGGCCGGTCAATGTTTCACTTCTGCTGAGTGACCATAAGAGAGGGCACTGGATGTGTGGTTGGACATCTGGGTCGAGGAGGGATTGAGCTGTGTGCAGAATAGAAGGACTCACTGTGTGTAAAAGTTGTAGCGGTAATTCCATGGAAGCCTGCTGAATGCCGCCCTGTCGCTGGGCCAGGAGTGAGTTGTTATCTAGGGATCCCGGCATGTAGTTCATGTCTGTTCGATCAATGGGATGTCGCATTCAGTCCTGGCAGCTGCTCATTCTGGACAACCTGCTTTATCAGAACACCTATTATTAAATAAGAATCTGGTCACTTTTATTTATCAGACAAACATTTTTCTACTTGTCAGTTTTCTCCCCTTGTCTTCCATTTCCAGATATATTTATTCCTTGTGGAACACATTGGACACCAGGAACATTCTGTCACTTTATCCGAGTGCGCACTATTCACGTGTCAACATATTTCACAATCAAAAGCAGCACATATTTTGTCCAAACCATTGGCTACATGTATATCTTGTCATGTGAGAGTACCTTTAAGAAATGGATGTTTTAGCAATGTATCTTTAAGAAATGGAGCTGATCATATTACTGAAGTGATGTCAGAGGGTGGGGGGAGCTGAGCTCAATTCTGCTTTTGGTTTCAGTTTGAGAAGGCAGCTGGGAGTGTCTGTGTGTTTTGCTGTGAGCTGCAGGAAGAAACACAGAACTGGTCTGTGATGTCTGCAATCCAAAGACTATAAATATATTGAATGTAACCTCATGTCTATTTTTGAAGGTTTGAAGTCTTTTGGATGTTTAAAGGAACAGTTTGAAGGATTATTTAGTGTTGTAGTCTTTTGGGGTTATCTTTGAAGTAATGGGTGTTAAGATATTCAATGTTTGTTTTTAAAAGGTTAACTTAAGTTCATAGAATAAACATTGTTTTGTTTCAAAAACCATTTGTCCATTTCTGCTGTATCACACCTGGAGAGTACGCCGTGTGCTTCCCACACCACAATCTATTAAAAGTTGTAGGTCGGTTGAACTCCATGAAACACTTTGGGGTTCTGTAAACCCGGACCCATAACAATCTCTAACCAGTGTCGCGGCACCCTGGGCTAGTGTGCGGTCAATTCCAGCCCCACTGGACTGGGAGTGGCGACACAGGCAAAATAATATTTTGTTTAAAATTCCAGAGGTTTTTGGTTGAGCCAATAATCTGTAGTCACCAGGTTTGTAACTTTAGCTTTAACACAATAACCTTTTAATATGTATAATATAATTAAACAGACAGAAAATGTAACTATCTAATACCCCTTTCCCAAACCCTCCTTCCTAATAACAGGGACTGAGTCCGCAGTCGCCACGCGAGTATCCCGACCGGCTGGATCAAGCTGGTACCACGCCGTGGGGAGTTCGGCCAGTCGGGGGCGGGGAATGTCGGTGCGGGCCTCTGGCAATGTCCCCAGTGGCGCTCCGTACTCCCCGGTGACTCCGCTTTTCGGGGCCCGGAGAATCGCCGAACCGGGGGTGGGCCTGATTTTGGCGTCAAACTGGATTTTCCGCCGCGGCGCAGGCCGCAATTCGCGGTGTGTGGAGAATCCAGCCCCATTCCTTTATGGACTAGTTCCAAGTGAAAATGATACAGCAAGAACACAATTTCAGTGCTAATATGCACTGAATTAGATTGGTTCATTATAATAGGCCTTGGCACTCTCTGCTAAATAGGAAGAGTGGTAAATTAGCATGAATTTTCACTGCTTCTCACTATCGATAGACTCCTGTTGAATTGATTGAGGATGGCACCAGCGCTAGATTATACGGCGCTCTCTATAAAAGGAAGTCTTGCATTTATATAGTGCTTTTCCAGCCTCAGAACATCTCAAAGTACTTTCCAGCCAATGAAGTGCTTTAAAGTGTAGTCACTGTTGTTATGTAGAAAGCACAGCAGACAATGTTTGCACAGCAGGTCCCACACACAGGAATATGAGAATAGCCAGGTAGCCTGTTTTGGTGAAGCTGATTGAGGAACAGGTATCAGCCAGTACACTGCAGAAACCCCCCTTGCTCTTCTTCAAAATAGCGCTATGAGATCTTTTACCTTTGAGAGCAGATGGGCCTGAGTTTAACAGCTCTTCGGAAATATGACACCTCTGACAGTGCAGTACTCCCCTTGTATTGCACTGGAATGTCAGCCTAGAGTTATGTCCTTAAATCTCTGGAATTAAATTTGACCCCACAATCCCCTGTGTTGAAAGGACTGTGCTACCAACTGAGCCGTGGCTAATAAATAGCCTGCCGCCACTAGACTTACACAAAGATTGGCCATTTGATTGGGGTATTAGGGAACCTCTGGGCTCCTACAGAAATAAACCCAAGCTCGAGGAGGGGAGAAAAGGTTGCATGGGATGGGGAGGGGGTGAAACAGGACACTGCTGTAAAAGGTATGAGCTAAGTGACAGTACTATCTGTTGGATCAGCATTGAATGACTTGCAATGCCTAATAGCCATTTGGTGGTATGCCAAGTGAGGACAATGCTGTGGTTTATGCACTCCTGTCCGACGATATCTGATATTGTGCAAACTGACAAACGTTTCATAAAACGTTTACAGCCATTCTAACCAAACACCAAGTTAGTTTGAAGCTCTCAATGATGGAGTTCATTGTCAGCTGCACTGTATTGTATTTCCAAGATTTTGACTTGAGACCAACTGGTAATTCAAGCCCTGAGCCTTAATTAATTTTACTCGGATGTGCTACTTGCTTGATGTCAGTTATTTTGATACATCATCCAAAGATTAGCCAAGCAGCATGTAACATCTCAATCATTTCTCCATTACTACAACCAGAGGTGGAAAGCCCAACATTTTGTAGTCTCATCAATTAAATCAGATATCAAATCAGATAGCAAACTCCAAACAGTTAAATAGCTGAACCTCTGCTCTGTAGGAGTTATACCGACTCGCAACATTAACTCTTTTTCTCTCTCCACAGACGCTGCCAGACTTGCTGAGCTTTTGCAGCATTTTCTACTCCACAGTCAAATCACTATTTTGAATGATGGAAAAGTACAGATCAGAAAAGAGGAATTGACACTTAGATCGCTTCGAAGAGCAAACCAATTAACCCCATCTCCACCTTTCCAGGTCCTGACCACTCGTCTCCTCAGCAAGCTTTTCCTCAGATTGTGTCCAGCGGTTTTGACAGTCACCCTGAATCTGTGCCCTCGGTTATCGACTCTTCTGACTTTAGGCAGGATCAAACTTTTGGCAAATCAGCATATTAAAGCATGACAGCTAATCTCACTTTAATATGCAGTTTCCCGAGGTACCCGGGGTCTCCCAGGGGATTGGAGACCTCCAGGTGCGTGCTCTTTGGGCAGGGTGGTGCCCTGGCACCACTAGCCTGGCACACTGGCAGTGCCATCTGGGTGTCAGCCTGGCATTGCCAAGGTGCCAAATAGCACTGCCTGCTGGCAAAGGCACTGCCAGGTTGGCACTGCCAAGCTGACATCTATTGCACGGTGGTGAGCTGGCTGGGGGTGCCCTGCCCGGGGGTTGTAGGGGGGGGCCCCGGGGACTGTCCCATAGTTCATTGGGGCTTGGGGGGGTCGGGGGTTCCAGAGATTGGGATGCCATTTCAAAATGAGGTCCCGATCTCTCGCTACGCTGAGGAATTCCGGCCAGCGGAGCTCCTCAGTGAACAAAACGGGGCTATGTACGGCTTCTGCTGCACATTTCCTGCTGACATCCCCTATCTAACCTCAGTCTCATTTTATAGCCTCGTGTTTCTTGGTGCTCCGAGTGTCGGGAAACATGAGGCTAAACGAGCTGTGGGACTTTGTTCCCTTGTAGTTAAATACTGCCCAATATTCCAGCTGGGATGAACCAGTACTTTAGGAATATTTGGCACATGCTCCTGGCTTTTTAACTCTCTTCCTCTGTCAATGAGGCTCAGGATTTATGTATCAAAGCAGAGAAAATGGAATTGAGGCAAAGAGAAAATGCTGGAAAATCTCAGCATCTGTAGGGAGAGAAACGAGCGAACGTTTCGAGTCCGATGACTCTTTGTCAAAGCTAAAAGTTAGAGAAAGTGGGAAATATTTATACTGTGGAGTGAGAATGAAAGATGAGTCATAGCCACAGAAACCCAGGGAAACCGGGTGCTAATGGCCACAGTAACCAAGGGGAAAGAGCGCGAATGGCAGTCCCCAGAGAGAACAAAAGATGTGAAAGGCCAAACAGCAGAGAAACTAACATCAGAGGGTAAACTGTAGATGTGTGGGGGGGAGGGGAAGGGGGAAGCAAAGAGGAGAAAGGGTAAGGAAAGGTGGATAAGATGGGGGGGGGTGTTAAATATATATAAAGAAAGATAAAGATAGAAATGGTAAAAGACAGTTCAAATGAATTGGGATGAAAACAAATGGGTCGAGATGGGGTAGAGCTGATCATCTGAAGTTGTTGAATTTGATGTTGAGACCAGAAGGCTGTAGCGTGCCGAACCGGAAGATGAGATGTCCTCCCCTGAGGCCCCGAAATAAAACACAGTCCCGATAAATAACGGCATCTCTCTCGGTGCCGCGAGTGTCAGAAAACACACGGCTAAATGCAGTCCATAAGACCATAAGACATAGGAGCAGAATTAGGCCACTCGGCCCATCGAGTCTGCTCCGTCATTCAATCATGGCTGATATTTTCTCATCCCCATTCTCCTGCCTTCTCCCCATAATCCCTGATCCCCTTATTGATCAAGAACCGATCTATCTCTGTCTTAAAGACATTCAGTCAACACGGGATTATTTAATATCCATTAGAGCGCGCCCAAGGAAACATCTTTGTCTGTTAATAATCTAATAACATCTTGATTACTGAAAGTACAATATTTATGTGGGTAAATGTAATGGCCATTTCACACAGTTAATCCCACAAACCACAAGGAATAAACTCCTTGACTGGTTAGTTTGTTTTATTAGAGAGAAGAATGTTGGTCAAAATACTTCCACTTTTTTCAAACTGCACGATTACATTTTCAATGGAGGAGCCAATAATTTGGGAGTTCTCAGATTGTTTTCAGGTGAACCTTTCTGCATTTGACAATATTATTGTCAATGAGGAGTCCCGAAAAGGAGAATCAAATTAAATATTTTCTGCTCGCAGCTCGGAAATGCAGCAATAAGCAGCAGGCCAAGGCCCAGCTGGGACATTCCCGAGATGCTGGCTCCTTCCTGGTGTTTATCCCGGGAAGTTAAACAGCCGAATGTTGGGTCTCCAGCCCTCAGCGGGGAGCTTGTACCCCATGGGGAGCTCAATCGGGTCATCCTAGTGGGGGTTATAACATCCCTCTCCCACAGGTCTTTCCAAGGGCCGACTCGATGGGCCATATAGCTTGCTGCACTGTAAATTCTGTGATTCTATGAAGTCCCGAATACAAAGAACAAAGAGAACAAAGAACATTCGGCCCTCCCAGTCTGCGCCGATCCAGATCCTTTATCTAAACCGTCAACTATTTTCCAAGGATCTACTTCCCTCTGTTCCCCACCCGTTCATATATCTGTCTGGATGCATCTTGAATGATACTATCATGTCCGCCTCTACCACCTCCGCTGGCAAAGCGTTCCAGGCACCCACCACCCTCTGTAAAAAACGTTCCACGCACATCTCCCTTAAACCTTCCCCCTCTCACCTTGAAATCGTGACCCCTTGTAATCGACACCCCCACTCTTGGAAAAAGCTTGTTGCTATCCACCCTGTCCATACCTCTCATAATTTTGTAGACCTCAATCAGGTCCCCCCTCAACCTCCGTCTTTCCAACGAAAACAATCCTAATCTACTCAACCTTTCTTCATAGCTAGCGCCCTCCATACCAGGCAACATCCTGGTGAACCTCCTCTGCACCCTCTCTAAAGCATCCACATCCTTCTGGTAATGTGGTGACCAGAACTGCACGCAGTATTCCAAATGTGGCCTAACCAAAGTCCTATACAACTGTAACATGACCTGCCGACTCTTGTACTCAATACCCCGTCCGATGAAGGCAAGCATGCTGTATGCCTTCTTGACCACTCTATCGACCTGCGTTGCCACCTTCAGGGTACAATGGACCTGAACTCCCAGATCTCTCTGTACATCAATTTCCCCCAGGACTCTTCCATTGACCGTATAGTCCGCTCTTGAATTGGATCTTCCAAAATGCATCACCTCTCATTTGCCTGGATTGAACTCCATCTGCCATTTCTCTGCCCAACTCACCAATCTATTTATATTTTGCTGTATTCTCTGACAGTCCTCCTCGCTATCTGCAACTCCACCAATCTTAGTATCATCTGCAAACTTGCTAATCAGACCACCTATACCTTCGTCCAGATCATTTATGTATATCACAAACAACAGTGGTCCAAGCACGGATCCCTGTGGAACACCTCTAGTCACCTTTCTCCATTTTGAGACACTCCCTTCCACCACTACTCTGTCTCCTGTTGCCCAGCCAGTTCTTTATCCATCTAGCTAGTACACACTGAACCCCATACGACTTCACATTTTCCATCAACCTGCCATGGGAAACTTTATCAAACGCCTTACTGAAGTCCATGTATATGACATCTACAGCCCTTCCCTCATCAATTAACATTGTCACTTCCTCAAAGAATTCTATTAGGTTTGTAAGACATGACCTTCCCTGCACAAAACCATGCTGTCTATCACTAATAAGTCTATTTTCTTCCAAATGTGAATAGATCCTATCCCTCAGTATCTTCTCCAACAGTTTGCCTACCACTGACGTCAAGCTCACAGGTCTATAATTCCCTGGATTATCCCTGCTACCCTTATTAAACAAAGGGACAACATTAGCAATTCTCCAGTCCTCCGGGACCTCACCCATGCTCAAGGATGCTGCAAAGATATCTGTTAAGGCCCCAGCTATTTCTTCCCTCGCTTCCCTCAGTAACCTGGGATAGATCCCATCCGGACCTGGGGACTTGTCCACCTTAATTCCTTTTAGAACACCCAAAACTTCCCCCTTCCTTATGCCGACTTGACCTAGGGTATTTAAACATCCATCCTTAGCCTCAACATCCGTCATGTCCCTCTCCTTGGTGAATACCGATGCAAAGTACTCATTAAGAATCTCACCCATTTCCTCTGATTCCACGCATAAATTCCCTCTTTTGTCTTTGAGTGGGCCAATCCTTTCTCTAGTTACCCTCTTGCTCCTTATATATGAATAAAAGGCTTTGGGATTTTCCTTAACCCTGTTAGCCAAAGATATTTCATGACCCCTTTTAGCCCTCTTTATTGCGCGTTTGAGATTTGTCCTACTTTCCCGATATTCCTCCAAAGCTTCATCAGATTTAAGTCGCCTAGATCTTATGTATGCTTCCTTTTTCACCTTAGCTAGTCTCACAATTCCACCCGTCATCCATGGTTCCCTAATCTTGCCATTTCTATCCCTCATTTTCACAGGGACATGTCCTGCACTCTAATCAACCTTTCCTTAAAAGACTCCCACATTTCCAATGTGGATTTACCCTTAAACAGCTGCTCCCAATCCACATTCCCTAGCTCCTGCCGAATTTTGTTATATTTGGCCTTTCCCCAATTTAGCACTCTTCCTTTAGGACCACTCTCGTCTTTGTCCATGAGTATTCTAAAACTTACGGAATTGTGATCGCTATTCCCAAAGTAATCACCGACTGAAACTTCAACCACCTGGCCGGGATCATTCCCCAATACCAGGTCCAGTATGGCCCCTTCCCGAGTTGGACTATTTACATACTGCTCTAAAAAACTCTCCTGGATGCTCCTTACAAATTCTGCTCCATCTGCGCCTCCAACACTACATGAGTCCCATTCAATGTTGGGGAAGTTAAAATCTCCCATCACGACCACCCTATTGCTCCTACATTTTTCTATAATCTGTCTACGTATTTGTACCTCTACTTCACGCTCGCTTTTGGGAGGCCTGTAGTAAAGTCCCAACAATGTTACTGCACCCTTCCTATTTCTTAGCTCTACCCATGTTGCCTCAGTGCTCGAATCCTCCATCGTGCCCTCCTTAATCATAGCTGTGATATCATCTCTGACCAGTAATGCAACTCCTCCACCCCTTTTACCTCCCTCTCTATCCCTCCTGAAGCATCTTTTCCCTGGGATATTTAGTTGCCAGTCTTGCCCTTCCCTCAACCAAGTCTCCGTAATACCAATAACATCATATTCCCAGGTATTAATCCAAGCCCTAAGATCATCTGCCTTCCCTGCTGCACTTCTCGCATTAGAACAAATGCACCTCAGACCACCTGTCCCTTTGCGTTCATCGTCTCTTCCCCGTCTACTCTTCCCCTTAGTCACATTGAGTTTATTATTTAGTACCTGCCTCTTTACTGACCTCTAACTTCCTAAACTGGTTCCCATCCCCCTGCCACATTAGTTTAAAACCATCCCAACAGTGTTAGCAAAAGCACCCCCTCGGACATTGGTTCCAGTCCTATCCGATTTGTAATGGTCCCACCGCCCCCAGAACCGGTTCCAATGTCCCAAAAATCTGAATCCCTCCCTCCTGCACCATCTCTCAAGCCACGCATTCATTCTGACTATCCTTAAATTTCTACTCTGACTGTCTCGTGGCACTGGTAGCAATCCAGAGATTAGTACCTTTGAGGTCCTACTTTTTAACTTATCTCCTAACTCCCTAAATTCTGATTGTAGGACCTCATCCCGTTTTTTACCTATATCTTTGGTGCCTATATGCACCACGACAACTGGCTGTTCACCCTCCCCCTTCAGTATGTCCTGCAGCCGATCTGAGACACACCTGACCCGTGCACCCGGGAAGCAACATACCATTCGGGAGTCTCGTTTTCGACCACAGAAACGCCTGTCTACTCCCCTTACGATTGAATCCCCTGTGACTATAGCCCTGCCAGTCTTTTTACCATCCTTCTGTGCAGCAGAGCCAGCCACTGCCATGAGCCTGGCTACTACTGCCTTCCCCTCGTGAGTCATCTCCCCCAACAGTATCCAAAACGGTATACCTGTTTTGGAGGGAGATGACCGCAATGGACACCTGCACTGCCTTCCTGCTCTTTCTCTGACTTTTGGTCACCCATTCCCTGTCTCCCTCACCAATCCTAATCTGGGGTGTGACCAACTCACTGAACGTGCTATCCACGACCTCCTCAGCATCACGGATGCTCGAAAGTGAGTCCATCCGCAGCTTCAGAGCCGTCATGCGGTCTAACAGGATCTGCAGCTGGACACACTTCCCGCACATGAAGGAGTCAGGAGCATCGGCCGCGTCCCTGAACTCCCACATTGAGCACGAGGAGAATAACACGGGCCTGGGATCTCCTGTAATTTTTACACTTTACCTTAACTGATTACAAATATAATATCAGATAATGAATAAGTGAAAGGAATAAGGATTTTACTTACCAATCACAATACTTACCAACACACGAAGAGTTAAATTTCTCCCAGCTATTTACCTTCCCGACAGACCCCTGGCCACTGCTCCCGCCGAAAATCTGAAGCTATAACTTGCAATAAAAGAAAAAGAAAAGATAGAGCTTACCTGATATTCACTCACCCCCTTAGGTTAGAGGAGGTGGAAGGGTAGGAGACACTACAAGTGTAGTGTCTCAGGTTTAGCAACCGCCCAACTTAAATAGAGGTAAAAATCAAACACTTAAGCACCTACCTGATTCCCAAGCTGCACTCTGGCTCCCTCTCTCACTCCCGCTCCCGGAAATGAAGGCCGCTGGAACCTGGGGGCAAGTTTAAACACCTACCTGAATCCCAAGCTGCGCTCCGGCTCCCTCTCTCTCTCCCGCTCCCGAAAATGAAGGCCACTGGAACCTGGGGGCAAGTTTAAACACCTACCTGAATCTCAAGCTGCACTCGCTGCGCTCCGGCTCCCTCTCTCTCTCCCGCTCCCGAAAATGAAGGCCGCTGGAACCTGGGGGCAAGTTTAAACACCTACCTGAATCCCAAGCTGCACTCGCTGCACTCCAGCACCCCCTCTCTCTCCCGTTCCTAATGTCATGATATGCAAACATACAGCAATGAACACATAGAATAGGACACAGCCAATGAGCAGTCAGGACACTCAGGGGTGGTATCTCTCTATAAAAGGGACGAGGCACACACACCCCGCCTCTTTCCACAGACCCACATCTACAGAGTGAGACAGGGTGTATCCTCAGCATCACACCCCAGCACGTGGCTTAGAGCAAGGCTGGTTCAGTTAGACTGAGTTAGATTAGCAGAGAGTCAAACTCAGTGAGAACTGTGCTAATAGTTCAATAAAACACATTGAACTCACTTCAAAGTCTGGAGCATCTTTTACTCAAAACTGCATCAAGTGGCAGCTTGTGTTATTCCAAATTACATAACACAACATGATACCAGGAGTCTGTTCAATCTAGTTAGTTCAACTCAGCAATGTCCATGACGACCAGCGAATGTATCCCGGCACAATGGAGAAGATTCAGGCTCCTCACCAGCTCGGGACCTCCGGCAATCTCAGTGCCAACTGGCGGACATTCAAGCAGAAATTTCAGCTTCACATCACAGCATCAGACCTCAATGGTCTGACTGATGCAAGGAAGATAGATCTGTTCCTCACCACAGCGGGTGATCAGGCCTTGGAAATATTCAACTCCTTTCACTTCGCCGAAGACCAGGACAAGACAAAGTTTCAGACCATCTTGGACATGTTTGACAGCCACTGTCAGGTAGACACCAACAAAATCTTTGAGCGCTACATATTCAAGCAGCGATTGCAAGGTAAAGACGAATCCTTCAACTCATATTTAACTAACCTTAGACTGCCAGTGCAATCCTGCAACTTCGGTGATATCACTGACTCCATGATCAGAGAGCAAATCGTTTTTGGAGTTCACTCTGATCCTCTGAGAGAGCAGTTACTGAAGATCAGGTATATGACCCTGCCAGTCGCGATTGAAACATGCACAGTGCATGAGCACGCTGAAAATCGCTATGCCCAGTACAAAACGGCAGAAAATGATAAACTAGCCTCCCACGAGGCGGAGAGTGTGCAGGCCATCTCCCGGATGCAGCACCTCAACATTGACGAAAGCGGCCATTTTGCGGGCTCTTCCCGGGGCCCGAGGCATGCGCGATGCGAACGGGATAACGAAGCGGCCGAAACCCGCACTGTGCTGGTGCAGATGTCTGAGAACCGCACTGCGCATGTGCAACGGCGCACGGAGCGTCAGGACGCCGACGTCATGACGTGTTCGAAATGTGGCACCGCCCATTTAAAGAAACACTGCCCTGCAAGAGGCAGACGCTGTTTAAACTGCAGGAAGCCAGGCCACTATGCAGCCCTGTGCAGATCTGCACCGCCAGTCAGGAGCCAGCGCTCCCAATTCCGATGACGCCGCATCCGGAGTGTGTAACAACGCCTACAGGATTCTGATCCCAGCAGTGCAACGGATCCAGATGATGAATGCCTGGACAACGCCTCCCTTGTCCACTGACAACGTGTGGGCACTATTACAACGTGTGAATATGCCACACCAGACACATCGCAAGTCCAGTCGATTCCAGCTGTAGATTCCGAGGACGAATGGCGAGCAGTGATGAAGGTCAACCACTGCCCCATCCAGTTCAAGCTGGACACAAGTGCCTCTGCCAACCTCCTCTCACAGGCAGACTTCAGACACATTAAGAAGCCCCCCACGGTCCTTCCAGCTGCCTGCAAGCTCCTGGATTACAACGGGAATGCCATCACGGCACTGGGATCCTGCCGTCTGCACGTATCCAACCGACACACACAAGCACGGTTACGCTTTGAAATTGTTAAGCCAGACAGGGCATCCCTACTAGGTGCTCATGCCTGCAAGCAGCTGAACCTCATTCACAGGGTTTACACCACGACATCCTCCCATGTGGATCTTCAGGCATCGACGACATCCTCGCCCAGTATCCAGATGTGTTCAACGGGATGGGCACGCTGCCGTATCGATACAAGATTCTGCTACGACCTGATGCCAAGCCAGTGGTCCACGCACCTCGCCGGGTCCCGGCTCCGCTGAGGGAGCGCCTGAAGGCACAGCTCAAGGATCTTCAGCAACAAGTCATCATATCCAAGGTCACCGAACCGACTGACTGGGTCAGCTCGATGGTGTGCGGAAAGAAGCCTTCGGGGGACCTGCGCATCTGCATTGATCCCAAGGATCTCAATAAGAATATCATGTGGGAACACTACCCCATCCCGAAGCGGGAGGAACTCACGAGTGAGATGGCACACACGCGCTTCTTCACCAAATTGGATGCATCACAAGGATTTTGGCAAATCCAGCTGGAAGAGTCCAACTAAAGGCTCTGCACCTTCAACACGCCTTTTGCAGACACTGCTACAATCGCATGTCATTTGGCAACATCTCGGCATCGGAGATATTCCATCGCATCATGGAGCAGATGATGGAAGGCATTGAAGGGGTTCGTGTGTACGTGGACGACATCATCATTTGGTCCACGACCCCTGAAGAACATGTGTCCCGTCTCCAGAAGGTATTCCGCCGTGTACATGCCAATGGCCTAAAGTCAAACAGGTCCAAATGTTGTTTTGACACATCGACGCTCAAGTTCCTAAGCGACCAGATCTCACAGCATGGTGTGCGCCTGGACACTTGCAAAATCAAGGTCATCCAGGCGATGAAGGTCCCCGAGGACAAAAAGGCGGTGCTGCGCTTCTTGGGTATGGTCAATTTTCTGGGCAAGTTCATTCCAAACATGGCCACACACACCACGACCCTACTCAACCCGTGAAAAAATCAACTGCCTTTGAGTGGAAGGCGGCACACCAGACAGAGTGGCTGGAGCTGAAAGCCAAGCTCACCACTGCACCAGTCCTGGCATTCTTCGACTCGGATCGGGAGGCAAAGATATCCACAGATGCGAGTCAGGATGGCATCGGTGCGGTGTTGCTTCAACGAGATGACACATCATCCTGGGCACCAGAAGCCTACGCATCAAGGGCGATGACGCCCTCTGAAACCAGATTTGCTCAGATTGAGAACGAGTGCTTGGGTCTTCTCACCGGCATCCTCAAATTTCATGATTATGTCTACGGCCTGCCGACATTCACTGTCGAGACGGATCATGGGCCTCTGGTCCACATCGTCCACCAGGACCTGAACGACATGATGCCTCGGTTGCAGAAAGTCCTGCTTAAACTTAGGAGGTATGACTTCAACTTGGTGTACACATCTGGCAAGGAGCTCATCATCGCTGATGCATTGTCCCGCTCCGTCACCTCGCCCAGTGAGCCGCTGGAGATCATCCAGCACATCGAATCGCAGGTGCAGCTGTGTGCTAGCACTCTCCCGGCGACAGATGAGAAGGTAGTTCTCATCCGTGATGAGACAGCCAAAGAACCCCTCTTGCAGCGTGTCATCCACAACCTCCCCAATGGCTGGCAGAAAGGGCAGTGCCCACAATTTTACAATGTGAAGGATGACCTGACGGTGATTGATGGTATCCTCCTCAAGCTGGACCGGATTGTCATTCCGCTCAGTCTCCAGAGCTTGGTGCTGCGCCAGATTCATGAGGGACACCTGGGCGTCGAGAAGTGCAGACGCAGAGCCCGGCAAGGTGTGTACTGGCCCGGCATCAGCCAGGACATCACGAACATGGTCCTGAACTGTGCTACTGTCAGCGGTTCCAGCCAGCGCAGAGCAAGGAGACGCTCCAACAGCATGACATAGTGACCTCTCCGTGGTCCAAGGTTGGCATCAACCTCTTTCATGAGAATGGTTGCGACTACGTATTGATCATCGACTATTTCTCGAATTACCCTGAGGTGCTGAAGCTCCCGGACCTCACCTCTCGGACCGTCATCAAAGCCTGTAAGGAGATGTTCTCAAGGCATGGCATCCCAATCACCGTCATGAGCGACAATGGCCCGTGCTTTAGCAGTCGAGAATGGTCCACGTTTGCCAGGTCATACAATTTCCAGCATGTCACCTCCAGTCCGCACTATCCGCAGTCCAATGGGAAAGTCGAGAAAGGGCTGCACATTGTGAAACAGCTCACCTGCAAGGCCGCGGACTCTGCACCTTGCTCTGCTCGCGTACAGGGCGACTCCCTTGTCCACTGGCATGTCGCCGGCTCAACTCCTGATGAACAGGGACCTGCGGATGACGCTTCCAGCCATACACCTGCCCAACCTGGATCACCTCCCGGTGCTGCAGAAGATGCAGCAGCTCAGACACCGTCAAAAGCAGGGCTATGATGCCCATGTCACCGATCTGGCCGTGCTATCCCCGGCAGACACTGTCAGGATCAAGATACCGGATGGAGGGTGGTCTGCCCCGGCTGTCGTTCGATTGGCCGCGCCCCGCTCTTACGTTGTACGTATGGCTGATGGCTCCATCGTGCGAAGGAATCAACGGGCACTGCGCAAAGTTGCCTGCCCGCAACCACTTTCTCCTCCATTTCCATATGTTGAATTGCCACCTCCTGATGCCTCACACCACAAGGCCACCAGTCAGACTTCCATCCCGCCTGTCAAGGCGCCGTCATCCCCTCCGCCACCTCTCTGGCGGTCGACCAGGCAGCTCCATAGTGCTGCTCCATTGCACATACTTTACAGCTTAATTACACATCACTCAACATCATCGTTAGACATGTCCTTAGGAAACCTTTGTGCATGACACAATTACTGGTGCAAAACTAACTTACGCTGTGCAATTATCCACCGCTTTCCCAGCTTGAATTACAAGCCTGATGTTGCAGCACAGTGACAGTCTACATCCATCTCATCCTCAGACCACCTTGTCTTATCATTCTGCCCCATGGCCAACTCAGCTTCGAGCGAACCCTCTGGCCCATTGTCTACACTAGCCTTTTCATACAAATGATCTGAGTAGTACAGAGGTGATCATTTCAAGAAGATTATAAATAAACTTAAAATAGGATAAAGTCACAGTAATTACACACAATTCACAAGTGTCCCTTTTAGATTTTCTACAAGAGGATTTGTGGAATATTCAAGATGTGCAATTGATTATAGCTGAAGCTGAATTCTGTATTCAGGGTTTTCCTGTTTACAAATGGACAAGAATTCAAACTTGAAAAATAATTAATAATCTACCATTAAAAGCACTGCAGTCTCACGGCGCCGAGGTCCCAGGTTCGATCCCGGCCCTGGGTCACTGTCCATGAGGAGTTTGCACATTCTCCCCGTGTCTGTGTGGGTTTCACCCCCACAACCCAAAGACGTGCAGGGTAGGTGGATTGGCCACACTAAATTGACCCTTAATTGGAAAAAATGAATTGGGTACTCTAAATTTATATATTTTTTAATGTAGGACGACACCCATATCGTAAAATCGGGCTCCCCATCCACCACCTGTGAGTTGATGGCTGCAAAACCCTAGAAATGTTTGGGCAGCTTCCCCAGAAGACTTTGGGGAACAGCCACAAGATTAATGTACCTGCAGCCGAAGGACACACCCAAGGCGATGCTCTCAGAATCGTCACTGTGTGTACCACCCAGGCTGAATGTCACTGTGTGTACCACCCAGGCTCAATGCCAAAGCCACCTCAGGCCCGGGCTTTGCAAATCCACCACCCCAAACAAACAGGATGAACCGATGCAGCTGAACTGCATCACCACCCTCCAAGTTGCTCCAATCAAAATTAAACTCAATGGCCACCCCTTGGAAAAGGGAGCTGCTGTGTCCATTATAGGAGAACAGACCTTCAGACGCCTCAGCGGGCATCACATCCCTGGGCCTGTGAGACACTATGGCCAGGCTGGCCACGTACACAGTGGAGCCGTACTATAGGAACTGGATCCTCGACATTCTGACCCATAGACCACAATCAGTAAGAATAAACAACAACACCTCCTCCACGATAGTCCTCAATACCGGGGTCCCGCAAGGCTGCGTACTTAGCCCCCTACTCTACTCCCTGTACACACACGACTGCGTGGCAACATTTGGTTCCAACTCCATCTACAAGTTTGCTGATGATACAATCATAGTGGGCCGGATCTCGAATAACGATGAGCCCGAGTACAGAGGGAGATAGAGAACCTAGTGGAGTGGTGTAGCGACAACAATCTCTCCCTCAATGCCAGCAAAACTAAAGAGCTGGTCATTGACTTCAGGAAGCAAAGTACTGTACACACCCCTGTCAGCATCAACGGGGCCGAGGTGGAGATGGTTAGCAGTTTCAAATTCCTAGGTGCACACATCACCAAAAATCTGACCTGGTCCACCCACATCGACACTACGACCAACAACACCTATACCTCCTCAGGAAACTAAGGGAATTTGGCATGTCCACACTGACTCTTACCAACGTCTACAGATGCACCATAGAAAGCATCCTATCGGGCTGCATCACAGCCTGGTATGGCAACTGCTCGGCCCAGGACCGCAAGAAACTTCAGAGAGTCGTGAACACCGCCCAGTCCATCACACGAACCTGCCTCCCATCCATTGACTCCATCTACACCTCCCGCTGCCTGGGGAAAGCGGGCAGTATAATCAAAGATCCCTCCCACCCGGCTTACTCACTCTTCCAACTTCTTCCATTGGGCAGGAGATACAGAAGTCTGAGAACACGCACAAACAGACTCAAAAACAGCTTCTTCCCCACCGTTACCAGACTCCTAAATGACCCTCTTATGGACTGACCTCATTAACACTACACCCTGGGCGTCATTCTCCGACCCCCCGCCGGGTCGGAGAATGGCGGTTGGCCGCTGTGAATCCCGCCCCCGCCGAAGTCTCCGGTACCGGAGATTGGGCGGGGGCGGGAATCGGGCCGCGCCGGTTGGCGGGACCCCCCGCTCAATTCTCCGCGGGTGGGCCTGTGCCGTGGGGGCACTCTTTCCCTTCCGCCTCCGCCACGGCCTCCACCATGGCGGAGGCGGAAGAGACTCTCCCCACTGCGCATGCGCGGGAAACTGTCGGCGGCCGCTGACGCTCCCGCGCATGCGCCGCATTTCCGCGCCAGCTGGCGGGGCAACAAACGCCATTTCCGCCAGCTGGTGGGGCGGAAATCCCTCTGGCGCCGGCCTAGCCCCTCAATGTTGGGGCTCGGCCCCCAAAGATGCGGAGCATTCCGCACCTTTGGGCCGGCGCAATGCCCGTCTGATTGCCGCCGTTTTTGGCGCCAGTCGGCGGACATCGCGCCGTTGGGGGGAATTTCGCCCCCTGTATGCTTCACCCGATGCTGATGTCTGTGTATTTACATTGTGGACCTTGTGTTGCCCTATTATGTATTTTCTTTTTATTTTATTTTCTTTTCATGAACTTAATGATCTGTTGAGCTGCTCACAGAAAAATACTTTTCACTGTACCTCGGTACACGTGACAATAAACAAATCCAATCCAATCCAAGGAACCGTGACCCTGGTCTCCAATGGGCTATGGATGGTCAGATGCCCCTAATAGTCATTAAGGACCAGGACCCAGTCCTCTGGCAGCGACTGGCTGTAAAAAATCCAATTGGATTGCAGCAAATCTTTACAATGTGAACCAATGGCCTTTACAAAGTCATTGGGAAATATCCTGAGGTATTTCAGGAAGGCCTCAGCAAAATCAAATGAACAAGGGCAAAAGTTAACATAGATCTGGAGGCCATACCCAAGTACTTCAGAGCGTGACCAGTCCCCTGTGCCTGGCTCACCAAGGTAAAGGCCGGACTTGGGCTGCTGGAGAACCTTGGCACTATCCACTTGGTACAATGCGGAATGGGCTGTGCCAAGTCCAACAAGTCGGTCCGCCTTTGTGGAGACTATAAATTAAATGAACTGTCAACAGAGCTTTCCGCCTTGAAGGGGGTAGTATCGGCGGTTTACGGGGCTATTTTGAAGGAGGAGAAGGCGCCATTAGAAGGGATCAAGGCAAAGTGGGAGCAATAGCTGGGAGAAGGTATGGAGGAGGGGTTCTGGTGTGAGGTGCTCCGGAAGGTGAACGCCTCCACCTCGTGCGCGAGGTTGGGGCTGATACAGCTGAAGGTGGTGTATAGAGCGCACCTTACAAGGGCGAGGACAAGCCGGCTCTTTGAGGGGGTAGAAGATGTGTGTGAACATTGCGGGGGGGGGGGGGGGGGGGGGGGGGGGCGCTAATCACTTTCATATGTTTTGGTCCTGTCCAAAGCTGGAGGATTACTGGAAGGAGGTTTTTAGGGTAATCTCTAAAGTGATGCATGTGAAACTGGACCCGGGCCCTCGGGAGGCCATATTCAGGGTGTCGGACCAGCCGGGGTTGGAAACGGGCGTGGAGGCCGATGTTGTAGCCTTGATCACCCAAAGGCGGATCTTGTTGGGATGGAGATCAACTTCTCCACCCTGTGTCCTGGCGTGGCGGGGGGACCTGCTGGAATTCTTGACGCTTGAAAAGATCAAATTTGAACTGAGGGGTTCTACAATTCATGGGCATTATTCATTACGCACTTTCGAGAATTGGAGCACATCAAACATTAGTGGGGGGGGGGGGGGGGGGACTGTGTGCGTTAGTGGTGACTATGGGTGATTCCTGATTCCTTTTTGTCAATTGTTTATGTTTTTTTTAAATTTAGAGTACCCAATTCATTTTTTCCAATTAAGGGGCAATTTAGCGTGGCCAATCCACCTACCCTGCACATCTTTGGGTTGTGGGGGTGAAACCCACGCAGACACGGGGAGAATGTGCAAACTCCACACAGACTGTGACCCAGAGCTGGGATTGAACCTGGAACCTTGGCGCCATGAGGCTGCAGTGCTAACCACTGCGCCACCGTGCTGTCCTATCATTTGTTTATGTTAACATGCAGGCTAATGTCTGGGTTTGGTGGGAGGATGGGAACGTTGTTATTGATATGGGGATTGACATTACATTCGTTACTGATTATTGTTTATTGTTGGGTGTAAATTTGGGAGAAAATGTGAAAAAGGAGGAGAATAAAAAATATTTTTTTAAAAACAGAGCCTCCCGCCTTGACAGGTACCCCATGCCGTGCATCGATGACCTGTATGCAAAACTGGCTGGAGGCCACAAGTTTTCCAAGCTGGACATGAGCCATGCGAACCTCCACCTGGACCTTGGTGCAGCATTCAGGGAAGAGGTCACCACCAATGCCTGCCTGTTGGAGTCTCATTAGCACGCTCCACGTTCTGCTGCTTAATGACCAATATCCCAATATGCCCGGGATGGCAGTGTACTTGGATGATGTATTAATCATCGGAGCCACCACAGAATACCTGGCAACCTCCGACACAGATGTCCGCCTCAAAGCAAAACTCCGTATTTCAGGTGGGCGAGATAACATACCTTGATACAGCATCGATAAAGCCTGCACTCTGGAGAGGACAAAGTAAAGGCCGTTAAAGGGGTACCGACCCGGTGAAACATGACAGAGTTGAAGTCGTTCCTAAACCTCAAATGTCATGGGCAATCTATCCCCAAGCACCAAGCCATCTTATTGGCAACCTGTGCGCATTGTTGAAGAAGAACCACAAGTGGCCGTGGCAGGCGTCACAGAACAAAGTATTCACAAGGTGACGGAACAGCTGCTGTCGTCCAATATCTTGGCACAGTACGATCCCATGTGACCGCTGGTATTAACGTGCCACATCACTCCGTACGGAGTAGGGTCAGTCTTCCAGAGCTGGTGGTGTTTATCCAAATGCTCGCCATGGGAGCACTTTGCAGTAGTTTCATCCGTACCTCTATGAGGCTCTTCCATTCGACCCTGTCAAAGGCCCTCTCTGGATCCAGAAGACGTTCACCTCCAGTGTTCTAGTGCTTCCAAACCCCGTCTCTTTTTCTTCCTTAGACCAGTATGTCCAGTCCGTCGAGGAACTGCTTCGAGTCCCCCTCTGGGGGTTCGGAAGTGTACAACTCTCGGTAGAAGTCGCAACGGTCTCATTAATCTCGCGGGCGCTGCGACCTGTTTGCCGTTCCGGTCCTTTACGCTAGGTCTTAGCTGGTGCGCCATCAGGCAGATGGCCTTGTCTCCATACTCACATAGAAGGTGCCCTGTGTCTAATGGAGCAGCTGCACTGCTTTCCCAGTGGACAGCAGGTCAAACTACATTTGTAGTTTTTCACTCTCCACCAGTAGTTCCAAGGTTGGGGCCATGGAGTACCGTTGATCCACCTCCAGTATGGAGTCGATTAGCTGCCTAGCCGCCCTCTCCTTCCCATCTCTGAGAATCCTGTAAAACTATAATCTCCCCCGTTATCGCCGCCTTCACTACCTTCCAGAATGTGGAGGGTGAGACCTCCCCGTTTTGGTCGCTGCCGGCGGGAACCTGTCGTGTCGTAGCGGCCGCTCGGCCCATCCGGGCTGGAGAATCGCCGCTCGCCGGTTCTCCGAGCGGCCCGGTACGAATCGCGCGCCGCTGGTTTCCGGGGGGGGGGAGAATCACGTGCGGGGGTCGGGGCGGGGTGGCGCGATTCGCGCGGCGCCCCGGCGATTCTCCCACCCGGCGTGGTGGGGGGGGGGGAGAATAGCGCCCATTGTGTTTACATTTACAAACCTGGGGCGAGATTCTCCGACCCCCCGCCGGGTTGCCGAATTCTCCGGCACCGGATATTCGGCGGGGGCGGGAATCGCGCCGCGCCGGTTGGCGGGCCCCCCCCTCGCGATTCTCCGGCCCGGATGGGCTGAAGTCCCGCCGCTAAAATGCCTGTCCCGCCGGCGTAGATTAAACCACCTACCTTACCGGCGGGACAAGGCGGCGCGGGCGGGCTCCGGGGTCCTGGGGGGGGGGGGGCGTGGGGCGATCTGGTCCCGGGGGGTGCCCCCACGGTGGCCTGGCCCGCGATCGGGGCCCACCGATCCGCTGGCGGGCCTGTGCCGTGGGGGCACTCTTTCCCTTCCGCCTTTGCCACGGTCTCCACCATGGCGGAGGCGGAAGAGACTCCCTCCACTGCGCATGCGCGGGAATGCCGTCAGCGGCCGCTAACGCTCCCGCGCATGCGCCGCCCGGAGATGTCACCAAAGGCCTTTTCCGCCAGCTGGCGGGGCGGAATTTCGGCCGGCGCCGGCCTAGCCCCTTAAGGTTGGGGCTCGGCCCCCAAAGATGCGGAGCATTCCGCACCTTTGGGGCGGCGCGATGCCCGACTGATTTGTGCCGTTTTGGGCGCCAGTCGGCGGACATCGCGCCGATACCGGAGAATCCCGCCCCAGGTGACTGTGATTATTAGGCAGCCAAGGGCCAAAGACATCGGGCATTTTTCTCAGAATTATTGGTTAATTCACTTGTGTTGCGACTCCGAGTCAAGTGGGGCTGGAATTGACCATGTACTTGTCCGTTGTGTCGTAACAGTCGCATCTTTGAAGGGAATCCTCAGCAGAGGTAGAAAGAGTCATTGAAAAGAGAACACATAGTGATGAATTCAGCAAGTTCTTTACTCTGCTGGTTTCTGGTTTACAATAGAACCATTGAATAAATTCCAGTTTCTTGACCCTAACTATCTCCTACTTATCATGTATGTACAATCCCTCTACACCTCCATTCCCCAACAGGACATCCTGTGTGCCTTTCACTGTAATCCGAACAGTAATCCAACAGCCACTGTCTCCATCTGGTTAAATTCACACATTCAACAATTTAACTCCTGTCACTTTCTCCAAATAAAAGATGTTGCCATGTGAACCAAAAGGATCTTCGCTATTCTTTCCTGTGTGTGTGATATGTGGAATATTCTACTCTGGTCCCCTCCCTCACCCCTTCTTCCAGTACATTGATTACAATGTTAATGCCAGTTCCTGTTATGATCATGAGCTTAATTTTACTTAGAGTTTAACTTCTAGCCCTCCCTGACTTCACATGGTCCATCTCGCCTCTTCCTTTCCCAACTTCTCTATCTTCATCTCTGGGGTTAGCCTGTCCACGTATCTAATGCAATCCCACTGACTGCCATAACTACCCTGCTCACACATCTTCTCACACAGGGACTCCACTCCCTTTTCACAGGTTCCGTGCTTGCTGCATTTGCTCTGATGATGCCGTGATTCTGATGAAAGGCCATTGTCCTGACAAGTTAACCTCCCCCTTCTCTCTGTGATGCACGACCAATCACTACTGAAGCGAGATTGTAGTCCAATTGAAGGCTTTAATGAACAAGTAGTTACCCCAGCAGCTCCGGGACAGAATGACTGCTGTGGGTGAAACACAGACTCTTATGCTCCGCCTGCTGGGCGGAACCAGCAGGCAGGTTCCACCACTCATACTACAGTATAAGGTACATCCCACCTAGGTCCCGTGATACCCCTAATATAGCCTGCCACACTCTGTACAAGACATTGCCCGACCTGCTGAGTGTTTCCAGAATGTTCCAGCATCTGCACTATTTTTGGGAAGCTGTCACCTATATGCCATTGGATCCACTTTGTTTTTTGGAAGAGGTGTAAGATATTCTGGAAATGAACATTATAAAAGGAAGAAGGCCACAACAGTCAGCGTCTGTGGCAAATAGCCTGCCTAATGTGAAGAAGGACCAGCAAACTCATTCAAACTGGGTGTGTCTAAGAGGGTTAGACAATCACCTCCTAATTTCTAACCTATTGCAACTCAGTATTAAGAGCATAATGCCCATCATAATGAGTCTGCAGCTGCAATTTAGGGGGAGGCAGTGGTACTGCCGCTGGACTCGTAATCCAGGGACACAGGATAATGCTCTGGGGACCAGGTTTAACATCCACTGCAGCAGATGGTGGGAATTGAATTTAATAAACATTTGGAATTAAAACTCTGACAATGACCATGGCATCATTGTTGTAAAAACTCATCTGGTTCACTAATTTAGGGAAAGAAATCTGCCGTTCTCACCTGGTCTGGTCTACATGGGACTCCAGAAATTTGTTGACTCTTAACTACCCTCTGAAATGGCCCAGTCAGGCAGCCGGTTCAAGGGCAATTAGAAATGGGCAACAAACGTCTTGTCGGTGATGCCTTCATTCCGTAACTGAACTAAAAACCCAGATTTCAATTATTCTTAATTATGTGTTCTATTAAGAAGATGGTCTTGTGAATTTGCAGTGTATCAGTTTCTATGGAGACGGCCTAATGCTATTTGCATCTGCAGCTATTTTCACAAAGCTCCATTGTTCATTTTTGGAGGTGACTGACAGTTGCTCGGATGGCTCAGTAATTTTAAAATCAGTGAACAACTGAGCGACACACAAACAGGCCCCTGGTCTTTGTCAAGTTAGCTGCATTAGTCAGCTGGCTACAGTGTCGGTGCTACAATTAATTGACTACAGCATGTTGGAATTAGGAATAGGACAAACTGGATTCCTCTTCCGGATCACAATGTAGTGACTCCAATTGGTAAAGCAATGGCAAAGGGTGAAAAAGGACAATAAATGGGTGTTAATAAGACACTATTGTTTATTGTGATTGTGAAAGTGTAGCTTTAATGTCCAATTTCCAGGCTGAGCAATGATGATAGTGATTTGACTGTTCCAGCAGGCGCTGTAATGCACATCTGCAGGTTTAGCACGAAGCGCCGATTAGACACAATTTTCCTGGAGCTGGACATGTCGCCTGCACTCACTCACCGAGGACGTGGAGCGGGCTGGTTAGGAGAAAAGCACATGTGCAGGGATGGCCAGGGACCAAGTGAGACAGTGCACAGGGTCTTGGCCAGGGCGTTGGAGATCCTGGTGGAGGAGGCTCAGAGGTACAGGTATGTCCAGCACACTCGGGGAAGGTGGGATGAGTCCATGTTTCCCCTGATGTTTCCCTTGGCCTCATGCCTCAATGTTCCTCCTGCAGGATGTTTGAGGTGAGGGATGCCGTTAGTGTCCCTGCTGATTTTACCTGCAGGAAGTGCTGCCATCTCCAGCTCCTCCAAGACCGAGTTAGGGAACTGGAGCTGGAGTTGGAAGAACTTCGGATCATTCGGGAGGCAGAGGGGGTCATAGATAGCAGCTTCAGGGAATTAGTTACACCAAAGATTGGAGATAGATGGGTAACTGTAAGAGGGACGGGGAAAAAACAGTCAGTGCAGGGATCCCCTGCGGTCGTTCCCCTGAGAAACAAGTATACCGCTTTGGATACTTGTGGGGGGGACGACTTACCAGGGGTAAGCCATGGGGTACAGACCTCTGGCACAGAGTCTGTCCCTGTTGCTCAGAAGGGAAGGGGGGAGAGGAGCAGAGCATTAGTAATTGGGGACTCTATAGCCAGGGGCACAGATAGGAGATTTTGTGGGAGCGTGAGAGACTCACGTTTGGTATGTTGCCTCCCAGGTGCAAGGGTACGTGATGTCTCGGATCGTGTTTTCCGGGTCCTTAAGGGGGAGGGGGAGCAGCCCCAAGTCGTGGTCCACATTGGCACTAACGACATAGGTAGGAAAGGGGATAAGGATGTCAGGCAGGCTTTCAGGGAGCTAGGATGGAAGCTCAGAACTAGAACAAACAGAGTTGTTATCTCTGGGTTGTTGCCCGTGCCACGTGATAGTGAGATGAGGAATAGGGAGAGAGAGCAATTAAACACGTGGCTACAGGGATGGTGCAGGCGGGAGGGATTCAGATTTCTGGATAACTGGGGCGCTTTCTGGGGAAGGTGGGACCTCTACAGACAGGATGGTCTACATCTGAACCTGCGGGGCACAAATATCCTGGGGGGGAGATTTGTTAGTGCTCTTTGGGGGGGTTTAAACTAATGCAGCAGGGGCATGGGAACCTGGATTGTAGTTTTAGGGTAAGGGAGAATGAGAGTATAGAGGTCAGGAGCTCAGATTTGACGTCGGAGGAGGGGGCCAGTGTTCAGGTAGGTGGTTTGAAGTGTGTCTACTTCAATGCCAGGAGTATACGAAATAAGGTAGGGGAACTGGCAGCATGGGTTGGTACCTGGGACTTCGATGTTGTGGCCATTTCGGAGACGTGGATAGAGCAGGGACAGGAATGGATGTTGCAGGTTCCGGGGTTTAGGTGTTTTAGTAAGCTCAGGGAAGGAGGCAAAAGAGGGGGAGGTGTGGCGCTGCTAGTCAAGAGCAGTATTACGGTGGCGGAGAGGATGCTAGATGGGGACTCATCTTCCGAGGTAGTATGGGCTGAGGTTAGAAACAGGAAAGGAGAGGTCACCCTGTTGGGAGTTTTCTATAGGCCTCCAAATAGTTCTAGGGATGTAGAGGAAAGGATGGCGAAGATGATCCTGGATATGAGCGAAAGTAACAGGGTAGTTATTATGGGAGACTTTAACTTTCCAAATATTGACTGGAAAAGATATAGTTCGAGTACATTAGATGGGTCGTTTTTTGTTCAGTGTGTGCAGGAGGGTTTCCTGACACAGTTTGTTGACAGGCCAACAAGAGGTGAGGCCACATTGGATTTGGTTTTGGGTAATGAACCAGGCCAGGTGTTGGATTTGGAGGTAGGTGAGCACTTTGGGGACAGTGACCACAATTCGGTGACGTTTACGTTAAGGATGGAAAGGGATAAGTATACACCGCAGGGCAAGAGTTATAGCTGGGGGAAGGGAAATTATGATGCCATTAGACGTGACTTGGGGGGGATAAGGTGGAGAAGTAGGCTGCAAGTTTTGGACACACTGGATAAGTGGAGCTTGTTCAAGGATCAGCTATTGCGTGTTCTTGATAAGTATGTACCGGTCAGGCAGGGAGGAAGGTGCCGAGCGAGGGAACCGTGGTTTACCAAAGAAGTGGAATCTCTTGTTAAGAGGAAGAAGGAGGCCTATGTGAAGATGAGGTGTGAAGTTTCAGTTGGGGCGATGGATAGTTACAAGGTAGCGAGGAAGGATCTAAAGAGAGAGCTAAGACGAGCAAGGAGGGGACATGAGAAGTATTTGGCAGGAAGGATCAAGGAAAACCCAAAAGCTTTCTATAGGTATGTCAGGAATAAGCGAATGACTAGGGACAGAGTAGGACCAGTCAAGGACAGGGATGGGAAGTTGTGTGTAGAGTCTGAAGAGATAGGCGAGATACTAAATGAATATTTTTCGTCAGTATTCACTCAGGAAAAAGATAATGTTGTGGAGGAGAATGCTGAGCTCCAGGTAAATAGATTAGATGGCATTGAGGTAAGTAGGGAAGAGGTGTTGGCAATTCTGGACAGGCTGAAAATAGATAAGTCCCCGGGGCCTGATGGGATTTATCCTAGGATTCTCTGGGAGGCCAGGGAAGAGATTGCTGGACCATTGGCTTTGATTTTTATGTCATCATTGGATACAGGAATAGTGCCAGAGGACTGGAGGATAGCAAATGTGGTCCCTTTGTTCAAAAAGGGGAGCAGAGACAACCCCGGCAACTATAGACCGGTGAGCCTCACGTCTGTAGTGGGTAAAGTCTTGGAGGGCATTATAAGAGACAAGATTTATAATCATCTAGATAGGAATAATATGATCAGGGATAGTCAGCATGGCTTTGTGAAGGGTAGGTCATGCCTCACAAACCTTATCGAGTTCTTTGAGAAGGTGACTGAACAGGTAGACGAGGGTAGAGCAGTTGATGTGGTGTATATGGATTTCAGCAAAGCGTTTGATAAGGTTCCCCACGGTAGGCTATTGCAGAAAATACGGAGGCTGGGGATTGAGGGTGATTTAGAGATGTGGATCAGAAATTGGCTAGCTGAAAGAAGACAGAGGGTGGTGGTTGATGGGAAATGTTCAGAATGGAGTTCTGTCACAAGTGGAGTACCACAAGGATCTGTTCTGGGGCCGTTGCTGTTTGTCATTTTTATCAATGACCTAGAGGAAGGCGCAGAAGGGTGGGTGAGTAAATTTGCAGACGATACTAAAGTCGGTGGTGTTGTCGATAGTGAGGAAGGAAGTAGCAGGTTACAGAGGGATATAGATAAGCTGCAGTGCTGGGCTGAGAGGTGGCAAATGGAGTTTAATGTAGAGAAGTGTGAGGTGATTCACTTTGGAAGGAAAAACAGGAATGTGGAATATGTGGCTAATGGAAAAGTTCTTGAAAGTGTGGATGAGCAGAGGGATCTAGGTGTCCATGTACATAGATCCCTGAAAGTTGCCACCCAGGTTGATAGGGTGGTGAAGAAGGCCTATGGAGTGTTGGCCTTTATCGGTAGAGGGATTGAGTTCCGGAGTCAGGAGGTCATGTTGCAGCTGTACAGAACTCTGGTACGGCCGCATTTGGAGTATTGCGTACAGTTCTGGTCACCGCATTATAGGAAGGACGTGGAGGCTTTGGAACGGGTGCAGAGGAGATTTACCAGGATGTTGCCTGGTATGGAGGGAAAATCTTATGAGGAAAGGCTGATGGACTTGAGGTTGTTTTCGTTAGAGAGAAGAAGGTTAAGAGGAGACTTAATAGAGGCATACAAAATGATCAGAGGGTTAGATAGGGTGGACAGTGAGAGCCTTCTCCCGCGGATGGAAATGGCTAGCACGAGGGGACATAGCCTTAAACTGAGGGGTAATAGATATAGGACAGAGGTCAGGGGTAGGTTCTTTACGCAAAGAGTAGTGAGGCCGTGGAATGCCCTACCTGCTACAGTAGTGAACTCGCCAACATTAAGGGCATTTAAAAGTTTATTGGATAAACATATGGATGATAATGGTATAGTGTAGGTTAGATGGCTTTTGTTTCGGTGCAACATCGTGGGCCGAAGGGCCTGTACTGCGCTGTATTGTTCTATGTTCTATGTTCTATGCCCTTCTTTCAATCTTGCTCCAAATAAAGGGAGATCCTTAGCACGATACCCACCATCAAACGTTTATTTCCTCCTGTTGGCTTTGATAAGATGGAGACATGGGTTCAAAGCCCACCACTGCAGCTGGTGAGATTTAAACTTAATTAATTAATTCTGGAATTAAAAGGTAGTCTCAGTAATGGTGACCATAAAACTATCATAGAAATCCATCAGGTTCACTAAGGACACCTGCCGTCTTAATCAGTCTGGTCGATACATGATTCCAGGCGCACAGCAATGCGATTGACTGAGCTGCCCTCTGAAATGGCCACTCGGCTCAAGGGCAATGAGATATGGGGAACAAATGCTAGCCTTGCCACTGATGTCAACTTGCCATGAAACAAAATTAAATTAGGAAGAGTAATACAGTACTCACTTTCTTGGACAAAGTGCTCAAGCGAATTTCCAGCATAAATATTGATTGAGTGTCAGTCTTGTCAAATACCCCAGGAAGTCTCCTGGTATGTTTTAAAAGCTCTTTTAAAGCTCCATCAGCAAGTGAACAATGAAAGATGATACACGTTTAAACAGTACTCAAATATTCTGCAACAACTGGTTTGCTCCCAATCAGCAGGTCTCTGTGAGGAGGGTGATTAGATTAAGCACGAGCCTCAAAATATTGTATTAATGAGTGATAAGTCGCCATCAGCTGTTTAACAATTCGAGCAGATGATTCACCTCCTTTACCGAGAGGATTTATTAAACATTACGGGATGTGGGTGTCGTTGGTTAGGCCAACATTTGTGCCCATCCCCAATTCCCCATTGAGAAAGTGGTGGTGAGCTTCCTTCTTGAACAGCTACAATCCATGTGGTGTAGGTACACTCACTGTGCTGTTAGGGAGGGAATTCCTGGGGTTTGACCCAGCAACAGTGAAAGAACGGTAATATATTTCCAAGTCAGGGTGGTGAGTGACTTGGAGGGGAACCTCCAGGTGGTGGGGTTCCCAGGTATCTGCTGCCCTTGCCCATCTAGATGGTAGTGGTCGTGGGTTTGGAAGGTGCTGCTTAAGGAACCTTGGTGAGTTACTGCGGAGCATCTTGTAGATGGTACACGCAGCTGCTACTATGCGTTGGCGATGGAGGGAGTGAGTGCTTGTGGAAAGAGTGCCAATCAAGCGGGCTTGTTCGGAAGGTGTTGAGCATTTTGAGTGTTGTTGGAGCTGCACTCACCCAGGCAAGTGGAGAGTATTCCATTACACTCCTGACTCGTGCCTGGTAGATGGTGGACAAGCTTTGGGGGTCAGGAGGTGAGTTACTCTCCGCAGGATTCCTTTTGTAGTATTTATTTGGCTCCTCCAGTTCAGTTTCTGACCAATGGTAACCCCCAGGATGTAGATTGTGGGGATTCAGCGATGGTAATGCCAGTGAATGTCATGGGGCGGTGGTTTGATTGTCCCTTATTGGAGATGGATTGCATGGCACTTGAGTGGTGTGAATATAACTTGTCACGTGTCAGCCCACGCCTGGATTTTGTCCAGGCTTGTTGCAATTGAACATGGACTGCTTCAGTGTTTGAGGAGTCACGAATGGTGCTGAACATTCTGAACATCCCACTTCTGACCTTATGATGGAAGGCAGGTCGTTGATGAAGCAGCTGAAGATGGTTGGGCCGAGGACACTACCCTGAGGAACTCCCGCAGTGATGTCCTGGAGCTGAGATGACTGATCTCCAACCATCTTCCTTTGTGCCGGGTATGACTCCAACCGCGGAGAGTTTTCCCCGATTCCCATTGACCCCAGTTTAGCTCGGGCTCCTTGATGACACACTCGGTCAAATGCTGCCTTGATGTCGAGGGCAGTCACTCTCACCTCACCTCTGGCATTCAGCTCTTTTGTCCATGTTTGAACCAAGGCTGTAATGAGGTCAGGAGCTGAGTGACCCTGGTGGAACCCAAACTGAGCGTCCGTGAGCAGGTTATTGCTGAGTAAGTGCCGCTTGATAGCTCTGTTGCTGACTCCTTCCATCACTTTGCTGATGATGGAGAGTAGACGGACAGGACGGTAATTGGCTGGGTTGGATTTGTCCTGTTTCTCGTGTACAGGACACACCTGGGCAATTTTCCACATTCCGGGTAGATGCCAGTGTTGTAGCTGTACTGGAACAGTGTGGCTAGGGGTGCGGCAAGTTCTGGAGCACAAGTCATCAGTACTATTGCCGGAATATTGTCAGGGCCCATAGCCTTTGCAGTGTTCAGGGCCATCAGCCGTTTCTTGGAGTGAATCAAATGGCTGAAGGTGACATCTGTGATGCTGGGGAACTCCGGAGGAGACCGAGACGGATCATCCACTCAGCACTTCTGGCTGAAGATTGTTATGAATGCTTCAACCTTGTCTTTTGCTCAGATGTGCTGGGCTCCTCCATCACTGAGGATAGTCATCATTAGACTTTAATTCCAGATATTTATTGGATTCAGTTCCCACCATCTGCCATGGCGGGATTCGAATTCGGGTCCCCAGAGTATCAGCCTGGGTCTCTGGATCAGCAGTCCAGTGACAATACCACTACCCTTCATCTTAAAGCCCCATGTTTGGCCAGCTCAAAGACTTTTTAAAATAAATTTAGAGTACCCAATTATTCTTTTACAATTAATGGGCACTTTAGCGTGGCCAATCCACCTACCCTGTTGTGTTGTGGGGGCGAAACCCACACAAACACGGGGAGAATGTGCAAAGTCCACATGGACAGTGACTCGGGGCCAGGATCGAACCTGGGTCCTCAGCGCCGTGAGGCAGCAGTGCTAACCACTGTGCCAGCGTGCCACCCCCTATGAGCTCAGATGTTTTCAAACTAATGCCCCCATCCTCTCCCCGAGACCTTTTCACCCCCACATGAGCATCCACCCCTCCAACCCTCCCTTCACACTCCTCCCTTTACACCCCAACCCTTCCTTCACACTCCCCCTCCCACCCTGTGAACCATGCCTGTGGCTAACAATGCCCTCTCTTTGTCTACTCAGGAAAAGCTCTCCCACAATCCCCGGGAGAGGCCCAGATGGGGGGCGGCCAGACCTAAGAATCCTTACCTCCTCCGAGGAGCGCACCCTGGAGGTGACTGGGGTGGCTGAGGACAGGGCGGTCACCTACCACAATCGGCACATCACAGCTGCCATCCCCTCCCTCCACCAGCTCAGATACACACACCTCGGTGGGAAACGTTAGTGGACAGGCTTCTGGGGCACAATCTGGTGAGCACCACACTGCTGCTGATGCCCATCAAATGGAGGCAGAAACCCCCCCAGGCGAGACAACAGGTCCTGCTGGATTCCAGGACCCAGCTGGGTCCCAGCCTGATGCTGAGCTTCTGGAAGTGGATTACCCGGAGCTGATGGAGACGTTATGGAGCAGCCGGGGCAAACAGAGGGAAATGTCAGCGTCACTCCAGCAGATCCAGAGTCGATTGGAGGAGTCCCAGAGGCTAAGGGAGCAGGAGCTGTCGCAGTCAATGCATGACCGAGGCCAACACTGCTAGGGTGGCAACTGCAGTGGAGAGCCTGGTGCACAACGTCAGTGATGGCCATGGCTGAGGGTCTCGGCAGAATGTCCATCTCACTGGGGAATGTCACCCGGTACCAGGCTGACCTCGATGAGGTTCTGCTGGACATGCCCGCTCTCAGATGGAATGGTTGAGACGCTGCGGAGCTTGTCCCAGTTGCAGGTGGGTATTGGTTGAGGCACTGCAGAGCATGGCCCAGTCACTGAGGAGCATTGCTGAGGTTCGATACGATGGTGCAGGCATCGGGGAGCTGCAGGGCTGGCAGAGCCAGATGACGGAGGGGCAGCTGCAGCTCGAACAAGCTGCCCCTCCGTCCCAAGGTGAACCTGTGGGCACCGACTGGGAGGAGGAGGCGCTGGGTGCCAACCCGGACCTGTCCCATGGAGTGGCGATGGTGGCCACCAGCTCCCCCAAGTTCCACCCCTCTGATGAGGCTGCGTCTCACAGCGAGCACATGGGACAGGGCAGCACGGCTGTGCAGCATCGGGAGAGTGGGGAATTGCAAAACACAAAAAAACACCCTTGACCACAACCATTATGCCTCTGCACTTTCTTCCGCAATGCGGCCCGATCTCTGAACCTTTGACCCATCTCTCCAGGCATCACCCCCTCCCCGTGGCCCCCATTTCCCTGGAGCCGTGTCCCATCCCCTGGGTGTCTGGATGTTGGCTGCTGTGTGTGTGATGTTGCCTCCCGCAGTGTTCAAGCACAGTGTCCAGGCATCAAGGTGTGATTGGGATGCTAGGCAATGACTCCCACATGCTACATGGTCTGTCCCACGGTGGCGCAGTGGTTAGCACTGCTGCCTCATGGCACCGAGGTCCCAAGTTCGATCCCGTCCCTGGGTCACTGTCCGTGTGGAGTTTGCACATTCTCCCCGTGTCTGCGTGGGTCTCACTCCCACAACCCAAAGATGTGCAGGGGAGGTGGATTGGCCACGCTAAATTGCCCCTTAATTGGAACAAAATGAATTAGATACACTAAAAAAATTTTTTTTTAAAATACATGACCCGCCCACCCATGGGAATCCACTTGGGTTGTGTGAAGTGCTCACTTAACCACGATTGTTAATTCCCCATTAGCGATGGCCTTCAGCCACACCGCCAGAGGTCTCGGCAATCGGTGGGGGTCAGACGGACAGGGGCTAGGATTGCCTCCGGAATGGGTGCACATGATCCGCGGATTGGCATGGTGGTGCAGCGAGCGTTTGCCCCCCAGCGTCTCCCCACCTCCCCCTGCCCCCCTTCCCATGGCGGCCCACTCCTCCAGAGGGTGCCCCCCCCCCACCCAGCCAAGGGTCCCCAACCCCCTGCCGAGCACTGAGGTGGCAAGCCCAGCGCCCCCGTGCTCTTTGCCTGTGAGCAAAGATGGCTACAGTCTTCCTCGCTCCCCACAGAAGCTCTTCCGCCAGGTTCACGTTTTTCAAAAACAGCAGTAATCGGCGCCAGCGCGACCACTCGCTGGGGAGGCCGCTAAATGACGGAGGCTGTTGGATAAGGGATGGCTCCCGTTAATTGTATGGAAATGGGGCTTAAGTGGTGCTGATTGGTTTCTGGCCTCGCCCCGGCGAGATCCTGATTTCGCCTAAGGGAGTGGGTCGGTTGATTTGCAAACTGTTTGGTGCCTGACGGGGTTCTCGTTTTCGCCCTCTCCCACTATTCACCAACCTCGTTTCGCTTGTGCGAAAGCGCAACGAGGCCGGAGAATCGCGTCCATTCTTTCCAAGGGTTTTCCCTGGGTATTTCCTGTACACTGTTTTAATTGTATCTGGCAAGTACTGTACGTCAACACTTGTCTTTACCCGTATCCTTGGAAATTAAACTGAATTGTCAACAGTCCAATTAAGGCATTGCAGCTATCAGGCACAGACTGCCCTCTGGGGAAGATAGTAAACAAATATTCTTCATCATTTAGAAAGTTGGTTTGGTTATAAATGGCATTAGAAGCACAAAGCAACATTTAGCTCAGCATATTCACCCATAAGCAGATTGTAAAATATTTTAAAAAGCTTTTACATTTACACTGTGAATAAACTTTAGCAGAAAGACGGAAAGCCTCTAACTTTCTAGTTCTATTTTTCACTGAAATAAACATTCCCAAAGTTATTTTTTGTTCAATATCCTTTATATTTCCACAAGAAACATCATTGAGTTTTCTGCATCATGAAAGAATTCATCAATTATGGAAAGTGCTTTATTCAGTTGCTCAGGGTATTTCTCCTCAAAATACTCAAGTCTGTTTTGCTGATGTGATCTTCTAAATATTGAAAGTTCTTAAAAAAATTAACTAACAGGTTTTTCTTCTGCTCAGCAATGTTCACTGATTTTATTATTCCCAAAGTCAGTCGGTACACCCGATTAAGTTGGAACAAGTTGCGACAGGTAACTTACTTGCCTGTGGATAAAATAGATTTTAAACTTGCAGCGATTAAATAAAATATAACATACTGTCTCACCAGCCTTTTATTTCCTGATTATTCGTTCAAAGCTACTTCTGTCCATTGGCGGTTAACATGTATCAGAGCGTCCAGCAAGAGGCTTTTATCATCTTTGAGCTCTGCAAGCTGGCTTTCCTTAGTAACGTGCTCTCACCTCTCCTGCTACCTGGCTGCTTTTATATTTAATACTACCGGTAAACTGAGATCAGCTTGCCAAGTTTACTTTGGCTTGAATTTCAACAACTTTAGAGAAAAGAAAATGACGAGGTTTTCTCTTACCTTTTCCTGCTGACCCCCAACGACAATGCAGCTACTTCAGACCTCGTGAGGAAATGTCATTGAGGAGCAATGGGAGGGGAGAAGAAATTGTAACATCAGGTAGATAAGAATAGCGGCTGGGAGCAGTAAACATGAGCTTTTATGTGCCCCAGGTGTTGCTACATGAGAGAAGGTGAATATATTGTCATATTTGCAATTTTTTGCGCAGTATTGGAGACAGCTGGGACAACTTTAATAATTTCTCAGGTCCTTAGGTAGATGAACCACTGATTGCTCACTCAATAGAACTTCACCCTGACCCTTATTGAATTGTGTTGGTACCTGTGAGGCCATGTGATTCTCTGAAACTTTAAGCAGCTGTCGCACTGGTTGGTGTTGATCAGGTAGTTGGAATATTTTGTTTCCCAGCTCCAGCAAAGTTGTGCAATCAGCAGTAATAAGAGCAATTTTGCTGGTAAAATGTTGATCGTACCTTTTCACTGTGGTTCTGCTAGGAACACTGTCATCTTGGAGTCAGACAATTGTGGATTCAATCCCGACACCAGACTGAGTGAATAACTCGAACTGACACAATGATGTTCTACAGGTGACATTAAAATGAGCCTTGTCTGCTCAGGTGAAACAGTATTGAGAAGACAATACAATAGGATTGCAGTACCTGTGTATGGCTATCTTGATTATTGACAAAATTATGTTTGACTTTCTTGTCTCCTTCACTTGCATCATTCTCTCCTCTTTCATTTCCAATTTATTCTCCATCCGGCTTTGCACATCTCCCAGAAATGCACTCTAATTCCTAAAGTCCTCACTTCCGTTTCTCCAGCAGTCCACGTGTAGCAGAGTGAAAGGCTAGCTTCACCTATTGCTCAACTGTTTGAGACGCCTTACCCCCCAGGGTAATCTGAGATAGACTCAACACTTTTCAATACGCAAAGTAGTGACCTGAGGCCCATTGATGAATCGATGTGATGTACAGCAAGGAATGGTGTGATCAGGGTGGTCATTATCTCACAAGATTGTTTTGGTGCCCAATTTCAGCAACAGGTTTGCACAGTGAGCAAATGGCTTGGGCCCTATTTACAATGTTGCCAATACGGTCAATCTTACAGTGTGTGGAACTGTAGGAATCCCAAGGCGTATATTGAGCAGTGAAGGTGGGCTTGTAGTAGACCACGATAGAGAACTGACTGGCAGATTTCTCAACCAGTACATTAAGGGAAGGGAGCTCATTTGCCTGCTCCATTTCAAAACTGAATCTGAGTGAAGGATGGTGCCCATTAAGGTGTTTGTCATGATACCCACATCAGCATATCATGGTGCAATCACACACACACTGATGGACAGGTAGTTGGACCAACCAACACACACACAACATCGCAGCCAATCACCAGTGAGAGCACACGCGCTATAAAACAGGGAACACCACAGTTCCCGCTCATTCTACCAGGAGATAGCTCAGAGCACAGAGCTCACAGCGTGCCACTCAGACATAGACCATGTGCTGAGTGCCTCACTAAGATAGTGATAGGGCTGGGTCCACAGGTTAGCTGGTGAAGCACGTACCCAAGCCAGTAGTTAGTTGTTACCGATGTTTAGACAATAAAACAGAGTTGTACCATCTACAGCCGTGATGGATCATTTGTGCATCAGGACACCCAACACGACATGATACCAGTAGTGGACGCTAACCAGCGACCGTGAGACCTACCTGCACCCTTTCAGAAATCCGTCATCCTGCTCCATGTACACCATCAGCCCGCCGCAGCCGCTCCAAATCGCTGGAAATCTCGGCGTCAACTGGAAGCTGTTTAAACAGCACTTCCAGCTCTTTCTCGAAGCCACAGACAGGGAGAATGCATCGGACACCAGGAAGATCGCCCTCCTCCTCTCCACGGCAGGGCAACACGCCATCCACATCTACAACTCCCTGGCATTCGCGGAAGGCGAGGACAAAACAAAATATAAGACAGTGCTTCTGAAGTTCGATGAACACTTCAGCGTGGAAGTTAATGAGAACTTCGAGAGGTACCTCTTCCAGCAGCGCCTGCAGGGTAAGGATGAGCCTTTCCAATCTTACTTAACACACCTCCGAATCCTCGCGCAGTCCTGCGGCTATGAGGCCACCTCCGACTCCATGATATGGGATCAGATAGTTTTTAGGGTCATCTCGGACACCCTACGCCAGCAGCTCCTTAAAATAAAGCGACTCACCCTGGCGACTGCCATCGAGACCTGCGTCCTCCATGAGAACGCGACCAGCCGGTACTCCCAAATCCAGGCGGCCGAAACGGCACGGCACGGGCCCCACGAGGAGGAGTGGGTCCAGTCGATCGAGTTCCTCCCGGCCCGTGGCCCGGACGAGGGTGGCCATTTTGCGCGCTTTCCAAGGCCTCCCGCGCTTGTACGCGCTAAAAGGGGGGACGTTGACGCAGAGGAACATGATGCGCAGGCGCAATCTACGCAGGACCACACCACGTGTGCGCGGTGGTGCAACGAACGCCATGACGTCACGACGTGTGGCAACTGTGGCTCCGCCCACTTAAAGCGGCAATGTCCGGCCAAAGCGCGACAATGCCTTCGATGTGGCAGAATGGGCCACTATGCTGCCTGCTGTTGAGCAGCTCAACCTGCCAACTCCCAACAATTCCGCCAGCCTCGCAGGGACGTGCGGGCAATTCAGCCCCTCTACACTGAGTCATATCCAGATAATATGCAGACCAGCGATACTGAAGACAGGGACACCTTCCACGTTGCGGTAATCCACAAGAACCGGATGTCCCCAAGTCGGAACCACCAGCCGCTGCCAGGGCACAGCATTGATCCGGGCGATGAGTGGTGTGCCACCCTAACGGTCAACCGATCACAAATCACATTTCGCCTGGACACTGGTGCCTCCGCCAATCTCCTCACATGGTCAGCCTTCCAGACCTTGAAGGTTAAACCACCGATTCTGCCATCCCACTGTCAGCTGGTTGACTACAATGGAAACGTCATCCCGGCCACGGGGTCCTGCCAGCTCGAAGTTACACACAACGCCACATTATCATTTGAAATCGTAGGATCCTTGAAGGACTCTCTGTTAGGCGCACAGGATCCTCCACCTCGTTCAGCGGGTACACACTCTGTCTCCAGAAGGCAGTCCGATTTCCCGGATGCAGACTTTAGGGCGCAGCTCCACTCACTCCTCGCGCACAACCAGGAGGTTTTCGAGGGTATGGGCACACTGCCCTACACGTACAAAATACGGCTCAAACCGGATGCCACCCCGGTCATTCACGCACCTCGTAGGGTCCCAGCACCACTCAAGGACCGCCTCAAACAGCAGCTGCAGGACCTGCAAGACCAAGGAGTGGCTTTCCCGGGTCACGGAGCCAACGCCATGGGTCAGCTCCATGGTGTGCGTCAAGAAGCCCTCCGGCGAGCTCCGGATCTGCATCGACCATAAAGATTTAAATCACAACATAATGAGGGAACGCTACCCCATACCCAAACGTGAGGAGATCACGAGCGAGATGGCTCGGGCAAAAATATTCACCCAGCTTGATGCCTCAAAGGGCTTCTGGCAGATTCAACTGGATCAGTCCAGCAGGAAGCTGTGCACTTTCAACACTCCATTTGGCAGATGCTGCTACAGTAGGATGCCATTCGGCATCATTTCGGCCTCCAAAGTGTTCCATCGCATCATGGAACAGATGATGGAGGGATTCGAAGGGGTGCGCGTCTACGTAGACGACGTTATCATCTAACCAACCCGCTCTCGATGGCACATTCCGGAGCTCGCTCGGATATGGTGAGCATATCATTAACCTCAATTTAAATAAATTTGCATCTCTTTAGCGAGATTGAAGTCGAATGCAACGGCCTCACGGGAATTAATCGCCCCCCCCCCCCAAGCAAGAAATCACACAGGTGTCATTTAGTACTCGTTTTTAAAACGTGAAGTTGGTGCAATGGCTGCTGAAGGGAATTGACGAGGTGAGTAGCCATTTCCATTTTTTGATACGCAGCTTAAGGGCACTGGAGCATTAGGGGGGTTGGGCTTGGTCGGGGGGAGGCCCTGGGCTGTGGAGGGGGGTGGTTGGTGGTGTAGTGAGGGGCTTTACACCCGTGAGGCCTTCAAGCCATCTTTAAATATTGTGAACACCCATAACAGGAGCAACTATAGCTGCTGCCTGTTTGTCAGACCGAAAACCTCTAGGACAATGCCCTGTTCTTGGTTATATCCTGAATGCCACTTTAACTCCCTTTGACAGTGAGCAGCCTCAAGCTTCACAGCTGCAGGCTATTGCTAATAATGAACTGGCCTTGTTAGTTGTGAGAGCACTTCACGGCTGCAGGTTGTGTTTGCTGCTTGCTCCTGCTGGTGGCTGCAGATGCCTGCAGGCTGCTGTTGCTGTTTCCTTCCTTTTCTGCAGCCGGAAAGAAGGACAATTTTGTCTAAGATACCTGGGTCCTGTAACACCGGGCTCAGGGGGATGTCTGGGTCCAGAAGGCAATCCAGTTTGAAGCAAGGCGACGCTGTTGGACCTGATGTGTAACATTGATCCAAATAGGCCACCAGATGGTGCCATTGAAGAAATGCTTTCACAGATTGGTGACACTTTTTTTGTTGGTGTGGTGAGTGCTGCATGAAACTGGCACATCACCGCGGGTTAAACACAGTGAAAACACACCTCGAGCGCCAGTGGAATAGGTGGATGTCAGGATTTGATTCCGGTGAGATTGGGCCTTGTGGGAGGGGCCTGCACAGCTGGGGTTCCTGGGCGGAGACTGGCACTGTTACGTTTGTACTATTTAGATTTGGTATTCTTGCAAATGTCTTGCTGAGTGCAAAATGAAATGCTTCGACATCCGTCTTTTTTCTGCTCAATTTAGAGTTTGCAGGGTTTGGGAGATCAGGACGCAGGCACCAGCGAATCAAGTACAGGGACAACAAAAGCAAGGATAAGGATTTTGGTGGGAGAGAAGAGGGGTGGAGGTGGACAATAATGCTGAAACGGAAATACTTGTCTCAATCCTCAGAACTAGATAGCTAAACAACTGCAAAGCAGTACTGTAAATATTGTAAAACCTAGCCAGCAGAAACTAAATACAAGATCCAGTTGGTGTAAGATACAGATAACTCATCAGGCAGTGAGATGAGTAATAAGGAAAATGATCTGTGGCATGTTGAAAATAAAGACATGCAGCTGTGACCAATGGTGCTCTGACAGGCACAGAAAGTGGGACAGATTTGATCCCAATTGTTGCATCAGTTAACTTCAATGTTGCACACTTTACTGCACTTGGCATTACAAGAAATTAATGGCTTGCTTGTCATGTTGGAAGTGAAATGTTTTTCCACAGCTGTAAGTGCAGGATAGAATATACAGAGATGTATAGCTTGGCTGCATTAGATTCCGATTTACAAACATTACATCAGAATCAAATGATTTTAATGCATATCAGACTCTTCATTCCCTCATCGTCTGCTATCCATCCAGCTCTGCTGCTGAAGTTTCATAGAGTCCTTACGGTGCAGAAGGAGGCCATGTTAGGCCACTCTGGGCTGCTGCACAGTCAATTCCAGCCCCACAGGCCCCGTAGTCACAGCACAAGTGAATTAAACAATAACTCTGACAAAAATCCCCAAAACCTTTGACCCTTGGTGGCCCAATAATTACAGTCAACAGGTGTGTAAGTTGAATCACAATTACTGCTTATATATAAGATTCATGGTGAAATGTGCAGTGAATGAAACGGAATAGCAACAAGCTAACCAACTACCCCCTTTAATTGCCCCACCCTCTACCCACACACACAAGACAGACAAACACGGTGGGGGGAAAGGGTAAAAATAATAAGGGCGAAGGTCAAACGATCAGAATATTTGTTCTGATGGTAGTTCTGCAGCGGGCTTTCCTCCTAACACGCTGGTAGTTCAAAGCCTCTGGTTTACAGCTGATGATGGCCTTTCTGGCAGAGTCATCCGTCCAGTCTGGTACTTACAGGCAGCGCGCCTTCTGGAGAGACACTTTAGTTCTTATCAAACTGGGCCTTCAACTCAAAGATCCACATTCAGGCCTCTTTCTTTCCTGAGCCACTCTACCTCACATGAAACCTTGCCTTCAGCTAGGGGTTTCATTTCAAGCCTTTGCGGTCTTGTGAGAATGACACCCAGACTTACTGGAGAGAGAATCCGCCCTCATAGCGGCCTTATGAGACACATTGTAGCTGGATCTGTTGGGAGTGAATCAGTTGGGATCCTCCACTTACTCTGCAGAACCAAAAGTGTTCTGAAAAATATACCAGTGGCATCAGATCCAATCTCCACCTGTTATCGGGCAGAGCATCACCTTTTGGGCCCATTCATTGGCCGTGAGCCACATCAATCAATCCAAGTCATCACTGATGTCAGTCTAAAACAGCACAGCCTTCTGGATCTTCCTGTTTGAATTAAAGGCTACTCTACCTTAAAGTCACAGGTCCATTAAACATCCATGGGTCAAAAATGTAACAACAGAAATAAAAGAAAGGGAAAATAAAGGAAGAAACAGGGAATAAACAGGAAGGACCGTAACAAGCTCGGGGGCTGAAGTTTCATAGAATCCTTACAGTGCAGAAGGAAGCCATTCGGCCCATTGAGTCTGCACTGGCCCTCCAAAGGAGCACCCCACCCGGGCCCACGCCCCCGCCCTATCCCCATAACCCCACAAAACCTGTTTCTTTGGACATTAAGGGGCAATTTTAATCTTTATTCTTTCTTATTGTCACAGTAGACTTCCATTAACTCTGCAATGAAGTTACTGTGAAAATCCCCTAGTCGCCACACTCCGGCGCCTGTTCGGGTACACTGAGGGAGAATTCAGAATGGCCAATTCACCTAACAACACGTCTTTCGGGACTTGTGGGAGGAAGCCGGAGCACCCGGAGGAAACCCACACAGACACGGGGAGAATGTGCAGAGAATTTTTCGAACAGACAGTGACCCAAGCCAGGAATCGAACCTGAAACTCTGGCACTGTGAAGCAAAGTGCTAACCACTGTGCTACCGTGCCGTCCAAGCATTTTTTTGATATTTCTGTCCAGTATGACCAATACATCGAACCTGCCCATCTTTGGATTCTGAGGAAACCGGAGCACCCGGAGGAAACTCATGCAGACACTGGGAGAAAGTGCAAACCCCACACAGACAGTCACCCAAGGTCAGAATTGAACTCGGGTCCCTCATGCTGTGAGGCAGCCCTTGAACTGTTGCAGCTCAAACCTATAAAGATCTTATCTGAAATGGCTAGACAGCCTTAATCCGGTTCTTAGTGTATATGGGCCCATTCTTTGGCACTGAATTGGTCGCCTCATTTGGAATGCTCATGATGCATGTGGTTCAGGCTGCTCAGAGGGAACTTTACTCTATATCAAACCCTCCACCACCGACGAACAGTGGCAGCCGTGTGTACCGTCTACGAGATGCACTGCAGTAACTCACCAAGGTTCCTTAGACCTTCCAAACCCACGACCACTACCATCTAGAAGGTCAAGAGTTTCCCTTCCAAGTCACTCACCACCCTGACTTGGAAATATATCGGCCGTTCCTTCATTGTCGCTGGGGCAACATCCTGGAAATCCCTCCCTATCAGCACAGCGGGTGTACCTACACCTCAAGGGCTGCAGCAGTTCAAGAAGGCAGCTCACCACCACCTTCTAAAGGGCAATTAGGGATGGGCACTAAATGCCGGCCTAACCAGCGACACCCACATCCCGTAAATGAATTAAAAAACAGTGCTGAACCTACACCAGGAGTTTGATGGAACAATGTGGAGGGAGTTTTGCTTTGCATTTAACCCTGTTTTGTACCTGGCCTGGGAGTGTTTTATGGAGCAGTCATGAGGGAGCTTTACTCTCTATCTAATTTGTACTGACGTATATACTGAGTCCAACATGGGAGAATGTTTCATTGCTCTGCACCATGTTCCTCACCTGATAAACACTAAATTTAGCACAAAAGTTTCAAAGAACTGTGAAATAATTCTTGTGTTATGCCTGTTTCCAAACGGTTTAACACAACTCCTCAGTGATGAAGTCAAAATACCTTTCACCGGTTATCTATTAACATATTTTCAATATCGTCCTTCCCCTGTCACAGCATAACGCCGACGGCGAAATCGGGAAACGCGATTGGACAGAGAGTCGGCCTTGGCGTCTAAATCGTGGTGGGTGCCGGTTTCAGCAAAGTCCCAATTCTCTGGTGCCTCCCCTCAATTTGAACTTGATCTTTTCCAGGCGGAGAAAGTCGTACAGGTCCCCCAGCCAGGCTGCCAACCTCGGTTTTGTTGCTGACTGCAATCCAACAGACTCCTTCGCCACTCAACAAGAGAGGTGAAGGCCACAATGTCAGCCATCCTCCCCTCCATCAGCTCCGGCATTTCCGATACCCCAAAAATGCCCACCTTAGGGTCCGGCGCGGCCACTACCCCCACAATCTTCAATAGCATCCTAGACACCACCTTCCAGTGCCTCTTCAACTTCTCACAGCCCCAGGACATCTGCTTGTGATTCGCTGGCCCTCACCCAGTTGTCTGCCACCTGGAAGAACCCACTCATCCTCGCCCGAGTCGTGTGCACCCTGTGCAGCACCTTAAACTGAATCAAACTCATCCTCGCACACAAGGAGGTCGAATTCACCCTGTGCATTGCCTCATTCCACACGCCCCATCCCATCTCCCCTCAGTTCTCCTCCCATTTATTCTCAATCCTCACCACCTGCGCTGCCCCAACCACCTGTATATATTCCCAATCCTGCCTTCCCATCACGTCCGGGAGCAGCAGCTGCTCCAACAGGGTACGCTCCGGCAACTTGGGAAACCCTCTCCATTCCTTCCCTGCATTATCCCTCACTTGTACATACCTGAATTCACTTCCTTTCGGCAGCTCCACCCTCTCCCGCAGCTCTTCCAGACCTGCAAACCTCTCCTCAGGTACAAACCCCTCGCCCTCACCAGCCCTACCTCCCTCCACTTCCTATACATGCCACCCGTCTCCCCGAATTAAACCTGTGGTTCCTACACAGCGGTGTCAGCACCGACATCCCCGCCATCCTAAAGTGTCTCCTCAACTGGTTCCACACCCTAACCGTGGACTGCACCCCCGGGCGCACCGTGTACGTCCCAGCGGCAGCGGAACGGCCGCAGTCACCATGGCCCTCAGGCTGGACCTCCTCCAGGACTCATCCATCCTAACCCACTCTAACCCTTCTCCTTCCCACCACCACCTCACCATCTCCCCACTCGCCCGCCGCAGGTTTGGCAGTGCCAACCTCCCCTTCTGCCTCTGTAGTAAGGCCCATTTGCCCTTGGTACCTTCCCTGCCCATATAAACCCCGAGATCACTGTGTCCAATTTCCGGAAAAAGGCCTTGGGGATAAAGATCGGGAGGGTCTGCAATACAAAGAGGAACCTCGGCAGCACGTTCATCTTAACCACCTGGATCCTCCCCGCCAGTGTCAGGTGCAGCGTATCCCATCTCCTAAAATACCCCCTTACCTCCTCCACCAATGTTGTCAGATTCCACTCGTCGCCCACTCCCCCAGCACCTGGACCCCCAGATACCTGAACCTGTCCCTGGCTACCCTAAATGGCAACACCCCCAGATTGGCTCCCTGACCTGCCGCATTCACCAGAAACACCTCTCTTTCCGACATTCACCTTTTATTCCGAGAAGGCCCGAACCTCTCCAGTACATCCATAATTCACCCCATAGTCTTGAGCGGGTCCGACAGCAACAGGTGGTCTGCGTGCAGAGACCGGTGTTCCCTACTCCCCCTCACAATCCCCTGTCACTCCACTGACCCCCTAAGGGCCATCGCCAAGGGCTCCATCGCCAGCACCAACAACACTGAACTCATCTCATTTGTCCATACACTTGCCACCAGGACCACGTACAGCAGACACACCCACGCCACAAACCTCGGCCCAAACCTTCCCAAAATCCCAAACAGGTACTGCCATTACACCTGGTCGAAAGCCTTCTCCGCGTCCATAGAGACCACGACCTCCGGTAGACGTCCCTTCAATGGGTCATGATCACGCTTAATAACCGCATAATGTTACTGGAAAGTTGCCTTTACGAAGCCCGTTTGGTCCTCAGTGACCACCCCTGTAACACCCCCCCATCCTCCCCACCACTAACTTGGACAACACTTTCACATCCGTGTTTAGCCGTGAAATGAGCCGATATGACCCGCACGTTAATGGGTCCTTCTCCTTCTTCGGGATTAGTGTGACCGACGCCTGGGTTAATGTCTCCGGTAGCTCCCCCTTCTCCAGCACCTCACTAAACATCCCCAGGAGATGTGGTCCCCACTCTGTTACAAACTTTTTATAGGACTCCACTGGGTAGCCATCTGGCCCCGGGGCTTTCCCCGACTTCATCCCCCGTATGCTATCCATCACCTCTCTCAACCCTAGCAGCTCCTCCATCACCTGCCTCCTCTCCTCATCCAGCCTTGGGAATTCCAGTTCATCCAAAAACCACCCCATATCCCCTTCACCACCTGGATCAGCCCTATGTAACTTCTCATAGTACTCCCTGAGTGCCTCGTTAATCTTCCCCGGCTCCAATATCCCTCCCCTTCCCTGTCCGTACCTTCGGAATTTCCCTGGACTCGGCCTGCGAACCATAGCTGGTGGGTTAGCACCACTGCCTCCGATGCCACTACCCGATCACTGTGGTTGGACACCACCCTCTCCATCTCCCGGGTCTGTGACCCCTGTGCCTCGAGGCACTTCTCGACTCTCTCCATTGATCCATTCAGAGGTGCTACCGCTCCCTCGATGGCCTTTGCCCGATCTTCCTGCATCTCCTTTCGTTGTTGGCGGAACTCCTCTCTAAAAAACACCATCAGCTGCTCCATCTGGGGCTTTCCGACTTGCAACAACCCTTCCCCCTCCGCCACCTCCACAATTGCTACTGCGCCGCCGGTCTCCTCCAGTTCCTTGGCCAGGTCTTTAACCTTCTTCTGCTGGATCTGATGGCCAGCAGTCACGCCACTCCCGGGGGAACTTCTCCTTCACACCTTCAGCTACACTTTCCTGTCGTAATTCCACCGTTTTGGGGTAAAAAGAGCTCAAACCAAGGCCTTCTGGTTCCCCTCTATCCATTCTGGCTGAGACAACCTCGAAAAAGTAATAAATTAGTCAGACATAATTACCATTTCATGAAGCCATACTGACTGCTTGATTAGATTGTGACTTTACAAACATAGAACATAGAAAAACGTGATGCTATTATTTCCTTAATGATTGATTCCAACATTTTTCCAATAATAGATGTCAGATAAATCAGCCTATGGCCACCCAATTTCTGCCCCCAGCCCTTTTTGAATAAGGGTGTTACACCGGCAGTTTTCCAATCTCCGGCACTTCTCCAGAATCCAAGGATTTTTAGAAAATTACAACCAATGTATCTGCTGTGTCTGTAGCTACTTCTTTAGGACCCTAGGATGCAGCTGTCAGGGCCAGGGGGCCTTACCTGCCTTTAGCCCTATTACTTTGTCCAATAATACTTCACTAGTGATGGTATTTAATTCCCCCCCCCCCCCCCCCCCCCACAGAAGGCTGTTGCTAATAGGAGCAAACTTATAACTGTGGACTGCTCTCACAACTAACAAGGAGAGGCAGGTAGCCTGGGGTGGGAAGAAGGCGGCACATAACCACCGGGGGAGAGAGAAGACCAGAGGCGGCCGGCCGGATCTGCGACACCTCACCGCAGTGCAGCGGCAACCTCACCGCAGAGCAGCGGCACCTCACCGCAGAGCAGCGACACCTCACCGCAGTGCAGCGGCACCTCACCGCAGTGCAGCGGCACCTCACCGCAGAGCAGCGACACCTCACCGCAGTGCAGCGGCACCTCACCGCAGAGCAGCGGCACCTCACCGCAGAGCAGCGACACCTCACCGCAGTGCAGCGACACCTCACCGCAGTGCAGCGGCACCTCACCGCAGTGCAGCGGCACCTCACCGCAGAGCAGCGGCACCTCACCGCAGAGCAGCGGCACCTCACCGCAGTGCAGCGACACCTCACCGCAGTGCAGCGGCACCTCACCGCAGAGCAGCGGCACCTCACCGCAGTGCAGCGGCACCTCACCGCAGTGCAGCGGCACCTCACCGCAGTGCAGCGGCACCTCACCGCAGTGCAGCGGCACCTCACCGCAGTGCAGCGGCACCTCACCGCAGTGCAGCGGCACCTCACCGCAGAGCAGCGGCACCTCACCGCAGAGCAGCGGCACCTCACCGCAGTGCAGCGGCACCTCACCGCAGTGCAGCGGCACCTCACCGCAGTGCAGCGGCACCTCACCGCAGTGCAGCGGCACCTCACCGCAGTGCAGCGGCACCTCACCGCAGTGCAGCGGCACCTCACCGCAGTGCAGCGGCACCTCACCGCAGAGCAGCGGCACCTCACCGCAGTGCAGCGGCACCTCACCGCAGTGCAGCGGCACCTCACCGCAGTGCAGCGACACCTCACCGCAGTGCAGCGGCACCTCACCGCAGTGCAGCGGCACCTCACCGCAGTGCAGCGGCACCTCACCGCAGTGCAGCGGCACCTCACCGCAGTGCAGCGACAGGCAGTGGGCCTGGTTGTGGGCCAGACAGAGGGCAGTCACCAAGGCGGAGGTCAACATCGGGCGAGCAAGTGAGCCCCTGCTGAGTTGCAGTTCCCCATGGCACGTACGGTTCAACAACCCCCCTCCCCCCCCCCTCACCCCACCCCCACCCCACCTATCCCCCTCGGGATTCTGGAAATGGCGGTCCCATCGATAGTGGAGATGAAGTCACAGAGCCTGGGACTACATGAGGGGGTGTCAGCAACCATCCAGCAGGAGCAGCTGAGAGTCGAACCGCCTGTGGGGGCAGGAGGCGGTGCTGACTATATGTGCTACCCAGGCCAACACTGTGCAGTTGGCGTCGTGGTGGAGGCCTTGGTGGCAAAGGTATTGCCCATGGATCAGGATGTCCAAGGCCTCGGGCACTCTGTGCAGGCGGTGGCCAAGGCCCCCAATCGGGCTGCCCTGTCACAGGCAGCCATGTACCAGAGCCACCTGCGCATTGCAGCGGTGCTCCAGAGTTTGGCCCAGTCACAACGGGTCAAGTCTGCGGGCGGCGGCGGCATTGCCCCGGCACTGGCTGATATGCGCCAGTCAATGAGGGAGGTGGCACAATCACTGGGTGGCTGTGAGCATTGAAACCCTAGTCGAGGTGGGAGTGGGCCTCCAGGATTGGCAGTGGCAGCCTCAGGGGTTAGCTCTGCTCGTACCCCGTCCCATGGAGTATCCCGGGCTCCCAAGGGAAGGAGGTGATGGGGCCCATGCCGGTGGCTCCCGCAGGCTCGTGCTGGTGCCGGAATACTGCAGAGCCTCGGACCCCCCCTCCCCAATCCCTGCCACACCTGATGGGCAGCGGGCAGAACAGCGTGGCATTACGCCACCTGGGACACCCGAACCCATCCAGGCCCGGTCGCTCCAGGAAGGCGGCCGCCACAGGGGACCCATGTCACAGGGCAGTAACCGCAGCAGCTGCCTCCACTCCTGATGTACTGCCTGGGGGCCCACCTAGACCTAGCCTTAGGCCCGTAAGGCCAGAAACCCGATAAGTTGGCACGGGTGCAGTACACAATATAGCGTTCGGGGCTTGGGCACAAACCTGTACAAAAATGTTCACCGTTTCACAATAAACACCTGTTCACAACGTTTCAACCAGCCTCGGTGCTCTGGCAGATCCAGACTCGGTGCTCTGGAGAACCAGCCTCGGTGCTCTGGCAGAACCAGCCTCGGTGCTCTGGAGAACCAGCCTCGGTGCTCTGGAGATCCAGCCTCGGTGCTCTGGCAGAACCAGCCTCGGTGCTCTGGCAGAACCAGCCTCGGTGCTCTGGCAGAACCAGCCTCGTGCTCTGGCAGAACCAGCCTCGGTGCTCTGGCAGAACCAGCCTCGGTGCTCTGGCAGAACCAGCCTCGGTGCTCTGGAGAACCAGCCTCGGTGCTCTGGAGAACCAGCCTCGGTGCTCTGGAGAACCAGCCTCGGTGCTCTGGAGAACCAGCCTCGGTGCTCTGGAGAACCAGCCTCGGTGCTCTGGAGAACCAGCCTCGGTGCTCTGGAGAACCAGCCTCGGTGCTCTGGCAGAACCAGCCTCGGTGCTCTGGAGAACCAGCCTCGGTGCTCTGGCAGAACCAGCCTCGGTGCTCTGGAGAACCAGCCTCGGTGCTCTGGCAGAACCAGACTCGGTGCTCTGGAGAACCAGCCTCGGTGCTCTGGCAGAACCAGCCTCGGTGCTCTGGAGATCCAGCCTCGGTGCTCTGGCAGAACCAGCCTCGGTGCTCTGGCAGAACCAGCCTCGGTGCTCTGGCAGAACCAGCCTCGGTGCTCTGGAGATCCAGCCTCGGTGCTCTGGAGAACCAGCCTCGGTGCTCTGGCAGAACCAGCCTCGGTGCTCTGGCAGAACCAGCCTCGGTGCTCTGGCAGATCCAGCCTCGGTGCTCTGGAGAACCAGCCTCGGTGCTCTGGCAGATCCAGCCTCGGTGCTCTGGCAGATCCAGCCTCGGTGCTCTGGAGAACCAGCCTCGGTGCTCTGGAGAACCAGACTCGGTGCTCTGGCAGAACCAGCCTCGGTGCTCTGGAGAACCAGCCTCGGTGCTCTGGCAGAACCAGCCTCGGTGCTCTGGAGAACCAGCCTCGGTGCTCTGGCAGAACCAGACTCGGTGCTCTGGAGAACCAGCCTCGGTGCTCTGGCAGAACCAGCCTCGGTGCTCTGGCAGAACCAGACTCGGTGCTCTGGCAGAACCAGCCTCGGTGCTCTGGAGATCCAGCCTCGGTGCTCTGGCAGAACCAGCCTCGGTGCTCTGGAGAACCAGCCTCGGTGCTCTGGCAGAACCAGCCTCGGTGCTCTGGAGAACCAGCCTCGGTGCTCTGGCAGAACCAGACTCGGTGCTCTGGAGAACCAGCCTCGGTGCTCTGGCAGAACCAGCCTCGGTGCTCTGGCAGAACCAGACTCGGTGCTCTGGAGATCCAGCCTCGGTGCTCTGGAGAACCAGCCTCGGTGCTCTGGCAGAACCAGCCTCGGTGCTCTGGAGAACCAGCCTCGGTGCTCTGGAGAACCAGCCTCGGTGCTCTGGAGAACCAGCCTCGGTGCTCTGGCAGAACCAGCCTCGGTGCTCTGGAGAACCAGCCTCGGTGCTCTGGCAGAACCAGCCTCGGTGCTCTGGAGAACCAGCCTCGGTGCTCTGGAGAACCAGCCTCGGTGCTCTGGAGAACCAGACTCGGTGCTCTGGAGAACCAGCCTCGGTGCTCTGGCAGAACCAGACTCGGTGCTCTGGAGATCCAGCCTCGGTGCTCTGGCAGAACCAGCCTCGGTGCTCTGGCAGAACCAGCCTCGGTGCTCTGGAGAACCAGCCTCGGTGCTCTGGAGAACCAGCCTCGTGCTCTGGCAGAACCAGACTCGGTGCTCTGGCAGAACCAGACTCGGTGCTCTGGAGAACCAGCCTCGGTGCTCTGGCAGATCCAGACTCGGTGCTCTGGAGAACCAGCCTCGGTGCTCTGGAGAACCAGCCTCGGTGCTCTGGGGAACCAGCCTCGGTGCTCTGGAGAACCAGCCTCGGTGCTCTGGAGAACCAGCCTCGGTGCTCTGGCAGATCCAGCCTCGGTGCTCTGGCAGAACCAGCCTCGGTGCTCTGGAGAACCAGCCTCGGTGCTCTGGGGAACCAGCCTCGGTGCTCTGGAGAACCAGCCACGGTGCTCTGGCAGAACCAGCCTCGGTGCTCTGGAGAACCAGCCTCGGTGCTCTGGCAGATCCAGCCTCGGTGCTCTGGCAGATCCAGCCTCGGTGCTCTGGAGAACCAGCCTCGGTGCTCTGGCAGAACCAGCCTCGGTGCTCTGGAGAACCAGCCTCGGTGCTCTGGCAGATCCAGCCTCGGTGCTCTGGCAGAACCAGCCTCGGTGCTCTGGAGAACCAGCCTCGGTGCTCTGGGGAACCAGCCTCGGTGCTCTGGAGAACCAGCCACGGTGCTCTGGCAGAACCAGCCTCGGTGCTCTGGAGAACCAGCCTCGGTGCTCTGGCAGATCCAGCCTCGGTGCTCTGGCAGATCCAGCCTCGGTGCTCTGGCAGATCCAGCCTCGGTGCTCTGGAGAACCAGCCTCGGTGCTCTGGCAGATCCAGCCTCGGTGCTCTGGCAGAGGGGTGTGAGGGATGAGCAGGGCTGGGCTGGCTGAAGTGGGGGGAGATGGGCTCGGACCAGGGGTCCCAGTTCAGCTACCACTCACCATCCCGGTATCCCACCCCACCACTACCCCTCTCCTCCCGAAAACCCACCCCCCACCATCCCCACCACCCCAAGGGTCTGTTGGCACCGTGTGATGGAATGGCCAGCTTGCATGCAGGGATAGCCCAGGTGGACGGTGGCAGGTGCCACCATGGGCATGAGTCAGAAGTCAAACGATGTGGAGCACCAGAGCTCATCCCAGAGGGGTTATCATCATCCTCCATCCCATGGACCAGACCTACCATTACTGCCAACCCAGGGCCCGCACACCGTACTGAGGCAGGTAGGAATCACGGAGGGGGCGCATGGAGGGTGGTCGAGAAAGGGGGTGGTCGGCCGGGAGGGAGGTGTGGGGATGGGATGGGGTGTCTGTGCCGCTGGCCAGGCCCCCTAGTCAGTGAACCTGGAGGCGATTAGGGCCTCCCTTGCACACAGGCCAGGCCTACATGTTGTGCGATCTCCTGTGCCTGCCCAGGCCCCATGTCCTGTCCATCCAAGCTCTCTCCCACATCCTCCTCGTTGGACGAGGCTTTGCATTCATCCCCCTACTCCAGGACATCACCCCTTTGCTGCACCATGCTGTGGAGGGCGCAGCAGGCCACCAGGATGTGGGAGACCCTCCTAGTGCTTTACTGGAGGGCCCCTCCCAAGCGGTCCAGGCACCTGAACTGCATCTTCAAGATGCCGAATCACCACAATCACGTCCCAGTCATGGACATCATTGTAGCGGGTCTCCGCGTCGGTCTGTGGTCAGCGAATAGGCGTCATCAGCCACGGTCGCAGCTGATAACCCCTGTCACCTAAAAGCCAACCCCTCACCCGGGGGTGCACCTCGAAGAGGTCAGAAACAGTTGAGTGTGCCAGGATGAAGGCATTGTGCACGCTGCCTGGGTATCGGGCGCAGACATGCATGATGTGCAGCTCATGGTCACACATCAGCTGCATGTTCATCGAGTGGAACCCCTTTCAGTTTGTGTAGAGCGGCCTGTTCTCTGCATGTGCCCGTAGAGGAACATGCATCCCTTTGATCACCCCCTGGACCTGGGGCATCCCGGCGATGATTGTTGAGGGGGATAGCCTATCAGGGGAAAACAACAGCAACCAGAACTGGCTCTGTTGCTCAGTAGGGGAGGGCAAAGTGCAGGAGAGCGAGTTATCGGGGACTCTATAGTAACTGATTTGTTATGTTGTAGGTGTAACATAAGTGGCTTCCTTGTGGTGCACTTGACAAAGGAAGGTTCAGACGTGGAGATAACTTCAACACGTTTATTAAACTATTTACACTTCTATAACTCGGGTTCGACACTACTGCTAATCCTACTATAGCTACCCAGACTGACTAACCAGTTGCTGTAATCCACGTGGTGGGTGTAATATTGAATCAACCCTGTGTCTGTACTCACTGACTGTCTCCACTGGAAAGAGGCAGATCATGTGTGTGGTGTCCTTTATATATGGGTTGGTGTAATGCCCCCCTGTGGTCGTGTCACCTCCTTGTGTATCTTGAATGTCTATTGGTCACGTCCTATCTACTTGATCTATTGGTTGAGTGTGTGTGTGTGTGTGTGTGTGTGATGTTTCTAGTACTCCCTCTAGTGTCTAGCTAGCCTACATGTATTTACATTGATGCACATCACCACAGTAAGGGGCACAGATAGGCGCTTCTGTGGACGTGAAAAGGACTCCAGGATGGTGTGTTGCTTCCCTGGTGCCAGGGTCAAGGATGTCTCTGAACAAACACAAGACATACTGAAGGGGGAGGGTGAACAGCCAGAGGGCGTAGTACACATAGGTACTAACGACATTGGCAGGAAGAGTGATGAGGTCCTGCAGGAGTTCAGGGGGATAGGCAGTAGGTTGTAATCTCAGGATTACTTCCTGTGCCATGTGCCAGTGAGGCTAGAAATAGGAGGATAGAGCAGCTAAACACGTAGCTAAACTGGTGGTGTAGAAGGACGGGTTGCACCTAAACTGGAGGGTCACTGACACCCTGGCTGGGACGTTTGCTAGAGTCACTCGGGAGGATTTAAACTAATATGGCAGGGGGGTGGCAACCAGAATGTGAGCTTAGAAGGTGTAATAACTGAAGGGGAAATAGAGAACCAAAATAACAGAACAACATCACCCTCAGGCAGAGCAAAAAAGGTGACAAGTGTGCGGTGTGACCACTGCAGGAGTCCGCCATGCGCAGATCTGGGGCGTCATTCTCCGACCCCCCGCCGGGTCGGAGAATCGCCGGGGCCTGCCGTGAATCCCGCCCCCGCTGGTTGCCGAAGTCTCCGTTACCGGATATTCGGCGGGGGAGGGAATCGCGCCGCGCCGGTTGGCGGGCCCCCCCCTCGATTCTCCAGCCCGGATGGGCTGAAGTCCCGCCGATAAATTGCCTGTCCCGCCGTCGTGGATTAAACCACCTTTTGAACGGCGAGACAAGGCGGCGCGGGCGGGCTCCGGGGTCCTGGGGGGGGCGCGGGGTGATCTGGCCCCGGGGGTGCCCCCACGGTGGCCTGGCCCGTGATCGGGGCCCACCGATCCGCGGGCGGGCCTGTGCCGTGGGGGCACTCTTTCCCTTCCGCCTCCGCTACGGCCTCCACCATGGCGGAGGCTGAAGAGACTCCCTCCACTGGGCATGCGTGGAAACTGTCAGCGGCCGCTGACCCTCCCGCGCCGCCCGGATATGTCATTTCTGCGCCAGCTGGCGGGGCAACAAAGGCCGTTTCCGCCAGCTGGCGGGGCGGAAATTCCTCCGGCGTCGGCCTAGCCCCTCAATGTTGGGGCCCGGCCCCCAAAGATGCGGAGCATTCCGCACCTTTGGGGCGGCGCGATGCCCGTCTGATTGGCGCCGTTTTGGGCGCCAGTCAGCGGACATCGCGCCGTTTCGGGAGAATTTCGCCCGTGGTTACGGACCCGGCAATTCTCCATCCGTATCTGCAGGTAAAGTCGGGGGCTTTACATGGCGCGGAAGCTAGCCCCCCACCAGAGCACCGGTGCGGGGGCGCCACTGACCTTTTGCATAAGACCATAGTTTCTCCTCAAATCTGTTTTAAATTTGCTACCTCTTATTCTAAGATTATGGCCTCTCATTCTAGAATGCCCCACAAGAGGAATTCGCTCCGTGCCTATTTTATCCATACCTTTTATCATCTTGTATACCTCAATTTGATCTCCTCTCATTCTTCTAAACTCTAGACAGTACAAGCCTAAACTGTTCAATCTCTCCTCATACGACAAACCCCTCATCTCCAGAATCAACCTAGTGAACCACCTCTGAACTGTCTCCAATTAATTGGTGGGGTGGGGTTGGAGTGCGGGGGTGGTGAGGTGCAGGGTGGGGAATGCAGTGCGGGGTGGGTGGGGGGGTGCAGGGTGGGGAATGCAGTGCAGGGGTGGGTGGGGTGGTGCAGGGTGGGGAATGCAGTGCAGGGGTGGGTGGGGTGGTGCAGGGTGGGGAATGCAGTGCGGGGGTGGAGAGGTGCAGGGTGGGGAATGCAGTGCAGGGGTGGGTGGGGGGGTGCAGGGTGGGGAATGCAGTGCGGGGGTGGGTGGGGTGGTGCAGGGTGGGGAATGCAGTGCGGGGGTGGAGAGGTGCAGGGTGGGGAATGCAGTGCAGGGGTGGGTGGGGGGGTGCAGGGTGGGGAATGCAGTGCGGGGGTGGAGAGGTGCAGGGTGGGGAATGCAGTGCGGGGGTGGGTGGGGGGGTGCAGGGTGGGGAATGCAGTGCGGGGGTGGGTGGGGGGGTGCAGGGTGGGGAATGCAGTGCGGGGGTGGGTGGAGAGGTGCAGGGTGGGGAATGCAGTGCGGGGGTGGGTGGGGGGGTGCAGGGTGGGGAATGCAGTGCGGGGGTGGAGAGGTGCAGGGTGGGGAATGCAGTGCGGGGGTGGGTGGGGGGGTGCAGGGTGGGGAATGCAGTGCGGGGGTGGGTGGAGAGGTGCAGGGTGGGGAATGCAGTGCGGGGGTGGAGAGGTGCAGGGTGGGGAATGCAGTGCGGGGGTGGGTGGGGGGGGGTGCAGGGTAGGGTGGTGCAGTGCGGGGGTGGGTGGGGGGGATGCAGGGTGGGGAATGCAGTGCGGGGGTGGGTGGGGGGGTGCAGGGTAGGGTGGTGCAGTGCGGGGGTGGAGAGGTGCAGGGTGGGGAATGCAGTGCGGGGGTGGGTGGGGGGTGCAGGGTAGGGTGGTGCAGTGCGGGGGTGGAGAGGTGCAGGGTGGTGTGCGGGGGTGGTGGGTTGGGGTCACCCATATGGCCGGTGTCACTCTGTGCAATGATGGGCCACGGTGGGCGGCCAGTGGGGTCCGCAGCAAGATGGCTGCCTTGTAGGCCATAGCAACGGCAGTCCGTGCCTGGATACCCTGGTCCCGGGGGTGGTCACTCCGACCCCATGGCACATTACCCTGTTGGCCCCCTCCCCGGCCCTGGCAGTCACCCCCCCAACCCGCCTCCGGCGAGCAGCACGACCAGCACCTCCTCTATCTCCTCTTTCTTCCTCAAGAAGGGGTGGGGGGAAGCTGAGGGTAACAGGGGGTGGGGGTGGGGGTGTAGGCCGGCCTGCGATACTTAATAACATGGCAAAGGTTTCACATGCTTGAAGGGCAGAACATTTTAATTCTTCACTTCTGAAACCCTAACTGTCCCTCGCGAACGATGGTGCCTCACCTTGGACACCACAACTCATGGTGCTGACGTTGTGCTCCAGGCTTTCCACTGCAGTCACCACCCTCGCAGTGTTGGCCTTGGTACCACACATTGCCGGCACCATTGCTTGTGCCCGAAGCCTTTGGGATTTCTCGAATCAACTATGCACTCACCACAGTGTCGCTGACATCTCCTCCTGTATCCCACAACCGTATCTTAGAGTCAGCTCCAGGATAACCGTGTTCAGTGGCTCTGCATCTGACTGGGACCCAGCTGCATCCTGGGATCCAGCAGACCTCCGACTGCTGACTCCTTCGGATGTGCATCAGCGACTGTGTGCTGTTCACCAGATCGTGCCCCAGAGGCCTGTTCACTAAAGTCGCCCAATGCCGCGTGTTTCTCTGCGCTGGTGGAGAGTGGGTGTGACAGCTGTGACGTATCAATGGTGGCATCCTCGGAGCTCTTCCCCGAGGTGTTCTCCAGGGTGGGCGGAGGGCCGGGGCGGGGGGTTAGGGTTAGGCATCGATGGAAATCCTGCGAGAGAAAGGACATGTGGTCAGTGAGGACGGATCACTTTGTCCGATATGCACAACTCATGAGACAGGTCTTCTGGGAGAAGGGGCAGTGGATCCTCTCCTCTGTGGCGCAGGCCAACATCACTGTTAGTGACTGCTCTCTCCTCGGTCAGCCCCACGATCTCCAAGGCCCATTCCCCATAGTGGGTGAGGACTCTGATGTCTGGCACGCCACTGCCTGTTTAGGCCCTTTCCAGCCTATTATGTGCCAGTTTCTCCTGTGAGAACAAAGAGAAGAAATTGGGAGCCACACATTTATGCTTTGGGGGTGGGGTTGGGGGGTGTCAATGGCAGGCGCCATGTGTGGCCACCGCTGCTGGGCATGGGTGGGTTGTGCTAGGTGCCAGGTGTGCTGGAGCACCGGCACGGTATTATGCTGGGAGGGGGGTTGTGGTGTGAAGTGCCAGCCATCAACCCGTGTGGGGACGGGGGACCGGGGGGGAATGGGTGGAGGGGGGGGTTGCAGGTGGGACCGATGCCAGTGGGCTGGTGTCAACTTACCCCTGCGGCCCGGTGGAGGTCGTTGGTCTTCTCCCTGCACTGGAGTGAGGTCCTCCCGTTCGAGTTGCCTGAACTTACAGCCACTGCCTCCCAGGCGGTATTGGCAGCCCTGATCTTCCGACCCGGGAACAGGGTGTCCCGTCTCGTCTGCACGGCATCCTGCAGCCTGGTCAGCTCAGTGTCCTCGAAGCTGTCTGGAGTGTGTTCGGAGGGAATGGTTTATATGTTGCACCCTTGTTAGCGGGGATTTGCCGGGTGTGTTCCAGGCGAATCAGCTGGCAGGACGGCCATTTCTGCCATGGAGCCCGTGGGGGATCATTTCTGGCCCTAATTGACATGAGATACTAGGCGTGGTCTCGTCAGGCCAGCCGTTGGGAAGCACCCGGGAAGTTGCACCCACTACCCCACTTAGTGCTTCTCCCGTTAGGTCAAACCTAATAACTGTTTGACTCTTCTGCCATTTCCTTGTTCCCCATATAAGGAGGCAATAACTAACTCCCCAGATTCTTTTTCTAAGGGGCCTATGTTCACTTGAAATGAAAAATGAAAATCGCTTATTGTCACAAGTAGGCTTCAAATGAAGTTACTGTGAAAAGACCCTAGTCGCCACATTCCGGCGCCTGTTCGGGGATTGAACTGTGCTGCTGGCCTGCTTGCAAAGCCAGCGATTTAGTCCTGTGCTAAACAGCCCCTACTTTGACCTCGCTCTTCCTTTTTATATATTTAAAGAAGCTCTTGTTGTCAGTTTTTATATTCCTCGCTAGCTTGCCTTCATAGTTTATTTTCTCTCTCTCTATTATCTTTTTAGTCCTCCTTTGCGGGATTCTGAATTTATCCCAATCTTCAGGGCTCTCACTGACTTTTGCCTCCTTATATGTTTTTACTTTCAACTTAATACTCTCCTTAACTTCCTTGGTTAGCCATGGTTGGTTTATCTCTCTCTTAGAATCAATCCTTCTTCCTGGGATATTTTTTTGCTGAGTCATGAATTACCTCCTGAAATGTCTGTCACTGCTTGTTTCCTGTCTCCCTGCTAATCTATCTACCTGGTCAATCTGCATTTCATTGTAATTCCCTTTATTTAAGTTAAGCACAGTTGTTTCCGACCCAGATCTCTCACTCTCCCCTTGCTTGGACCCAGAGAGTGGGCATAGGCGAGTGGGGTCAGGAGAATCAGAAGTTTAAAAGGTACTTCAGCCTCTTTCGGGGATTCCAGTTGGGTGCTAGCTTCCGGGGCTAGGGGCTTCTGGAAGGCACAGTAACAGGGAGGCAGCTGGTCCGAGCTTGGGCCAGTCCTTCTGAACTGGAATGACAGGAAGATGGTTTTCGGACAGGGGCCTCTTCCACATTGATATTGTATATGGCTATAGTGCAGTAGCCTGGTGGGGTAAGCATGGGGTCCAATCTGGTTGAGGTACCTCTGCTGGTGAATTGGGTAATGGCATGTGTCTTTTTGGGCCACCAATGCCCTCTGTGGGATGATCAGCTCTTGCTGTACCTTTGAGTGGCTTATCAGCTGGGTGAGGCAACACCCTAATTCTTTCTGAGCAAATTTGGGAACTGTTCTGCTCCATGTTTAAATTTGTCATAAAATGTTCAACATATCAATGACTGGCTTCCTGGCCAGGACGCTCTCCTAACACGTTTCCTGTCCTCTGGAACACTACTGCCCTCTGGTGGAGGTGCAGCTCTAGTTATGCTCTCTCGTAGCTTTTATTTGATTTGATTTGATTTATTATTGTCACATGTATTAGTACACAGTGAAAAGTGTTGTTTCTTGTATGCTGTACAGACAACGCATACCATGCATAGGGAAGGAAGGAGAGACTGCAGAATATAATGTTACAGTCATAGCAAGGTGTAGAGGAAAGATCAACTTATTACAAGGTGGGCACATGATGGCAGTCGGGAAGAAGCTGTTCCTGAGTCGGATGGTACGTGACCTCAAACTTTGGTATCTTTTTCCTGACGGAAGAAGGTGGAAGAGGGTATGTCCGGGGTGCGTGGGGTCCTTAATTATGCTGGGGGGAGGCAAGTTTCCTCCTCAGCTCTGGGTTATTTAGGAATCCTTTGGCTTCTCCCCCAAATTCGGAAAGGTGGCTTTGGGTAGCCAGACCTCCTGCTCACCCAGCAGGGCGTAGGCTCCCTTTGACTTAAATCTGGCCAAAGTCACTCACCAAATGAGTATTTGTTTGGCAACTTTCCAGGCATCCCTCTTGTAAAAGTGAAAAGGTTTCAGACAGCCAAGCCTCCTCCTCATGCAGCAGAGGTTATAGGCACCCTTCTTTTTACATTTGATGGCCAGGTCTGGGTACTTTCTGTGCGCCTATTTAAAGCCAGAAAGAATGATTCTCCTGGCCATACTTTGGGTGAGTTATAACTATTTCCCTTTCAGACTTAACACCCTGTTTTCTTTCTGATTATTTGGCTACATGGGGCATCTCCCTCGCTATTACTTTCTCTGCTGAAGGATTTCTCTGGTTCCTCTTTAACTTGGGAATATTTGGGGATCCATTTCAGATTCTAAGGACCTTCTCTGCACCTTGTTTTATTTTACAGGCCTGGCTTTGGCCTTGCTGCCTTTGAGCAGCTCCTGCCTGAGGTCCCATTCTTTTGGGTCTCCTGACCTTTTCCACCTTTTTGCCCTTCCGAAGATTTCTGCTGTTTGGTGTTGGCATCGTTATACTTTTTGGCATAATCTTAGCCTTTTTTGATTCCAGGTAACTTTTCTAGAGCAACCTTATACCGATGGGTTATTTCGCCCACTGGAGAGTATCTGAACTTTCCCCAGCTTTCTGCTGTATGGATTGTTCAGCCTCTCTGGCTTGTTCTGGCTTCTTGGGGCACAATGCCTGGGACCTCACCAAGTCATTTCCCTGCAATATAGCTAATTCCCTCTCTGCTGTTTGAATTTTTAATCTCATCTCCAGCATCCTATGCTGGTGAGCCTGTTCTCTCTCTCACTCTATTTCCTGGAACTCGAAAACGAGCCTCCTCCTTCCCAGCTTCACAGGCTGGTCAGGGTAGCTTCCTGGACTACAGGGGCGAAATTCTCCTACCCGCCCCGCCACATTTCTGCCCCGACCGGCCGGCGGGAGCCTCCGTAACACCGGCTGGTCAATGGGGTTTCCCATTGTGGGGCAGCCCCACGCCGTCGGGAAACCCCCGGGCGCCGGCAAAACGGAGACTCCCGCCGGCGGAGAATGACGCCCCAGGTCTCCAATCATTGTTTTGGTCTGATTCTTTTACCTGCTCTGATTGGGACTGAAGTCTTTTCTTCAAAAGTATTTGCAGTACCTCAGGATTTGGGGTCTCAGGAGGAACTTCTACCTTATTTTTCTGGCTACAAATCTTAATTCCCCCAATTTAGAGAGACTAGGATTTCACTTTATTGTAATATTGTAATTTACCATGTTGTTCTAAGAGTTTGCTGTGGTACATTACTTTTCTTAAAATTAGTTTCATTAGAGAATTTTCCTTTTATGGTTTCCAATTGATTCTTTTATCTTTAATTTGGCTCATCTCTTAATTTGGACTTTGGTCAAATTCAAATTGGGTTTCCCTGACTTGAACTCCCAGTTTCTCTTATGGTCATGAGGGGATTAATTTAAACAGTCCTGATTTCTCCTCTCACTACCCATCCGCAAACAGAAAGGTGTTATTAATTTCCCTCTTTATAAGTGGTGGAATATTTCCCCCAATCATTAAATTTGGACAGTAAGAAGTCTTACAACACCAGGTTAAAGTCCAACAGGTTTGTTTCGAATCACTAGCTTTCTAGGTGAGAGATGGACCCCTTTCCTCAGGTGAGGAAGGAGCAGCGCTCCGAAAGCTAGTGATTCAAAACAAACCTGTTGGACTTTAACCTGGTGCTGTAAGAGTTCTTACTGTGCTCACCCCAGTCCAATGCCAGCATCTCCACATCATTACATTTGGAGTGTTGCAATGTTCTATGAATAACTTGCATAGCAAACTCAAAATAAGTGCAAAATAAAAGGGTTGTTTTTTTCATACACACATAATGTGGGAAAGGGGTCCGTCTCTTTTACAATAACAGAGGGATAAGGGAAAGAAAGGGGTACAGGGCCAGAGCACAATAAAATAATAAGCTATGGTTTTACACAAGTCCAAAACCATGTCTAATGCAGGGTCTCTTCTGAGGGTAGGCTGCTTCACTATCACACGGCGATCCATCTTTCTAGAACTGAGACTTTCACAAGGGGAGAAGGCATACAGAATTGAATTATAATAATAATAATTTTATTATTGTCACAAGGACTTGTGGGAGGAAACTGGAGCACCCAGAGAAAACCCACGCAGACACGGGGAGAACGTTCTGACTTCGCACAGACAGTGACCCAAGCCGGGAATCGAACCTGGGACCCTGGCGCTGTGAAGCAACAGTGCTAACCACTGTGCTACCGTGCCACCCTCCAGGAAGTGCTGAGGGTTTTGGCCAAGGGTGGTATCATGACCGGTACAGGCTTGGAGGGCCAAAGGGCCTGTTCCTGTGCTGTACTGTTCTTTGTTCTAATTCCGGCCACTATGTATGTCTCTAGCCATTTATTGTAGTAAAGTGCTGTCTTGTATGTTAGTCTTTCTTGTGTGTTTTGTTAAGTTAATATTCTTTTACGTTTGATTACAATAGGACTAGACTGTTCCTCACTGCTTTGCATATTTTTCCTCATATTATGTACCAAATTGAAACCATACACCCCAAAAACTGGTGTTCCAAGTTACCTTTCTGGGTTTTGGGATACCTTTGCATTTAACATCGATAGGGTTCTTAACAATCCCCAAATGACTTCCGGGTGCGGCGATGACCAGCTGAGTCGCACGTTTCGGCAGCTCCCGGTGAAACGGACTTTTGGGCTCTTGATAGGAGCCCCAACGGCAATTTTGACGGCTAAAAACACTGTGCGGTAAACCAGAAGGGAATCCCCCCTGGATACGGATGAAAAAAGGAGGAGAAAGTGGCCGGATTGCAGTGGATCCTTTAGAACAGCGGCAAGGAAGGCAAGCAAAAACCAAGATGGCGTCGGAAGGTGGCAGTTTAACATGGGGCCCTGAACAACAAGAGTTCTTGAAATGCTGTGTGGAAGAGCTCAAAAAGGAAATGAAGAAAGAGCTGTTGGCCCCGATACTACAGGCGATCGAAGGGCTAAAGGAGGAACAAAAGACCCAGGAGCGGGAGCTTCGGGTCGTGAAGGCAAAGGCAGCTGAGAATGAGGACGACATACAGGGCCTGGTGGTGAAGACGGAGACGCATGAGGCACATCAGAAACGATGTGTGGAAAGGTTGGAGGCACTGGAGAACAACGCAAGGAAGAACAACCTGAGGATTCTTGGTCTTCCTGAAGGTGCGGAGGGAGCGGACGTCGGGGCATATGTGAGCACGATGCTGCACTCGTTAATGGGAGCGGAGGCCCCGGCGGGTCCGTTGGAGGTGGAGGGAGCATACCAAGTGATGGCACGAGGACCGAGAGCAGGAGAAATTCCCAGAGCCATAGTGGTGAGATTCCTCCGTTTTAAGGATAGAGAAATGGTCCTTAGATGGGCGAAGAAAACTCGGAGCAGTAAATGGGAGAACGCGGTGATCCGCGTTTATCAAGACTGGAGTGCGGAGGTGGCGAGAAGGAGGGCGAGCTTTAATCGGGCCAAGGCGGTGCTTCATAAAAAGAAGATAAAATTTGGAATGCTGCAACCGGCAAGACTGTGGGTCACATATCGAGGGAGGCACCACTACTTTGAGACGGCGGATGAAGCGTGGACTTTTATTGTGGAAGAAAAACTGGAATGAGCGGGTTATTAAAAAGAACGTTTGAACAAAGTGGTGGGGCGAATGTGGGGGGCGAAGAGGGGGGTTAAAAAGGGGGGAAAGAGGAGTTTCATGTACTAATCCTGCGATGTGGTAACTTTTCTCTCTTCCACAGGTGGTGATGGGGGGAGGAGGGGAGGTGGAGGAGATGGGGCGTTGGCCATTGGGGGCGGGGCCAAGGGAGAAGCGCGGGCTTGGTTCCCGCGCTATGATAATCATGGCGGGAATAGAGAAGCAGGAAGGAGGGGGCATCGCACGGTGCGAGCCGAGGTCACGGGGGGAAGCCGAGGTCGGCCAGAGTTTGCTGACTTCTGGGAGCAACATGGGGGAGTAATTACGCTAGCGGGGGATCTAGCGGGGGGGGTGGGAGGGGGGAATTACTGGGTTGCTGCTGCTGGGGAGAAGGGGGATCTGGTATGGGAGAGGATGGGCGGGGGGGCACCATCTGGGGGAGATACAGCTGCGTGGGAACCGGGTGAGGAGCTGGAAAAAGGGGATGGCTAATCGACAAGGGGGGGGGGGGGTAGGAAGCCCCCCAACCTGGCTGATCACGTGGAACGTGAGAGGGCTGAACGGGCCGATAAAGAGGGCACGGGTACTCGCACACCTTAAGAAACTTAAGGCAGATGTGGTTATGTTACAGGAAACGCACCTGAAACTGATAGACCAGGTTAGGCTACGCAAAGGATGGGTGGGGCAGGTGTTCCATTCGGGGCTAGATGCGAAAAACAGGGGGGTGGCTATATTAGTGGGGAAGCGGGTAATGTTCGAGGCAAAGACTATAGTGGCGGATAACGGGGGCAGATACGTGATGGTGAGTGGCAAACTACAGGGGGAGATGGTGGTTTTGGTAAACGTATATGCCCCGAACTGGGATGATGCCAATTTTATGAGGCGGATGCTAGGACGCATTCCGGACCTAGAGATGGGAAAGCTGATAATGGGGGGAGATTTTAATACGGTGTTGGAACCAGGGCTGGATAGGTCGAAGTCCAGGACTGGAAGGAGGCCGGCAGCAGCCAAGGTACTTAAAGATTTTATGGAGCAGATGGGAGGTGTAGACCCGTGGAGATTTAGCAGACCTAGGAGTAAGGAGTTTTCGTTTTTCTCCTATGTCCATAAAGTCTACTCGCGAATAGACTTTTTTGTGCTGGGAAGGGCGTTGATCCCGAAGGTGAGGGGAACGGAGTATACGGCTATAGCCATTTCGGATCACGCTCCACACTGGGTAGACTTGGAGATAGGGGAGGAAACAGGAGGGCGCCCACCCTGGAGAATGGACATGGGACTAATGGCAGATGAGGGGGTGTGTCTAAGGGTGAGGGGGTGCATTGAAAAGTACTTGGAACTCAATGATAATGGGGAGGTCCAGGTGGGAGTGGTCTGGGAGGCGTTGAAGGCGGTGGTTAGAGGGGAGCTGATATCAATAAGGGCACATAAAGGGAAGCAGGAGAGTAAGGAACGGGAGCGGTTGCTGCAAGAACTTTTGAGGGTGGACAGACAATATGCGGAAGCACCGGAGGAGGGACTGTACAGGGAAAGGCAAAGGCTACATGTAGAATTTGACTTGCTGACTACGGGCACTGCAGAGGCACAATGGAGGAAGGCACAGGGTGTACAGTACGAATATGGGGAGAAGGCGAGCAGGTTGCTGGCACACCAATTGAGGAAAAGGGGAGCAGCGAGGGAAATAGGGGGAGTGAGGGATGAGGAAGGAGAGATGGAGCGGGGAGTGGAGAGAGTGAATGGAGTGTTCAAGACATTTTATAAAAAATTATATGAAGCGCAACCCCCGGATGGGAGGGAGAGAATGATGGGCTTTTTGGATCGGCTGGAATTTCCCAAGGTGGAAGAGCAGGAAAGGGTGGGACTGGGAGCACAGATCGAGGTAGAAGAAGTGGTGAAAGGAATTAGGAGCATGCAGGCGGGAAAGGCCCCGGGACCGGATGGATTCCCAGTCGAATTCTATAGAAAATATGTGGACTTGCTCGCCCCGGTATTGACGAGGACCTTTAATGAGGCAAAGGAAAGGGGACAACTGCCCCCGACTATGTCTGAAGCAACGATATCGCTTCTCTTAAAGAAGGAAAAGGACCCGCTACAATGCGGGTCCTATAGACCTATTTCCCTCCTAAATGTAGATGCCAAGATCCTGGCCAAGGTAATGGCAATGAGAATAGAGGAATGTGTCCCGGGGGTGGTCCACGAGGACCAAACTGGGTTTGTGAAGGGGAGACAGCTGAACACGAATATACGGAGGCTGTTAGGGGTAATGATGATGGCCCCACCAGAGGGGGGAACGGAGATAGTAGTGGCGATGGATGCCGAGAAAGCATTTGATAGAGTGGAGTGGGATTATTTGTGGGAGGTGTTGAGGAGATTTGGTTTTGGAGAGGGGTATGTTAGATGGGTGCAGCTGTTGTATAGGGCCCCGATGGCGAGCGTGGTCACGAATGGACGGGGATCTGCATATTTTCGGCTCCATAGAGGGACAAGGCAGGGATGCCCTCTGTCCCCATTATTGTTTGCACTGGCGATTGAGCCCCTGGCGATAGCGTTGAGGGGTTCCAAGAAGTGGAGGGGAGTACTTAGAGGAGAAGAACGCCGGGTATCTTTGTATGCGGACGATTTGCTACTATACGTGGCAGACCCGGCGGAGGGGATGCCAGAAATAATGCGGATACTTGGGGAGTTTGGGGATTTTTCAGGGTATAAATTGAACATGGGGAAAATTGAGTTGTTTGTGGTGCATCCAGGGGAGCAGAGTAGAGAAATAGAGGACCTACCGTTGAGGAAGGTAACAAGGGACTTTCGTTACCTGGGGATCCAGATAGCCAAGAATTGGGGCACATTGCATAGGTTAAATTTAACGCGGTTGGTGGAACAAATGGAGGAGGATTTCAAGAGATGGGATATGGTATCCCTGTCACTGGCAGGGAGGGTGCAGGCGGTTAAGATGGTGGTCCTCCCGAGATTCCTCTTTGTGTTTCAGTGCCTCCCGGTGGTGATCACGAAGGCTTTTTTTTAAAAGGATTGAAAAGAGCATCATGGGTTTTGTGTGGGCCGGGAAGACCCCGAGAGTGAGGAAGGGATTCTTACAGCGTAGCAGGGATAGGGGGGGGCTGGCACTACCGAGCCTAAGTGAGTATTATTGGGCCGCTAATATTTCAATGGTAAGTGGATGGGAGAGGAGGAGGGAGCGGCGTGGAAGAGATTAGAGAGGGCGTCCTGGAGGGGGACTAGCCTACAGGCTATGGTGACAGCCCCATTGCCGTTCTCACCGAGGAACTACACCACAAGCCCGGTGGTGGTGGCTACACTGAAGATTTGGGGACAGTGGAGACGGCATAGGGGAAAGACTGGAGCCTTGGGAGGGTCCCCGATAAGAAACAACCATAGGTTTGCCCCGGGGGGAATGGATGGGGGATATGGAATGTGGCAAAGAGCAGGAATAACGCAACTGAAAGATCTGTTTGTGGATGGGAAGTTCGCGAGTCTGGGAGCGCTGACCGAGAAATATGGGTTGCCCCAAGGGAATGCATTCTGGTATATGCAACTGAGGGCTTTTGCGAGGCAACAGGTGAGGGAATTCCCGCAGCTCCCGACACAAGAGGTGCAGGACAGAGTGATCTCAAAGACATGGGTGGGGGATGGTAAGGTGTCAGATATATATAGGGAAATGAGGGACGAAGGGGAGACTATGGTAGAAGAACTAAAAGGGAAATGGGAAGAAGAGCTGGGGGAGATCGAGGAGGGGCTGTGGGCAGATGCCCTAAGCAGGGTAAACTCGTCGTCCTCGTGTGCCAGGCTAAGCCTGATTCAGTTTAAGGTATTACACAGGGCGCATATGACTGGAGCACGGCTCAGTAAATTTTCTGGGGTGGAGGATAGGTGTGCGAGGTGCTCGAGAAGCCCAGCGAATCATACCCATATGTTTTGGTCATGCCCGGCACTACAGGGGTTTTGGATGGGGGTGACAAAGGTGCTTTCAAAAGTAGTGGGGGTCCGGGTCGAACCAAGCTGGGGGTTGGCTATATTTGGGGTTGCACAAGAGCCAGGAGTGCAGGAGGCGAGAGAGGCCGATGTTTTGGCCTTTGCGTCCCTAGTAGCCCGACGCAGGATATTGTTAATGTGGAAAGAAGCCAAGCCCCCGGGGGTGGAGACCTGGATAAATGACATGGCAGGGTTTATAAAGCTAGAGCGGATTAAGTTTGTTCTAAGGGGGTCGGCTCAAGGGTTCACCAGGCGGTGGCAACCGTTCGTCGAATACCTCGCAGAAAGATAGATGGAATGGAAAAAAGAAGGCAGCAGCAGCAGCCCAGGATCGGGGGGGGGGGGGGGGGGGGGAGGAGGAGGAGGAAACAGAAGGACTCTCAGGGTTGTTAATATATACTGTATAATATGTATAGGTCGTTGCTACAGATAATTATATATTGGACTGTTAAATTATATTTTTGGAGAGTGTTACTTGTGATAAGGCAGTTGCCAATTAGGGTTAGTTTTCATTTTTGTTATTTATTATTTATTCATTTTTTTGTTTATAAAATAGGTCATTGTTATTTGTGTTGTTATAATATTGTGTAAAGGATGCACAATGTACTGTGTTGGTTGACCAAAAATTTTCAATAAAATATTTATATAAAAAAAAACAATCCCCAAATCTCTGACTTCATAAATTCAATCTGTCAGGACGTTTCACAACTTTCCTTGATCATGTTCTTGTCAAACTGGGAAGATCAGTAGTGTCTCTTTGAACTTCTTTTTCTTGATTTGGTTGGTTTTCATTGAGAGTTGCAGTATCAGGTTCGTCAGCTTGTAACTCAACACCTAGTTTTTCCAAATGCATGATGGATAGATGTCTTTGAGGAATGACGGTAAGATTTCACCTGTTCCTTCTTATAGTATCCTCTGAAGTATGTACTAAATAAGATATCTGTTGTCATCCCTCACAACAATGACTCATTCTCTACCTTGGCCTCATATCTGGACCTCTTTATTTTTACCTCTTTGCTGTTATATTAATATTTTTTAAATATAAATTTAGAGTACCCAATTCATTTTTTCCAATTGAGGGGCAATTTAGCGTGACCAATCCACCTAGCCCGCACATCTTTTGGGTTGTGGGGGCGAAACCCACGCGAACACGGGGAGAATCTGCAAACTCCACATAGGCAGTGACCCAGAGCCGGGATCAAACCTGGGACCTCAGCGCCGTGAGGCGGCAGGGCTAACGCACTGTGTCACCGTGCTGCCCTTATTTATCTTGATCATTTGTCCTTTGGTTGGATTTTGTAGGTTTATATCTCTTTGCGTTTAACATGTTCTCTATCCTGATCTGTTGAGTTCTCTCGGTTTGCTTTGGATCATAGAATCATAGAATTTACAGTGCAGAAGGAGGCCATTCGGCCCATCGAGTCTGCATCGGCCCTTACAAAGAGCGCCCTACTGCAGCCCATGTAACTACTCGATCCCCGTAACCCAGTAACTCCCACTTAACATTTTTTTGGACACTAAGGACAACTTAGCATGGCCAATCCACCTAACCCGCACATCTTTGGACTGTGGGAGGAAACCGGAGCACCCGGAGGAAACCCACGCACACACGGGGAGAATGTGCAGACTCCGCACAGACAGTGACCCAAGCCGGGAATCGAACCTGGGACCCTGGAGCTGTGAAGCAGCTGTGGTAACCACTATGCTACCGTGATGCCCATCAAAATGCTGCGCAACCAACACTGGACAGGTTGCCTGAAAATGAATGCAGGGCGGAGGTGATTTTGTGACAGTATCGCATTGTTGGCCAGTACGGTGATTGAACCCGCGACCTTGGCATTATTAGCACCACACTCTAACCATCTGAACTAACCGGCCATGGCGTTGCCATTCTTTACTTCTGAAGTAGCCTCTTTGTGAACCCGTTGATAATCCTGGACTGCTATCTCTGAAAGTAATTGATGTTATTACAAATTATTTTTACCAGGATGTAAAGCTGTGAGGATGCCATGTAATCAATATCTTGCTTTTCCTCAAAAGCCAGCATGCCTGGTGTAGCAATAATGACAGTGTCTTGGAACATGGAAGAGGCAAATGCATGGTTTGTTCTATGTCCAGTTCTGAACCTTTTTTAATGCTAGCATCTTTGGCTATCACTTTTGGTGGATGGATAGGTTCAGATGTGCTTTCTAGAAGGTCAGCACTGTTGGATGAACCTGCAACAGTGTATTCTGTCACTTGTGTTACATCTTCCACCTTCTCAGCACAACCACATGATCATTGCCTTACTCAAGTACTCTCTGGTCTTCGTGTGTGAAGCTTAGCAGCATTCAATTCAAGATAACGCATCCTCTTTGTGTGTGAAGCTTAGCCTTATTCAATTCAAGGTAGTCCACAGGGCACATATGGCGGTGGCCAGGATGAGTAGGTTATTTGAGGGGGTGGAGGATAGGTGTGGGCGGTGTGTGGGTGGGCCTGCGAACCATATCCACATGTTTTGGGCCTGTCCGAAGCTGGAGGGATTCTGGCGGGGGTGTGCTGACGTTATGTCTGAGTTGTTGAGGGTAAAGGTGGTCCCAGGTCCAGAAATGGCAATCTTTGGAGTAACGGAAACCCAGGAGTCCAGGGGCCGAGATAGGCCGATGTGCCCGCCTTTGCCTCCCTGGTAGCTCGGAGATGGACCTTGCTGGAATGGAGGGTCTCGGGGCCGCTGAAACCTGGGGTGCGGGTGAGCGACCGCGCGGAATTCTGCAGGTTGGAAAAGATCAAGTTCGCCTTGAGATGGATTGTGGAGGGGTTTGCCCCAGAGATGGAAACCAGAATAGTTAAGAAGTCAGCTGCGTGCCGGGGGGGGGGGGGGACAGTTGTTGGGGGTAGAGGCAGGGAGAGTGGACGGTGGGGTGTTAGATATTTATTTGCTATGTGAATTCTTGTTTGCTCTCTTTTTGGTTGCCATTGTGTTTGATGTATATATATATATACAAATGCCTTAATAAAAACATTTTTTTAAAAAGTACTCTCTGGTCTAATTGGTTCACTGTGGCTTGAGGGAGAACAAGTTCACTCACATCCTCCTGCGCATCTTCCTGGAAAGGACTGGATTACCAATCTCTGTGAACAGTGCCAGAAAAATCAGCACTGAAGTCTCAATCCAGATCTTTAATGGGATAGTTTCAAGGGGTTCAGTTTTGATGTCATCCACGGTCTTGATGATATTGAGGTCAACACAAGCATTTCAACTTAGAGGAGAGAATTCCTGATTGCTTGCAACACATAAGGCGGGATCCTCCATCCCGTCACACCCGTTTTCTGGTGCAGGACAGGGATTCTCTGTCCCGGCAGCCGGCCAATGGAGTTTCCCATTGTGGGCACCCCCACGCCGTCGGGAAATCTGCGGGCGTGAGTGCACTGCAGGCGAAATGGAGGATCCCATTGTCACAGAATCCAGCCCATAATGTTTGCAGTATCTTTTTTCTCTTGTACTAATGTATTGCCTGTAACGTGCCTGTAATTTGTAGTTTGACCATGTAACAGGGTTTCAGTTGGCTTCAGGTATTCTGTCGTTAACCAGTCCTTTGTTTGATAAAACTGTTTTACTTGTTCCTGTATCCAGTTTAAAGTTGGTGATATGTCCTTTGACACTAATATCTGCCTTGCTGAATGCGTACTTAGGGTCTTTGATCTCACCCAGGAACCAGTTTTGTTCTTGTTGAAATTCCTCAATTTCATTCAGGGCCTTATAACCTGTAAGGTTAGAGGCATTACTGCGGTACATTTTCCCCAAGTGTCCTAAACAGTGGAAACATTCTGTAGTGCTTGCTGGACACTGTCATGCCTTTTGTATCTTTTTGATACCATAATGCTGCCATGGTTTGATAGCATCATGTACTTTTCATCAGCGATGGTAAAGCCATTGAATGTCAAGGGGGTGATGGTTAGATCCTCTCTTGTAGGAGATGGTCATTGCCTGTGCACTTGTGTGGTGGGAATGTAACTTGCCACTTGTCAGCCCAAGCCTGGATATTGTCCAGGTCTTGCTGCATTTGGACATGGACTGCTTCATTATCTGAGGAGTCGCAAACGGTGCTGAACATTTTGCAGTCATCTGCAAATATCCCCACTTCTGACCTTATGATGTGAGGGAGGTCATTGATGATGTTTTATATTTTGTTGTAGTAATGTCATTGAAAACACTGGGTTTAAGATAGACAGGCAGTGTGTCTACTAAAGCTGTAATTAAGAAGTTGTAAAAGTGAGGTAACTATTGTTTCTAACCATTTACTTGTTTATATATAGATGGATAACAGGATATTGCTGGAGATTCCCTGGGGTATAGATAATGTGAGGGATTGAGGTTAGTCCTAGCTAAGCAGATCATGGGATGTCTTAGTGAGATACAGATAATGCAATTAATAGGAGGTGCCAGGTATGTTTGCAGTTTGTAGTTTTACCAAATGCTGTTAAGTTTCACAAAAGGATCTGCCAAGACAGAAGTATATTGGTGGCAGTCCAGAGAGGGTTCATTAGATTAATCCTAAGTATGGAGGGATTTTCTTATGAGGAGAGGTTGAGTAGGTTCAACCTGTATTCATTGGAGCTTATAAGAACGAGGGGTGACTTAATTGAGACATTTATGATTCTCAGGGAGCTTGACAGGGAGCTGGATGGTTGTTTCTCCTTGTGGGAGAAGCTAGGACTGAGAGTATAATCTCAGAGCAAGAGGTTTTTTGTACTCATCATAGAATTTACAGTGCAGAAGGAGGCCATTCGGCCCATCGAGTCTGCACAGGCCATTGGAAAGAGCATCCTACTTAAGCCCACATCTCCACCCTATCCCCGTAAACCAGTAACCCCATCTAACCTTTTGGACACGAAGGGGCAATTTAGCATGACCAATTCACTTAACCTGCACATCTTTGGACTGTGGGAGGAAACCGGAGCACCCAGCTGCACAGTCACTCGAGGCCGGAATTGAACCCGGGTCCTTGGAGCTGTGAGACAGCAGTGCTATAATCATTGTGCCATTGTGCCGCCCCTATACATTTATCAAGAAAGCCCAGGATCGCACATGCTTTAATAACTGCTTTATTAACAATTATCATGGAATCATAGAATTTACAGTGCAGAAGGAGGCCATACAGCGCATCGAGCCTGCACCGGATCTTGGAAAGAAAACCCTACTTAAGCCCAGGCCTCCACCCCATGCTGTAACCCCGTAACCCCACCTCAACTTTTTGGACACTAAGGGCAATTTATCAAGGCCAATACACCTAACCTGCACATCTTTGGACTGTGAGAGGAAACCGCAGCACCCGGAGGAAACCCACGCACTCTGCACAGACAGTGACCCAGGCGGGAATCGAACCTGGGACCCAGGAGCTGTGAAACAACTGTGCTAACCACTGTGCTGGCATGCAGGCACTTTCTAATTTTTCTACACAAGCACCTCTTTTTTTTGCTCATTTAAGACAGACATGACAAAGAATATCTTCTCTTAGAGCGTAGTGAATCTGTGGAATTCTTTACTGCAGGGGGCTGTAGAAGCTGGGTTGTTCAGTATGTTCAAGGCTGACATAGACGGGTTTTCAATCAGCAAGGGAAACAAGGGCTATGCGAATAAGCAGGAAAGTGGAATTGAGGATAAGCAGGAATTGAGAATGGAGGGTCAGACGTGATGGGCCGATACTCGTGGCTGATTTCAGACAACTCAGTGTACAAAGGGGAAAAATTGAGTATTCTTTTTGTCCGATTGACAAGATTAATTTTGTTTTCTTGACTTTCTCCCAATGTTCCTGATTTTAATCCAACTTTCCATTTTCAACTCACTCCTTTTATTCAAATTCAATAGTATATTTTTAATGTACACATGAGCACATTAAGTCATGATACCAAAATATATTTTTGCACCTCTTCTCATAGATCTGGGCTGGATTCTCCAATCCCCGCGGCCAAGTTCTGACGCCGGCATGAATAGCGGCGGCAACCACTCCGGCATCAACCGTCCTCGATCATCGGGTATGCTCCCCTTCCTAGGGGGCTAGGTCGGCGCAGGAGTGGTCCCCTCAGCTCCAGCTGGCGCGGCACGGCCGGCATGCGATTGGGTTCCTGTCTCCGCGCTGGCCCCGGGCAATATGGCAGAGCTATACAGGGGCCCGGCGCGGAGGAACATAGGCACAAAAGAAACTTTGTGTGTTAATTAGATCATTGTATCTTAAGATGTACTTTGTAATCCGTGTCAATCCAAAAATTGTCGCTAAAGGGGAAGTAAAGGAGTATCGTATTATAACCTAATTTTGTCATGTTTAATCATGTTTTTTCTTGTTTTTAAAACGAATTTGTGGTCCTGTGACTCTTCCTCCACCTTTTATAAAAGTTACTGGATGGGATTCTTCGTCCCCGCGACCCCCAGTATGCTTTCCCCGATGGGACAGAGAATCAGGGCAAAATCGGGATCGGTGCGCACGCCATGCTCTGAACCCTCGCTGGCGGCGTGTACAAGTTCCATGCCACACGCCAGATGGAGCATGGAAATAAATGACCCATTTACATGTATTTAGCGGACCCGGCACCCTATGTTCTGCCCTCTGGTGATTCTCCGGTCCCCGCAGCATGAACGAGGTTAACTTGTGGTTTCTACAATCGTGAACCTGATGTTGCGGACCTTGCGAGGTCCACCACGTCAGGGCTATGATGGTAGAGACCACATGAGCCTATGTCCCCCCACCCCGCTCAGCACAGCAGCCCCCAACCCTGATTGCCTGAATGAACCCCCCACCCCTAAGTTTCGGGGTGATCTGCATCCCCTGAACCCCTGTAACAGGAAGACTCCCCAGAGGGACCCCTGTGATAGGGGGAACCCCCAGAGGGACCCCCACAGGGACCTGTGTGGTAGCGAGACGCCCCCCCCCCCCACAGGGACCCCCTGATTAAAGAAACCTCCTCAGGGCCCCTTAACTAAGTGACCCCCACCCCAGAAAAGCGACCCCTGTCTGGAAGATAGAGAGCAGTCCATACAGGGGCTGTGGGTGACATTATAGCTGTAATACTTACCTTGCAGCTCCATGTGTCCATTCCTCGAAGTAGAGAAGCTGCGCCTGCGTTTGGTTCCCACCGATCCACTATCTGCAGTCCATTCATGACTTTCCAGTAGTGGCCTGTGATTGACAGCTCGTAAAAACCATCTGCAGCTTTGAACCATTCATATCCCTTCACCATTCAGTGACCTAAGTGGTGAAACCCTAATATTTGTAATCATTGCCCACATCAAAGAGATGAAAGTGCAGTGAAATCACATGCTTGAGTGATTGGAATGCACTTAGTGCAATGGCCCCCAGATGTTTATGGTGGAGGAATTAAGCAATGGTAATGTCTTTGAATATCAAGGTAAGTTGTTAGATTCCCCCTTGTTAGAGATGGTCATTGCCTGGCATTTATGTGGTGCAAATGTTACCTGCCACAATGCAGCCCAAAAAAACTGTAATGGGCAGTGATATATCCTCCATCCTGCATGAACCATGGCTATCTGAAGCAAAAGGTGCAGATTATTGAGAGAAACAGGGTTAAATAAAGTCAAGATTGTATTGCCTTAACATTGGAGGGGAGTTCTGACATTTCTACCTGATAACAAGAAATTTGTAACAGCATTAGGAAAAACCTCATAACTGCACAATAATATCGAGAGTGTTTCTCTCCCAACCTCTTTCAGTTTTGTTCTCAGTAAAAAATACATGTACTCACATGCATGTGACTCCATTTATCTGAATTCAACACCATTTACCAATGCAAGCACACTCTCTTTGAATTGGATTGCAGTTCTCCATTGTTTTTAACCATTGCACAGATTTTGTGAATTTTCTTTTCCCTTCAGTCCGGATGAAATGATCAATCGAACACCAAGTTACTTCAGCAAACGTACGTTTGTTCACGGCCGGGACTTCACCACTGTATTTCCAAGAGTCTACAGTAGCAAGCCGAAATTAATACAGCAGACAATTACTTATATATAATTAAATGACAATGTTTCCTTCCTAAGGACAGCCCCCTTAGAGGAGGCCTGAGAATTACAGCATTCTGTTGCTCTCAGCTGAAATATAGTTATCTGTAGAATTGGAAACGATTCCCAAGGCCGTGTCTTGTTACTGTAAACTGTCTAGCGCAAAAGCATAAGCGATTACAAAAAACCTTGACATTCCATTAGACTAAAAGCTCTGTTTGACATTTCATTTTCCCATCAAGCTCTATTTTAGTTTTAGACTAAAAGCTCTGTTTGACATTCTATAGCTTGAGCCATATTCTCAATTTTGGGCTGGATTCTCCGGCCCCCCAGCCCCGTGTTTCTCAGCGCGCACCGTTTGCTGGCAGGTTCAACCACATCTGTTAAATAGATATTTTTGGCTGTGGATTGAGAACCAATTCCTAATCCAGTGCTTCAAATTTCGACTGTCTTTTATCTTGTGAAGTAATCTAGTGTGACTTATCTTTAAAAGTCTTTCTGAAAGTCCAGGTAGATAATGCCTACCTGATTTCTCTCATTCATTCTCAAGTGTGAGATTATCCATTTTGGTAGGAATAACAGCAAAAGGGATTATTATTTAAATGATTAAATATTAAAACATGCTGCTGTGCAGAGAGACCTGGGTGTGCTAGTGCATGAGTCGCAAAAAGTTGGTTAACAGGTGCAACAGGTGATTAAGAAGGCAAATGGAATTTTGTCCTTCATTGCTAGAGGGATGGAGTTTAAGACTAGGGAGGTTATGCTGCAATTGTATAAGGTGTTAGTGAGGCCACACCTGGAGTATTGTGTTCAGTTTTGGTCTCCTTACTTGAGAAAGGACATACTGGCACTGGAGGGTGTGCAGAGGAGATTCACTAGGTTAATCCCAGATCTGAAGGGGTTGGATTACGAGGAGAGGTTGAGTAGACTGGGACTGTACTCGTTGGAATTTAGAAGGATGAGGGGGGATCTTATAGAAACATATAAGATTATGAAGGGAATAGATAGGATAGATGCGGGCAGGTTGTTTCCACTGGTGGGTGAAAGTAGAACTAGGGGGCATAGCCTCAAAATAAGGGGAAGTAGATTTAGGACTGAGTTTAGGAGGAACTTCTTCACCGAAAGGGTAGTGAATCTATGGAATTCCTTGCCCAGTGAGGCAGTAGAGGCTCCTTCATTAAATGTTTTTAAGATAAAGATAGATAGTTTTTTGAAGAATCAAGGGATTAAGGGTTATGGTGTTCGGGCCGGAAAGTGGAGCGAAGTCCACAAAAGATCAGCCATGATCTCATTGAATGGTGGAGCAGGCTCGAGGGGCCAGATGGCCTACTCCTGCTCCTAGTTCTTATGTTCTTATGTTCTTATGTCTCCCTCCAAAATCTATCAACGTTGTTTGGCCTATTTTTCACAAGCTGTATTGTGAATTTCTAATGGTTGCTTCCTTCCTCTTCCTAGTGATCATAATGGACATGTCCTAAGATCCCTTCTAGCATCTTCTCAATAATGGATATTTTACTGATACATCCGTCATTCAATTATTCTTATTTGTATCCTTGTTTTGAAGATATGAATTACATGAACTAGCTTCCAACATAAGGGAACTATCCTTGATCCTACTGAGCTATTGAAGTTAAATGTAAAGGTCTTAACAGAACAGCTGTAACATTTCATTAATCATGCTTGGATGGATATTAATCAGACCTGGAGTCTTATAAATTTAGAGTTTTGACTTCCGGGTGCGGCGATGACCAGCTGAGTCGCACGTTTCGGCAGCTCCCGGTGGAACGGACTTTTGGGCTCTTAAATAAGAGCCCCAACGGCAATTTTAACGGCTAAAAGTACTGTGCGGTGAACCAGAAGGGAATCCCCCCTGGATACGGATGAAAAAAGGAGAGGAAGGTGGCCGGATTGCGGTGGATCCTTTAGAGCAGCGGCAAGGAAGGCAAGCAAAAACCAAGATGGCGTCGGAAGGTGGCAGTTTAATATGGGGCCCTGAACAATACGAGTTTTTGAAACGCTGCGTGGAAGAACTCAAAAAGGAAATGAAGAAGGAGCTGTTGGCCCCGATATTACAGGCGATCGAAGGGCTAAAGGAGGAGCAAAAGACCCAGGAGCGGGAGCTTCGGGTCGTGAAGGCAAAGGCTGCCGAGAATGAGGACGACATACAGGGCCTGGTGGTGAAGACGGAGATGCACGAGGCACACCATAAACGATGTGTGGAAAGGCTGGAGGACAATGCGAGGAGGAACAACCTAAGGATTCTTGGTCTTCCTGAAGGTGCGGAGGGAGTGGACGTCGGGGCATATGTGAGCACGATGCTGCACTCGTTAATGGGAGCGGAGGCCCCGGCGGGTCCGCTGGAGGTGGAGGGAGCATACCGAGTGATGGCGCGAGGACCGAGAGCAGGAGAAATTCCTAGAGCCATAGTGGTGAGATTCCTCCGTTTTAAGGATAGAGAGATGGTCCTTAGATGGGCAAAGAAAACTCGGAGCAGTAAGTGGGAGAACGCGGTGATCCGCGTATACCAAGACTGGAGTGCGGAGGTGGCGAGAAGGAGGGCGAGCTTTAATCGGGCCAAGGCGGTGCTTCACAAAAAGAAGATAAAATTCGGAATGCTGCAACCGGCAAGACTGTGGGTCACATATCAAGGGAGGCACCACTACTTTGAGACGGCGGATGAGGTGTGGACTTTTATCGTGGAAGAAAAATTGGAATGAGCAGGTTATTAAAAAAAAGAACGTTTGAAACAAAGTGGTGGGGCGAGTATGGGGGGCGAAGAGGGGGGTAAAAAGGGGGGAAGAGGAGCTTTATGTTATTAATCCTGCGATGTGGTAACTTTTCTCTCTTCCACAGGAGGTGGTGGGGGGAGGAAAGGAGGTGGAGGAGATGGGGCGTTGGCCATTGGGGGCGGGGCCAAGGGGGAAGCGCGGGCTCGGTTCCCGCGCTAGGATAATTATGGCGGGAATAGGGAAGCAGGAAGGAGGGGGCGTCGCACGGTGCGAGCCGAGGTCACGGGGGGAAGCCGAGGTCGGCCAGGGTTTGCTGACTTCTGGGAGCAACATGGGGGATGTAACTACGCTAGTGGGGGATCTAGCGGGGGGGGGGGGGGGGGGGGGGGGTGGGAGGGGGAAATTATTGGGCTGCTGCTGCTGGGGAGAGGGGGGAGCTGGCATGGGGTGGGATGGGCAGGGGGGGCACCGCCTTGGGGGGACACAGCTGCGTGGGAACCGGGTGAGGAGCTGGAAAAAGGGGATGGCTAATCGACAAGGGGGGGGTAAAAAGCCCCCCAACCCGGCTGATCACGTGGAACGTGAGAGGGCTGAACGGGCCGATAAAGAGGGCACGGGTACTCGCACACTTTAAGAAACTTAAGGCAGACGTGGTTATGTTACAGGAAACGCACTTGAAACTGATAGACCAGGTGAGACTACGCAAAGGTTGGGTGGGGCAGGTGTTCCATTCGGGGCTAGATGCGAAAAACAGGGGGGTGGCTATATTAGTGGGGAAGCGGGTAATGTTTGAGGCAAAGACTATAGTGGCGGATAGCGGGGGCAGATACGTGATGGTGAGTGCCAAACTACAGGGGGAGACGGTGGTTTTGGTAAACGTATATGCCCCGAACTGGGACGATGCCAATTTTATGAGGCGTATGCTAGGACGCATCCCGGACCTAGAGGTGGGAAAGTTGGTAATGGGGGGAGATTTCAATACGGTGTTGGAATCAGGGCTGGACAGGTCGAGGTCCAGGACTGGAAGGAGGCCGGCAGCAGCCAATGTGCTGAAAGATTTTATGGAGCAGATGGGAGGAGTAGACCCGTGGAGATTTAGCAGACCTAGGAGTAAGGAGTTTTCGTTTTTCTCCTATGTCCATAAAGTCTATTCGCGAATAGACTTTTTTGTTTTGGGAAGGGCGTTGATCCCGAAGGTGAGGGGAACGGAGTATACGGCTATAGCCATTTCGGATCACGCTCCACATTGGGTGGACTTGGAGATAGGGGAGGAAACAGAAGGGGGCCCACCCTGGAGAATGGACATGGGACTAATGGCAGATGAGGGGGTGTGTCTAAGGGTGAGGGGGTGCATTGAAAAGTACTTGGAACTCAATGATAATGGGGAGGTCCAGGTGGGAGTGGTCTGGGAGGCGCTGAAGGCAGTGGTTAGAGGGGAGCTGATATCAATAAGGGCACATAAAGGAAAGCAGGAGAGTAGGGAACGGGAGCGGTTGCTGCTCCTGTTCTGAGGGTGGACAGGCAATATGCGGAGGCACCGGAGGAGGGACTGTACAGGGAAAGGCAAAGGCTACACGTAGAATTTGACTTGCTGACAACGGGTACTGCAGAGGCACAGTGGAGGAAGGCACAGGGTGTACAGTACGAATATGGGGAGAAGGCGAGCAGGTTGCTGGCCCACGAATTGAGGAAAAGGGGAGCAGCGAGGGAAATAGGGGGAGTGAGGGATGAGGAAGGAGAGATGGAGCGGGGAGCGGAGAGAGTGAATGGAGTGTTCAAGGCATTTTATAAAAAATTATACGAAGCTCAACCCCCGGATGGGAGGGAGAGAATGATGGGCTTTCTGGACCGGCTGGAATTTCCCAAGGTGGAGGAGCAGGAAAGGGTGGGACTGGGAGCACAGATTGAAATAGAGGAAGTAGTGAAAGGAATTAGGAGCATGCAGGCGGGGAAGGCTCCGGGACCGGATGGATTCCCAGTGGAATTTTACAGGAAATATGTGGACTTGCTCGCCCCGCTACTGATGAGGACCTTTAATGAGGCAAAGGAAAGGGGACAGCTGCCCCCGACTATGTCTGAGGCAACGATATCGCTTCTCCTAAAGAAGGAAAAGGACCCGCTGCAACGCGGGTCCTATAGACCTATTTCCCTCCTAAATGTAGACGCTAAGATTCTGGCCATGGTAATGGCAATGAGGATAGAGGATTGTGTCCCGAGGGTGGTCCATGAGGACCAAACTGGGTTTGTGAAGGGGAGACAGCTGAATACGAATATACGGAGGTTGCTAGGGGTAATGATGATGCCCCCACCAGAGGGGGAAGCGGAGATAGTGGTGGCGATGGATGCCGAGAAAGCATTTGATAGAGTGGAGTGGGATTATCTGTGGGAGGTGCTGAGGAGATTTGGTTTCGGAGATGAGTATGTTGGATGGGTGCAGCTGTTGTATAGGGCCCCAGTGGCGAGTGTGGTCACGAATGGACGAGGATCTGCATACTTTCGGCTCCATAGAGGGACAAGGCAGGGATGCCCTCTGTCCCCATTATTGTTTGCACTGGCGATTGAGCCCCTGGCAATAGCATTGAGGGGTTCCAAGAAGTGGAGGGGAGTACTTAGAGGAGGAGAAGAACACCGGGTATCTCTGTATGCGGATGATTTGTTGTTATATGTAACGGACCCGGCGGAGGGGATGCCAGAGATAATGCGGACACTTCGGGAGTTTGGAGAATTCTCAGGATATAAACTGAACATGGGGAAAAGTGAGTTGTTTGTGGTGCATCCAGGGGAGCAGAGCAGAGAAATAGAGGACTTTCTGCTGAGGAAGGTAACAAGGGACTTTCGTTACTTGGGGATCCAGATAGCCAAGAATTGGGGTACATTGCATAGGTTAAATTTAACGCGATTGGTGGAACAAATGGAGGAGGACTTCAAGAGATGGGACATGGTATCCCTGTCACTGGCAGGGAGGGTGCAGGCGGTTAAAATGGTAGTCCTCCCGAGATTCCTTTTTGTGTTTCAGTGCCTCCCGGTGGTGATCACGAAGGCTTTTTTCAAAAGGATCGAAAAGAGTATCATGAGTTTTGTGTGGGCCGGGAAGACCCCGAGAGTGAGGAAGGGATTCTTACAGCGTAGTAGGGATAGGGGGGGGCTGGCACTACCGAGCCTAAGTGAGTACTACTGGGCCGCCAATATCTCAATGGTGAGTAAGTGGATGGGAGAAGAGGAGGGAGCGGCGTGGAAGAGATTGGAGAGGGCGTCCTGTAGGGGGACTAGCCTACAAGCTATGGTGATGGCCCCATTGCCGTTCTCACCGAAGAAATACACCACAAGCCCGGTGGTGGTGGCAACTTTGAAAATTTGGGGACAGTGGAGACGGCATAGGGGAAAGACGGGAGCCTTGGTGGGGTCCCCGATAAGAAATAACCATAGGTTTGCCCCGGGGAGAATGGATGGGGGATTTGGAATATGGCAAAGAGCAGGAGTAACGCAACTGAAAGATCTGTTTGTGGATGGGAAGTTCGCAAGTCTGGGAGCGCTGACCGAGAAATATGGGTTGCCCCAAGGGAATGCATTCCGGTATATGCAACTGAGGGCTTTTGCGAGGCAACAGGTGAGGGAATTCCCGCAGCTCCCGACGCATGAGGTGCAGGACAGAGTGATCTCAAAGACATGGATGGGGGACGGTAAGGTGTCAGATATATATAGGGAAATGAGGGACGAGGGGGAGATTATGGTAGATGAGCTGAAAGGGAAATGGGAAGAAGAGCTGGGGGAGGAGATTGAGGAGGGGCTGCGGGCGGATGCCCTAAGTAGGGTAAACTCATCGTCCTCGTGTGCCAGGCTAAGCCTGATTCAATATAAGGTGTTACACAGGGCGCATATGACTGGAGCACGTCTCAGTAAATTTTTTGGGGTAGAGGATAGGTGTGCGAGATGCTCGAGAAGCCCAGCAAATCACACCCACATGTTCTGGTCATGTCCGGCACTACAGGGGTTCTGGGTGGGGGTGACAAAGGTGCTTTCAAAAGTAGTGGGGGTCCAGGTCGAACCAAGCTGGGGGTTGGCTATATTTGGGGTTGCACAAGAGCCGGGAGTGCAGGAGGCGAGAGAGGCCGATGTTTTGGCCTTTGCGTCCCTAGTAGCCCGGCGCAGGAAGCCAAGCCCCCGGGGGTGGAGACCTGGATAAATGACATGGCAGGGTTTATAAAGCTGGAACGGATTAAGTTCGTCCTAAGGGGATCGGCTCAAGGGTTCACCAGGCGGTGGCAACTGTTCGTCGAATACCTCACAGAAAGATAGAGGGAATGGAAAAGAAGAAGGCAGCAGCAGCAGCCCGGGGGGGGGGGGGGGGGGGGGAGGAACCAGAAGGACTCTCAGGGTTGTTAATATATATGTATAATATGTATAGGTCGTTGCTATAAATAATTGTATATTGGACTGTTAAATCATATTTTTGGAGAGTGTTTATCTGAGACAAGGCAGTTGCCATTTAGTTTTAGTTTTCATTTTTGTTATATATTATTTATTCTTTGTTTATAAAACAGGTCATTGTTATTTATACTGTTATATTATTGTGTAAAGGATACACAATGTACTGTGATGGTTGACCAAAAATTTTCAATAAAATATTTTTTTAAAAAACAAAAGTTTTCCTAATCTATCCAAGATGACATGACTGTCTTTTTAATAGTAATAATTATATACAAACTGTGGTGAACCTATTATGGTAACCATTCACCACTGTATTGCATTGTACTATGTTGTGCCCTTGTGGACTCCACCTATGGACCATTGTACTGTATTACACCACTTGTATCATGTTGGTGCCCTTGTGGGCTCCGCCCCTGGCTCCGCCCCCTTGAGGGGAGGTATATAGAGCAGCAGCCCTGTCGGCGGCTCTCAGCGCAGAGCAGTCGCAGGCAGGCACTGTTCTAGTTGATTAAATCCACTGTTCACTTCAAGTCTCTGTCTCGTGTGAATTGATGGTTGCATCAATTTAATCAACTACAACATCGCGATGGAAGCAGCCCTCAAACCTGACCGACTGGAACTCGACCCACAGGCCGCGGAAGCCAAAGGGATCTTTTCGCACTGGCTCCGATGTTCAGGAGGCCTACCTCGCCGCCTCCTCCTCGCCCTCCGTCACCGACGGACAGAAGCTGAGCCTCCTCCACGCCCAGGTGAGCCATCGAATCTCCGTGCAAATCGAGGAAGCGACCATTTACGCAGATGCGCTCGTGATCCTGAAGCGGCAATATGTGAGGCCGGTGAACAAAGTGTTCACGCGGTATCTCCTCACCACTCGCCGCCAACGCCCCGCAGAGGAGTACCTACGCGACCTGAAAGTCCTCGCGCGAAGTTGCAACTACAAGGCCGTCACGGCCTCACAACACATGGAACTTGCCACCAAGGACGCCTACGTGGCTGGAGTCCAGTCCAATTCCGTCAGACAGCGTCTGCTCGAGAAGGGCGCCCTCGACCTAGAACATTTGTGAAACCACTCTAAAGCCCATCTACACTATTCCCTTATCGTCCATATGTCTATCCAATGACCATTTGAATGCCCTTAGTGTTGGCGAGTCCACTACTGTTGCAGAGACGGTAAAACTAACCACCTCCCTAGAAGTAGCGTTTCAAAGCCTCAACGCTTTCCCCTCCGACCACGCGACCCCCTCGTGGACACCCGACCAGAGAGTACCCCAGGCCTGTGCCGCGCGGCTGCCCGCCCAATCCGGAGGGCTGCCCTGCTACTTTTGCGGCTAAAACCAGCACCCCAGGCAGCGTTACCCGGCTCGGAATGCGAACTGTAGCGACTGTGGCAAGAAAGGACACTTTGCCAAAGCTTGCCTGGCCAGGTCCCAGTCCTCCAAATCACAGGCCCGGCTCTCAGACTCACAGGCCCGCAGACCCCGCAGCGTGGCTGCGTGCCTGCCGGCTCCGTCCCATTTGGACGCGTCACCCGCCTCGTGTTGTCCATGGGGCAGCCATCTTCTACTCTACATGACACGTGCGACTCACGGGGGCCGCCATCTTGGCCGCCGTCCCCCACGCGGCCCGCCATGTGCGACCGATGGGGGCCGCCATCTAGGCCGCCATCTTCAACGCCGCCCAACACGTGCGACCGACGGGGACAGCCAGCTTGGGGCCACCCCACCACCTCTGACCACGCTGGCTACCCGCAACTCGGCATGGTCACCCTCAACCAGTCATGCCCAAAGCACCTCAGGAACTCCATGATGACTGTCCGGGTCAATGGGCACGAAACGCCCTGCCTGTTTGACTCCGGGAGCACGGAGAGCTTCGTACACCCAGACACGGGAAGGCGCTGATCTCTCCAAATCTCCCCCGCATTTCAAACAATCTCTCTCGCTTCCGGATCGCACTCAGTGCAGCTCCTACTCAGTGCAGCTCCGGGGGTACACTGTCGTGAACCTCGCGATACAGGGCGTTGAATACGCAAACTTTAAACTATATGTACTCCACGATCTCTGCGCTCCTCTTCTGTTGGGACTGGACTTCCAGCGCAACCTCAGGAGCCTGACTCTAAAGTTCGGCGGGCCCCTACCCCCCTCACCATTTGTAGCCTCGCGACCCTGAAGGTCGACCCTCCCCTGCTATTTGCAAACCTCACCGCCGACTGTAAACCCGTCGCCACCAGGGGCAGGCGGTACAGTATCCAGGACAGGACTTTTATCAAGTCCGAGGTCCAGCGGCTCTTGCCGGAAGGGATCATTGAGGCCAGTAACAGCCCCTGGAGAGCCCAGGTGGTGGTTGTCAGGACCGGGGAAAAGAACCGGATGGTTGTAGATTACAGCCAAACCATAAACTGGTATACGCACCTCGATGCGTACCCCCTCCCTCGGATAGCGGACATGGTTAATCAGATTGCACACTACTGGGTGTTCTCCATGGTAGATCTGAAGTCCGCATACCACCAGCTCCCAATCTGCCCGGATGACCCCCACTACACGGCCTTTGAGGCAGATGGCCTCCTCTTCCACTTCCTCCGGGTCCCCTTCGGCGTCACCAACGGGGTTTCGGTCTTCCAAAGAATGATGGACCAAATGGTGGACCAGTACGGGCTGTGGGCCACATTTCCGTACTTGGACAACGTCACCAACGGCGGCCACGACAGTAGGACCACGACACCAACCTTCAGAAGTTTCTCCAAACCGCCCAATCCCTCAACCTCACTTACAACCAGGAGAAATGCGTTTTCCACACAACCAGACTAGCCATCCTCGGCTATGTCGTGGAAAACAGAGTCCTAGGGCCCGACCCCGACCGTATGCGCCCCCTCCTGCAACTCCCCCTTTCCCACTGCCCCAAGGCTCTGAAAAGCTGCCTCGGGTTCTTTTCCTATTATGCCCAGTGGGTCCCCAACTATGCGGACAAAGCCCGCCCACTGATCAAAGCTACCATCTTCCCGCTGGCGGCTGACGCCCGTCAGGCCTTCAGCCGCATCAAGGCAGATATTGCCAAAGCCGCGATGTGCGCGGTGGATGAGTCTGTCCCCTTCCAGGTGGAGAGCGACGCATCAGAGGTCGCCCTCGCCGCCACCCTTAACCAGGCAGGCAGGCCCGTAGCATTTTTCTCCCGTACCCTCAACACCGCCAAGATTCGACACTCCTCAGTCGAAAAAGAAGCTCAAGCCATCGTGGAAGCTGTACAGCACTGGAGGCACTACCTCGCTGGTAGGAGGTTTACCCTCGTCACCGACCAATGGTCGGTAGCCTTTATGTTCGACAATACACAGCGGGGCAAGATCAAGAACGATAAAATCTTGAGGTGGAGGATCGAACTCTCCACCTATAATTACGATATAGTGTATCGTCCTGGGAAGCTCAACGAGCCCCCAGATGCCCTGCCCCGCGGCACTTGCGCCGGCGCGCAAGATGACTGACTCCGGGCCATCCACAATGACCTCTGCCACCCGGGGGTCACCCGGCTTACCCATTACATCAAGGCCCGCAACCTGCCCTACTCCACTGAGGAGGTCAGGGCCATGACCAGGGACTGCCAAATCTGCGTGGAGTGCAAGCCGCACGTCTATCGACCGGATAAGGCCCACTTGGTGAAGGCATCCCGGCCCTTTGAGTGCCTCAGTATCGGCTTCAAAGGGCCCTTCCCCTCTACCAACCGCAACACGTATTTCCTCAACATCGTTAACGAGTACTCCCGCTTCCCCTTTGCAATCCCTTGCCCCGACATGACCGCGGCCACCGTCATTAAGGCCCTACATAGTATCTTCACCTTGTTCGGTTCCCCCACTTACGTCCACAATGACCGTGGTTCCTCATTTATGAGCGACGAACTGCATCATTACCTGCTCGGTAAGGGCATCTCCTCGAACAGGACTACCAGTTATAAATGGACAGGTGGAGAGGGAGAACACGACGGTATGGAAGGCCGTCCTCCTGGCCCTGCGGTCTAGGAATCTCCCAGTTTCCCATTGGCAGGAGGTCCTCCCCGACGCGCTCCACTCCATTAGGTCACTTCTTTGCACGGCCACGAATGAGACCCCTCATGACCGCCTATTTGTTTTCCCTACGAAATCCATCTCCGGGGTCTCGCTTCCAGCCTGGCTGAAGACACCGGGGCCCATACTCCTCCGGAAACACGTGAGGAGCCATAAATCAGACCCCTGGTCGAGACGGTCCAGCTCCTTCACGCCAACCCCCAGTATGCATACGTGGCGCACCCTGACGGCCGACAAGATACGGTCTCCCTCCGGGACCTGGCACCCGCAGGATCCCCTACGACCGCCACCTACCCCCCCCCAACCTACACCGAATGTTAAGTAATGGGTTAAGAGACATTGCAATTAGTTGTCTCATTTATGTTAAGTATCCATTAATTGACACTGATATGTAAAGGGGCTTCAGGTGGCCTCTGGGAGGTGGTGTGTTTTGTAAGAGTTTTGTGCAGAGGCTGTGGAAGTGAAATAAATGGTGTTTGGTGAAAAGGAACAAGAACTTTAGACTCTTCATTTCACAGCAACTAAAACGTCTAACAATGATAGCAGAGGATGGTTGCTGTGTAAATGTGAAGGTTTGAAAGATACAACTTTTCCTGATCAAACCAAGGGGTGAGTGAGAAGGAAAAAAAAAAGATACATGGCTGAACCCAGGATAAAGATGGCTGGATATGACTATCCTCCCTTATTTTCTGAAAGGGAATCGTACGACCAATGGAGAAGTGCAGTAGTTATGTGGACTAAAGTAACTGCTTTGGGAAAGAGAAAACAAGGTATGGCATTGGCTCTTTCTCTACCATATGGCAGTAAAATCCGAAACAAAGTGCTTTCTGAGCTGGAATTGGAAGAGCTAGACTCAGAAGAAGGTCTGGAGACTTTATTACATTATATGGATAAGATTTATAAGAAATTTGACTTGTTAAGTGCGTATGAAGCATGGTCGGATTTTGATAAGTTCCGGAAAATGGAGGATATCTCCATGGAAGACTATATAATGGAATTTGGCAGACTATATAAAAGGCTGCAGAAACACAACCTGGAATTTCCACAGTCTGTGTTGGCCTTTAAATTACTTGACTGTGCTAGAGTGAGCAACATGGAGAGGATCCTGGTTTTGACAGGAGTTCAGTTTACTGATAAGGATACCTTATTCGAACAGATGACAAAAGCTTTACAAAAGTTTCTGGGGAAACATTCGATTCCGATGGCTCTGATGACCCAAATAGATCAGCCTGCAATAAGGCAGAATATGGAAGATACACTAGTAACAGGATGGCAAAATCATATGGCTACGAACAGGGCTCAAGACTATAGACGGAGACCGAGACAAGGAAATTATGAAGACAGAAACCCAGTTAGAACCTACAATAGGAAGACGAACCCCAGAAATGCACGGGGCATGATAAATCGATGTTTTCGATGTGACTCTCAATACCATTATGCTTTCAACTGTCCAACTCGTTATGATAGAGTGTTTGAAGCGACACATGACACGGAAGAGTCAGAAGAGGAAAAAGATAGTGACCAGAAAGAAGGCATTGTCCTATTGACAAGCAGTTTTACGCCGGTAATGAAGGTGTTGGTTGCAGAATCCTTCAACTGTGCTGTATTGGACAGTGGCTGCACATCTACTGTGTGTGGAATTGACTGGTTAAAATGTTACCTGGACTCTTTGAATGCTAAAAATCGTAACAGGGTTAAGGAATTTGAAAGTTCCACATGTTTCAGGTATGGGGAGGCCACTGGAAAGTATAAACATTGGTTGAATGTACAGCATTCAGGGGAAGGAGTCAAGACAATGGATTGGGAAAACAAAGTTCAAAAATGGAGGGCACAGAAACGCAGTGCCAGTTCAGATAGTACATCGGATAGTGACCAGGTCCGCAGGAAAAGGTCGAGAACTATTGAAAGGACATCCCACAGCAGAAGGGAAAGATCAAGCAGTAGCAGTACGGAACGAGATACCAGGCGGGAGAGGGGACGTAGTTTATCAAGATCTCGGAACATGAGTAAGACTACGAATACTAATAGGAGTAGAAGCCCACATGCACGTGAGATTTTGGTGGCTTCAAATAAATTAGATGAAAAAGTTATTAAAGAAGCTAAACAGCAAGAATTGCATAGTTGGAGTGAATTTGGGGTATACACGGAAGTACCGGATAGGGGACAAAGAGCTCTATCCCACAGATGGATTTGCACGGAAAAGGTTCTTCCGGATGGAACTTATAAGGCAAAGGCCAGGCTTGTGGCAAGGGGATTTGAAGAAAACTTAGAAAATCAGGATTTAAGGGTAGATTCACCTACAGCAGGAAAGGTTATTTTAAAGATCTTCTTGGCTCTATTAGCCACAAAGGCATGGGAATGCAAATCTATAGATATAAAAGCTGCCTTTTTGCAGGGGCATCAGCTCCAGAGAGACATTTTTCTCCGTCCTCCTAAAGAAGCAGCTAACACAGAAGGGGTACTCTGGAAGTTGAACAAATGTGTATATGGATTAAATGATGCATCTAGAGTCTGGTATTTTTCGGTCAGGTCAGTTTTGTTAAAGTTAGGCTGTTGCCAGTTGAAAGCAGATTCTGCAATGTTTTACTGGCACTATAAAGGAAATCTTTCTGGCATTTTTATGATGCATGTCGATGATTTTTTGTGGGGTGGGACTAGTGATTTTGAAGCTGTTGTAATCTCTGGTTTGAGGAAAGAATTCAGGGTTGGGAGTCAGGCTTCCGGTGCATTGAAATATATTGGACTGGAAATTGGACAGACTAAGTTAGGGGCAACTTTACGTCAGCAATCTTATTTGGAAAGCATCACCCCAATAGCAATTAGTCATGGCCGAGTTTCACAAAAAGACACAATGGTTTCAAAGATAGAAAAAGAGCAACGCAAAGTTTAATTGGGCAACTGAACTGGTTAGGTAGACAGACTAGACCGGACGTGAGTTTTGATGTCTTAGAGTTGAGTACAAAATTGAATGATCCCAAAGTGGAAGACATAATAAGAGCAAATAAAGCGTTGGCCAAACTAAAAATGCAGGAGTGTCTTTTGAAGATCCCGGTTTCAGGTGACCTTAAGCACTTGAAACTCATAGTTTATAGTGATGCGTCCTACGCAAATTTATGTGATGGGGTTTCAAGCGCAGGAGGTTTTATAATTTTCCTTTTGGGGAACAATGGTAAATGTTGCCCACTTGTGTGGGAAACAAAGAAAATAAGGAGAGTGGTAAAAAAGCACTTTAGCTGCTGAGACGTTAAGCCTTATAGAGGCGGTGGATATGGCTTTTTATATAAGTATGATATTGACAGAAATTTTGGGATTAGGGGATTTGGGTAATATACCTATTGACTGTCACATTGACAATAAATCCCTGTGGGAAAATGTGCACTCTACAAAAAGTGTCAATGAAACGAGGTTACGGATAGACATCGCAAGTTTGAAGCAGATGTTTAACAGAGGGAAAATAACAAAAATTAAATGGGTCGACAGGAGCTATCAACTGTCAGACTGTTTTACGAAAAGAGGGGCGAGTTCACGGAAACTTTTGGATATTGTTAATGAAGGGTGCCTGTTTCTGTGACTGTTTTTTTTTCTTTCTTTCTCGTCCAAACAAACAAAAAACAAAAAAAAGGGGGGGGGAACATCTTGGGCGTCATTCTCCGCCGGCGGGAGTCTCCATTTTGCCGGCGCCCGGGGGTTTCCCGACGGCGTGGGGCTGCCCCACAATGGGAAACCCCATTGACCGGCCGGTGTTACGGAGACTCCCGCCGGCCGGTCGGGGCAGAAATGTGGCGGGGCGGGTAGGAGAATTTCGCCCCATGTGTGTGTTTTTGAGTTTCTTGAAATTTTGTTTTCACCTAATTATTTTTTTTTCTCCAAGGAAGGGGAGACTGTTAAGTAATGGGTTAAGAGACATTGCAATTAGTTGTCTCATTTATGTTAAGTATCCATTAATTGACACTGATATGTAAAGGGGTTTCAAGTGGCCTCTGGGAGGTGGTGTGTTTTGTAAGAGTTTTGTGCAGAGGCTGTGGAAGTGAAATAAATGGTGTTTGGTGAAAAGGAACAAGAACTTTAGACTCTTCATTTCACAGCAACTAAAACGTCTAACACCGAACAGCGCCCCCGCCCCTACATGGCCTCCACAACCCCTCCTATACCCCCTCCCATCGCCGACCTACAGGGCGAAGCTCCAGAAGACACGCTCCCGGAGTCCACACCCGTGCCCGAATCGACGAGTTCAACACCCATGCCTGCACCGACGAGTTTGACACCCGTGCCCACTGCGAAACCAGAGCTCAGGCGATCGCAGCGCACGGTCAGGGTGCCGGACAGACTCAACCTGTGAGCCCTTCACCCCCGCCGGACTTCAATTTTTTAACAGGGGGTGAATGCAGTGAACGTATTATGGTAACCATTCACCACTGTATTACATTGTACTATGTTGTGCCCTTGTGGGCTCCACCTATGGACCATTGTACTGTATTACACCGCTTGTATCATGTTGGTGCCCTTGTGGGCTCCGCCCCTGGCTCTGCCCCCTTGATGGGAGGTATATAGAGCAGCTGCCCTGTAGGCAGCTCTCAGTGCAGAGCATTCGCAGGCAGGCACTGTTCTAGTTGTTTAAAGCCACTGTTCACTTCAACTCTCTGTCTTGTGTGAATTGATGTTCGTATCACAAACCAAAACCAATGTGCCCATCAACCTCCTGCCCAAATATGGAAGATAATTATTATTTACGGGTATATATGCAAGAGTCAATCGGCAGCTCTACCATAAGTTGAGAATCAGTCCAACAGTACCTATTTGTGTGGCCCTATACAGTCCTTAATGGTCTTCTGACTAACATTAGCTGAAATAGCTCTTTTTATAACAAACCATCTTTTTTCTAGAAATATCTTGGCTAATCTTATGGCTGTTTTCGTCTCCCTCAATTGTATGCAATACTTATCCCTGTTCTTCTGAGTTAAATATCCAAAATGTGTATCCTAAATGCCTTCAGTTTCAATTAAATTTGCCTCTGTGCATTCCTTGTCATCCAAAATTGTTTTTTTGTGTATCATTTTAATCATTGAGACATTTGAAAATCATTTAACATATAACTAATTTGTCCTCCATATTTGATTTCCTGTCTGAGGGCTTCCCAGTCAACTTTTGCCAGATAATCAGTCATTTTTGTTAGTCCTCTTGAAATCCAGGACCAGCATTAGATTTGCTGCAGTCTTAGTTTGGCCAAGTAAGATTAAACCTAATTATAGTTTGTTCCTACCAGTGGTAAACTTAATCTTGGGTTTATACATTGAAATGTGGGCTTAATTTGCTTTGTATCTCAATCACAATAGTGTGGAATAAAATTATGCAGCAAGTATACAAAACCAGAATAACTCACAAGCAAGTTTTATTTTGCGGCATACACGTTATGTAAGACTGCACATGAACAGGTATAATCCAAATTAACTGGGATTGTAAGGTTACATGGATTCAAGCACATTTCTACAAGTTATAGTCTTTGAAAATTCCTATCTTGAATAGTGTGAATTAAACTATGTCAAGATCTTCATTTGTTGCTCATTCTCACAAAGTAAAAGTAAATAAAGTTAACTGCTCAGTTGGAAGTTACTGGGTATTTTTAAATTGGTCTGACAGTTAGCCAACTGATATGTCCCCTCTCTTGAAACGTCTCAGTGTGTTCTTTGGCGTTTGACTGAATCTTCTCTTGGAGGATCACCATTTTGAGGTGTAGGTGCAACAAAGTCAACCTGCAACTGAGATATTGGAATACTAGTGCTTCCTCTAAAACCAGATGAAGAAGGATCCATCTGATGGCCAACAGAATTGCTACAGGTTATTGACATCAACTGAGCTGCCACAAGTTGCAAGGCCATCATTCCAACTGGGTTTGAACACCTCTCACCAAGGGCACCTTCAATGTAATTGACTCTCAGCTGATTACCAGGCGGGTACTCAAATCCGTGCAACTTTTCTTTGGCATGTACTGCTGATGCCACATTGTTGTACCGAACAATGGCATAACCTATTTTGGGGTCTCTCTGAATTTCACAACATTCAATTCCTGGGATGACATCGAAAAGACTATAAATCTGCTCATGTGTAAGCAGGCATCTAGTAGACACTGAAAGACAAGTAGTAATATTTTCTCCATTCCTTGTTTCACCAGTTCTGATTTCACAAATACCTCTCATCTCACCAGTGCCTCTCATTTCACTGACTACTTTCTTTTCACCATCTTCCTTCATCTCACCAACATTTGTGTGACCAGCTCCACTCATTTCACCATCTATAATCTCACTAATTCCTCTCATTGCACCACATCCCACTTCACCAGCTCCTCCCATCCCACCAATTCCTCCCAGCCCACCAATTCCTCCCAGCCCACCAATTCCTCCCAGCCCACCAATTCCTCCCATGCCACCACTCCCCATCCCACCAATTCCTCCCATGCCATCACTCCCCATCCCACCAATTCCTCCCATCCCACCAATTCCTCCCATGCCACCAATTCCTCCCATCCCACCAATTCCTCCCATCCCACCAATTCCTCCCATCCTACCAATTCCTCCCATCCCACCAATTCCTCCCATCGCACCAATTCCTCCCATCCTACCAATTCCTCCCATCGCACCAATTCCTCCCATCCCACCAATTCCTCCCATCCCACCAATTCCTCCCATCGCACCAATTCCTCTCATTTCACCACCTCCCATCTTACCAAGTCCTCTCATATCACTTGTCCTTCTTTCTCCCATTTCATTGACACCTCTCATTTCACCAACTCTTTCTCCACTTTTCATTTCACCAGTTTCTCTTGTTGTACCAGCTCTTCTTTCTCTACCTCTCACTTCACCAGTTCCTCTCATTGTACCAGCTCCACACATCTCACCAAATCCTCTCATTTCACCATCTCTTGATTTTCTTCTCCTTTCATCACCTCTTATTTCATTTGTTTCTATGCTGCTAAATCCATGAAAAGGTAATATATTTTGACCTTTTAGATGATGAAATCCTGACCCATATGACAATAATTTTTCTTTGAGCCCTCCCACATAGTTATTCTCAGAATAGGCAGGTTTATGTTTTGGTTCCGCAAGTATTGCCTTAAAAGATCGGTCACAGTTTTCAATGGCCTTAGCAGCCTGAGATGGTTTCAGAAATCTCACATAACCAAAGCCTTTGCCCTCCCCAGTTTTCTTATTCTTGACAATATTGCAGTATTCAATATCTCCAAAATCCTTAAACTTTTCTCTCAGATCATCTTCTGCATAGGATTTTGGAATCATAACAAAAATTCTAGTCAACTCCTCATCTTCAACATCACGGTGGCTCTTAGATCCTCTAGACTGTGCAATGAACACCTTGATAGGTTTGGTGTCCCCAGTGAGAGTCTTGCCATGCATGACCTCCATCGCTTTACAAGCCTGCCATGATTTGCTAAACTTCACATAGGCGATGCCCTTATGGCTTTTGGATTGTTTATCACGCACTAGCCAAATATCCTGGATATCACCGAAGAGGGAAAATTTCTCTCTAATTGCCTCCTCTGATATTGATTTACTGATGACCAGAAAGAGTCGACTATTGGGTGGATGATTGACGTTCAACATAGGACGTGAGCTGTCACCATTCTCCATCATTACAAATGTCACAAATACAACTAAATTGACCCTGAGCTCTTCATAACCCCACACACTTCCCCATATTGAACTCCATTTGCATTGTTTTGCCCACTCACGAAATCTGTCTGTCTTTTGATCCTGGCTACACTTACTGTGGTTCTTAACTTTGTCTTTTTGGCAAACTTTAGACATACAACATGTCTGTATTGGTGTTGAGGTTGTTGTAGCCTGCTACCTATAGAAGCTCTTCACTCCAGGAAGTCCTGGAAACTCACGTCTTAAGTACCTGACAAAGGAACAAGTCTTTAGATTTTAAGCACAAGAGGCAACCGAATAGATAAAGTTAATGCTTTTATTGTCAATTACGTAATAGTTTTGTGCCTTGGATCTTTGTTAAACACAGGTACTGAAGCTAAGATAAAACAAAAAGGGAAGAAAAAGATTTTCAAGATGTATTGAGTGATTTCATTGTTCCTTTTCTCTTTTGGTAACTGCTTACTAACTACCTTTTCTTTATCTTGGTGGTTTTTATGCCTTTTTGCCTCTGTACATTAATAGGTTCAATAACTGTTCACTTGCAACTGATTGATGTTTTACTGGAATTTGTGGGTCAGTCACGTTCAAGTCTGACATACATCTTCAAGTATGATTGATCTAACAGAATTGTTACAGCACAGGAGGCCATTTGGCCTGCTGTGTCTTCACCGGCTCTCCAAATGACCAATTCATCTAATGCCATTCCCCGTCTTCTCCCTGTAACCTTGCCTTGATTGTGGTGAAGGCAGATTCACTCTCAGGCAGTATATTCCTGACCTCAACCACTTGCTGCATGATAATGTTTTTCTTCATGCCGATTTTGCTTTTTTTGCCAATTACTTTAAATCTGTGTCCACTGGTTCTTGATCCTTTCACAATTGGGAACAGTTTCTACCTATCTACCCTGTTCAGACTCATGATTTTGAATACCTTCATCAAATCTACCCTCAGCCCTCTCTTCTCCAAGGAAAACAACCAACTTCAAGTTCTTTGTCTCTGGAACCATTCTCGTGAATCTTTTCTGCAGTCTCTCCAATTCTCACACATCTTTCCTAAATTGCAGCACCCAAAAGTGGACGCAATACTCCAGCGAGGCCAAACTAGTGCTTTATGAAAGTTCAGAATAACCTCTTTTCTCTTGTATTCTATAACCCTATTAATAAAACCTAGAAAGCTGTATTCTTAATTAGCCATTCTCTCAACCTGCCCTGCCACCAATGACCCAGGTCCCTCTGCTCATGCGCCACCTTCAAAGTTGTACCCTTTCTTTTATATTGCCTCTCCATGTTCTTCATACCAAAATGAACTAGTTCACTTTGAACTTCACCTGCAACTTGTTTATGTTCTTTTGAAGTTCTACACTATCCTCCTCACAATTCACAAAGCTTCCAAGTTTCATATCAGCCATAAATTTTGAACTTGTGCTCTGTACACCAATGCCTAGCTGATAACTAAATATTGAGGAGAGTAAGGGTCCCAACAATAACTCCCTGGGGGACTCCACAACAAACCTTCCTCCAGCTTGAAAAACCATTATTTGCCATTATTGTCTGTTCCTATCACTCTGCCAATTTTGTATCCATGTTGCTACTTTCGCTTTTATCCCATGAGCTATACCGTTGCTCACAAGTCTGTTGTACAGCACTGTATCAAATGCCTTTTGGAAGTCCATGGTACAGCAGATCAGCAGCATGGCCCTAATAAATCCTTGATGTTTGCTCTTTAAAAAACCTCCAGTAAGTTAGTTAAACACTATTTTTCTTTAAGAAATCCATGCTGGCTTTCCTTAACTAATCTGAATTTGTCTATGCGACCATCAATTTTGTCCCAACTTATTAGGCGGAATTCTCCAGCTCTCCCCACCAGGGAGAGGAATGTAAATCTCCATCGACTTCAGCAGGACTGGAAGATCCCACCGGCGGCCAATGGTGAGCTTCCTCAGCTGTGGGAAAATCCAATGCTGGGGGCTCTGGAGAATTCTGCCCATTGTTTCCTGAAAAATCCCCACCATTGAAGTTACACTGACTGGTCTGTATTTGCTGGGCTTATCTTTACAACCTTTCTTGAACAAAGATTAACATTTACAATTCTCCAATCTCTTGAAACCACCTCAAAGTCTACAAAATATTGGACAACTATGGCCAACACCTCTGCAATTTCCACTCTTGCTTCCCCCAGTATCTTTGGACAAATCATATTCAGTCCTGGGGCTTTATTAACTTTGAGACAGACTAACTAATACCTCCTTTTCAATTTTAAACCCTTCTAGTATTTCAATTCCCTCCTCTTTCACCATGGCCTGAGTAGCACCTTCTTCCCTGGTAAAGACACATGCAAAGTAATCTTTAATACCTCAACTAGTTCTCCTTTCACCATGCATAAATCCCCTATGGTCCTACTTGCCTTTACTCTTCCTTTTACAACCCGTTTACCATTTATATCCCTACAGAAGGCTTTGGGATTGTATTTTATGTTACCTGCCAATCCATACTTCCTCTTTACTTCTTTTATTTACCTTTTCACTTCCCTCTGAACAGCCAGGTTTTTATTGTTTTTATTTTATTTTTTAAATTTAGGGTGCCTAATTCATTTTTTCCAATGAAGGGGCAATTTAGCGTGGCCAATCCACCTACCCTGCACATCTTTGAGTTGTGAGGGCGAAACCCACGCAAACACGGGGAGAATGTGCAAACTCCACACGGACAGTGACCCAGAGCCGGGATTGAACCTGGGACCTCGGCGCCGTGAGGCAGCAGTGCTAACCACTGTGCTACCGTGCCGCCAGTCCCCTAAATGTTTTCCAATGGAGAAATTATCTACTTGGCTCACCTCATTCCCAAGAACCAGGTTCAGCAGTGCCTCTCCTCTCATCCAGACTGGGAACATATTGCTGTAGAAAATTCTGTGAACACGTTCTGGGAGCTTTTGCTCCTCTCTGCCCTTTGCACTACTATTGTCCCAGTCTATATTCCGATAATGAAAGTCCTCCATTATAACTACTCCTGCACCTCTTCTGTAATTTCCTTACAAATATGGTCTTCTACATCCTTTCCACTAGGTGAGGCCTATAGACCTCAATGAAATTGCAACTTGTTGGTTCTTAGATCCAACCAAATAGATTTTGTCCATGGCCCCTCTGGGACATCTCTCCTCCAGCACTGCAATGCTCTCCTTAATCAATACTGCCACTTCCCCCCCTCCTTTCTTCCTTCCATAACTTTTCTGAACACCCCCAGGGATATTTAACACTCAGTCCTGCCTTCTTTAAGCCAAGTTGGTTATAGCCACAGCATCGTATTTCCACATGGCAATTTAAGCCTGTAACTCACCAATCTTATTAACCGCACTGTGTATTCACATACATGCACATTAACCTCGATTTAAACTTACTTTCTCCCTTTAACTGAAACCACCTAATAACCTACTTACTATTCCCTACTCTAGTGCTATTTAGCTCTACCAGTAGGGTAGAGGGGGCACGGTAGCACAGTGGTTAGCACAGTTGCTTCACAGCTCCAAGGTCCCAGGTTCAATCCCCGGCTTGGGTCACTTACTGTGCGGAGTTTGTACTTTCTCCCCGTGTCTACGTGGATTTCCTCCCACAGTCCAAAGATGTGCATGTTAGGTGGATTGGCCAAGCTAAATTGCCCTTAGTGTCCAAAAAAGGTTGGGTGGGGTTACTGGGTTACGGGGATAGGGTGAAAGGTGCGGGCGTAGGTAGGGTGCTCTTTCTAAGGGCCGGTGCAGACTATATGGGCTGAATAACCTCCTTCTGCACTGTGAATTCTATGATTCAGTATTCTGTGCACTTTGGTATTCCTCTCTAATAATTCCTCCTCGTAGGGCAGCACCACAGTGGCACAGTGGTTAGCACTGCAGCCTCACGGCGCTGAGGTCCCAGGTTCGATCCCGGCTCTGGGTCACTGTCCGTGTGGAGTTTGCACATTCTTCCCGTGTTAGCGTGGGTTTCACCCCCACAACACAAAGATGTGAAGGGTAGGTGGATTGGCCACGTTAAAGTGCCCCTTAATTGGAAAAAATGAATTGGGTACTCTAAATTTATTTTAAAAATAGATAAATAAATAATTCCTCCTGGCCAGCTTAGTTGAAACCCTTCCCAATAGCACAAGCAAATTTCACTGCAAAGAACTCAGTCTCGGCTCTATTTAGGTGTAACCCATCTGGCCTGTACAGGTCCCATCTCCCCCCAGGGTCAGTCCCAATGTCCTAAGAAGCTAAAGCTCTCCCTCCTGCACCATCATCTGCATTATCCTAACATTTTAATATTCACTTGCACATGGTACTGGGGGTGTCTGGAGATTACGGGCGGAATTCTCCCCCCCCCCCCCTCACGCCGGGTGGGAGAATCGCCGGGGCGCCGCGCGAGTCCCGTCAGGCCGCCCTGGCACCCACACGCAATTCTCCCATCCCCCCCAAACCGGCGCAGCGAGAATCACGGCTGGCCGCTCGGAGAATCGCCGCTCGCTGTTTGTAACGGGCGAGCGGCGATTCTCCGGCCCGGATGGGCCAAGCGTCCTGCCCAACACGACAGGTTCCCACCGGCGCCGTCCACACCTGGTCGCTGCCAGCGGGAACAGCGCGGGAATGCTGGGGCGGCCTTGGGGGGGGGGGGGGGGGGGGGGGGGGGGGGGGAGCATTCCTGCACCGGGGGGGGGGGACTCAAAAGGGGTCTGGCCCGCGATCGGTGCCCACCAATCAGCGGGCCGGCCTCTCTGAAGGAGGACCTCCTTTCCTCCGCCGCCCCGCAATTTCCATCCGACATCTTCTTGCGGGGCGGCCGCAGGGAGGATGGCAACCGCGCATGCGTAAATGACGCGGCGCCACTCCTAGCCCCCCGGGGGCAGGAGAATAGGGGGACGGGAGCGGCCTCCGACGCCGGAGTGAAACACTCCGGTTTTCACTCCGGTGTCGGGACTTAGTCTCCCGATGGGAGAATTGCGCCCTACTACTTTTGAGGTCCTGCTTGCTAATTTCCTACCAAGCTCCCTAAATTCTAAATGCAGGACCACATTTGTCTTTCTGCCTATTTGGTCATGCCAATGTATACTATGATTACTCCCCACTCAGGATGCTCTGCAGCCAGTGACATTCTTAAACCTGGTGCCAGGGAGACAACAAACCCTCCTGGATTCATGTCTGCCGCTGCAGAAACACCTGTGTTTGCCCCTAATTATTGAATCACCTATCACTATTGCTCTCCCAGTCTTCCTTGAACCTTGTACCTGCCCCTCCATTCTCCACATCCCATACAACATAGTACCATGCACTCTCCGGGTGAACCATCACCCTCATCTGTATTCAGCACTGGTTGGAGAGTGAAATGCACTCAGGAGATTCTTGGACTACCTCAACTGCCTGATGGTCACCCATTGCCTCTCTCCCTGCATACTCTTTAAAAAAAAATTTAGAGTGCCCAATTCATTTTTTCCAATTAAGGGGCAATTTAGCGTGGCCAATCCACCTACTCTGCACATCTTTGGGTTGTGGGGGTGAAACCCACGTAAACACAGGGAGAATGTGCAAACTCCACACGGACAGTGACCCAGAGCCGGGATCGAACCTGGGCCCTCAGCGCCGTGTGACAGCACTGCACCACCGTGCTGCCCCCTCCCTGTATACTCTTAAACTGTGGGGTGGCCACATTAATAAACATGCTATCCACATAGCTCTCAACCTCATGGAGGCAACACGGTGACACCAACTGTTGGTCAAGTTCTGAAACCCAGGGTTCAGGTTTTTGCACCTGATGGCACTGCCAGCACAAATGGTTATCAAGGACAAGGGATCATAACAAGGTTTTAAAGTAAACTGTATAGGAGCCTTTTATCTTTTTTATCTGAATCTTAAACTCCCTGGCTGTCTTTAAGAGATCAGGGATGGGATTCTCCGTTCCCTCAATCGCGTTTTTCTTGGCGGTGCACCATTCACTGACGGCGGGATTGATGCTGTGGTTAGGGGTGCAGTGTATGCGCAGTGACATCCCCCTCCTCAGCTGGTGTTGGAGTGTGGGCATCCAAAGAAAATGAAAACTTGCATTTATATAGTACCATTCAAAACCAGTGGACATGTCAAAGCACTTTGCAGCCAATGAAATACTTTTGAAATGAAGTCACTGTTATAATGCAGGAAACATGTACGCACAACACCCACTCACAAACAGCAATGCAATGATGACCAGATAACCTGCTTTTATGATGTTGATTGGCCAGGATACGACCCTTGTTATTTCCTAGAGGGCAGACAAAGGCCACGATCTACCGACCAAAATAGAGAAGCATCTCACGAGCTTTAACGGCTTTGTTGTGCTGCGCAAGATCTAACGAGATCTCGCGAGGCATCATGATCTGGATCCCGCCCAATGAGGTTGGGATCCAGATTTGCATATTCAAGTGTGCAGTCAGGTTCACTTGAATATGCTTTCAACAGAGTTACCCAAGGCGTGGGATCTAACTCCTTCACCATGAGACCCTGAGTGAATGCCGTTTAGCACTGGTCTCCACCAATGTGGACCAGGTGTATTGGCAATTATCTCCCAGGTGATTGGGTGTCCCTCAGTGGTCAGGTTCTGGGTAGGGTGGCACCCTGGTATCCTGACGCCAGCCACAAGGTGCCCTGGTGGCATCTTGCCCACACTGGGGATTGGGCCCAGGGATGCCCTGCCCTGATAAGGTACAGGGGGGGTTGAGGGACCCCTCTTTGGTGGGGGGGCTTGGCTCTTGAGATTAGGGTGCTGTGATCTCTTCTTGCACTTGCAAGCGGGGCTCGTTAGTGAAGAAAATGGGACGAAGTGCCTCGCTGAGGCCCTGAAATGAAGAGAGTCCTGTTTAATAGCGGGGATGCTCTTGGCACTGCCAACACCCGGAAACACCCAGCTAAACGTGCTCGAAACAAGACTCGGTTTCATTTCCATTAAAATGCACCCAAATCTCTGTTTGAGATTTCACTTGAAAGAGTCACATCTGACTATTTAGCACTCCCACAGAACATCACTGGAGTGTCAGTCTAGATCGTTGTGCTCAAGCACTGGAGTGGGACATTGATTCCTACTCAGCATAGTGCCTTTGCAGGTTAGTCCAGAGCAGATCACCAATATCTACATCACACACATTGTGCTTTCTGAAAAAGAACTGCAATCTACGTCTACTTAAGTACAGAAGCACACAAGATGTCTTCATAGCAGATGTACAACAAGTGTTCAAATATTCTAATCCATTACAGCATAATTATACATTTATACCATAGTGCTGACCTTGAGGGGGGAGCACAGGCAGTGCTGGCTGTGGATGGAGCACTGGCAGTGCTGGCTGTGGGGCGAGCACTTGCAATGCTAGCTGTGGAGGGGAGCATTGCCAGTGCTGGCTGTATGGGGGATCACTGGCAGTGCAGGATGTGTGTGGGTGGGAGCACTGCCAGTGCTGGCCTTGGGGGGAAACACAGGCAGTGCTGGAGGTGGGGGGAGCACGGGCAGTGCTGGCTGTGTGGAGGGGAGAACTGGCAGTGCTGGCTGTCCCCCACAGCCGGCAGTGCTGGCTGTCCCCCACAGCCAGCACTGCCAGTGCGCCCCCCCATACCCAGCACTGCCAGTGCGCCCCCCCATACCCAGCTCTGCCAGTGCTCCCACACATAGCCAGCATTGCCAGTGCACCCCCAAAGCCAGCACTGCCTGTGCACCCCACACACAGCCAGCACTGCCAGTGCTCCCCCTCACAGCCAGCACTGCAAGTGCTCCCCCTCACATCCAGCACTGCAAGTGCTCCCCCTCACATCCAGCACTGCCTGTGCTCCCCACATCCAGCGCTCCCAGTGCTCCCCCCACAGCCAGCACTGTCAGTTACAAACGGCGAGCGGCGATTCTACGAGCGGCCAGCCGTGATTCTCGCTGCGCCGGTTTGGGGGGGGGGGGGGGGGGAGAGAATCGCGTGCGGGTGCCGAGGCGGCGTGGCGGGACTCGCGCGGTGCCCCGACGATTCTCCCACCCGGCGTGGGGGGGGAGAATTCCGCCCCATTTTTAAAAAAATTCAAAGACCAGTTTGAATACTTTGCATGTGTAGAATTAGCTGATTTCAAACGGTAATAAACGCATTACAAATAGCCTCAACACGTTATCAGATAGTGCTGTGGTTATATTACTGGGCTATGAATTCAGAGGCCTGGATTGGTAATCCATGCAAAACATTCACCTAATATGAAGTTGAGGGTAAAACCTGCTAGGTTTCACTCCAGATTTGTTATCCACTGGCCCCTACTGAAAAAAACATGTTTCGGCTCAGCTGTGATTATACCTCCCTAAATAGTATGACCATGGGTATCAGAGGTTGACTAGCATCCAATAAACTGTAGCTGAGTGATATCAGTGGGGATTGACTCAATTCAAGAAAAAATGGCAGAAAGGGGAATGAAAAAATAAATGACAGAGGAAGATTCCAAGTTGGTTGCTCTTCAATTTTGTTAATTTCAATGATATACATTTCTTTCAAGCAGCAATTCTGATTAGCCATGTCATTAAATGAATGATTCTTTTAAAGAGATGTAATGTTACTTTCCTTTAAATATAATGACAGTGAAACAAAGTAATAAAATAATTCAGAGGAAATTATTTATTCTGTAGTTGCTTAAATGCTAGCTGAACAGGTAAGATTACATGGCATAGTGAGTTGGTGTATTTCTGCAACCTCTTGTGATGGCTCTAGGCCTGTTTCACCCTTCTACTCCAGAGGTTTGACTTATGCATTTTAGTGAGTCCCAACTCCTAATGCCTTTGTGGGTGTCTTAATCAGGTCTAATGTTTAGGTAAGCTTTTGTTAATACACCCAGAATAACATGCAGACCAGCCTTTCTCTTAATTACTATAGCTCCTGGAAATTATATTGTGGACACAAGGGGCGAAATTCTCCGGAAATGGCGCGATGTCCGCCGACTGGCGCACAAAACGGCGCAAATCAGACGGGCATCGCGCCACCCCAAAGGTGCGGAATGCTCCGCATCTTTGGGGGCCGAGCCCCAACCTTGAGGGGCTAGGTCGGCGCCGGACGAATTTCCGCCCCGCCAGCTGGCGGAAAAGGCCTTTGGTGCCCCACCAGCTGGCGCGGAAATGACATCTCCAGGTGGCGCATGCGCGGGAGCGTCAGCGGCCGCTGACAGCTTCCCACGCATGAGCAATGGAGGGAGTCTCTTCTGCCTCCGCCATGGTGGAGACCGTGGCGGAGATGGAAGGGAAAGAGTGCCCCCACGGCACAGGCCCGCCCGCGGATCGGTGGGCCCCGATCGCGGGCCAGGCCACCGTGGGGGCACCCCCAGGGCCAGATCGCCCCGCGCCCCCTCCAGGACCCCGGAGCCCGCCCGCGCCGCCTTGTCCCGCCGGTAAGGTGGGTGGTTTAATTTACGCCGGCGGGACAGGCATTTTAGCGGCGGGACTTCGGCCCATCCGGGCCGGAGAATCGATGGACGTTGATGGCAAGCCCAGCATTTATTAACCATCCTTAATTACTTGTGTAGGTGGTAGTGAGCTGCCTTGTTGGTGTACATACACACACATTGCTGATGGAGGGGAGTTCCAGGATAATAATAATAATAAGGATGCAGAGATCCTTCAGTATGATCTGGACAGGTTGGGCGAATGGGCAAACCAATGGCAGATGCAGTATAATTTGGATAAAAGTGAGGTTATTCACTTTGGAAGCAAAAACAAGGCGGCAGATTACTGCCTGAATGGTTGTAAATTGGAAGAGGGGAGTGTGCAGCGGGACCTGGGTGTCCTTGTGCAATCCAGTCACTGAAAGTAAGCATGCAGGTGCAACAGGCTGCAAAGAAAGCAAATGGTATGTTGGCTTTCATTGCGAGAGGATTCGAGTACAGGAACAGGGATGTGTTGTTGCAATTATACAGGGCCTTGGTGAAGCCACACCTAGAATACTGTGTGCAGTTTTGGTCTCCTTTTCTGAGGAAGGATATTCTTGCTCTCGAAGGTGTGCAGCGAAGGTTTACCAGACTGATTCCAGAGATGGCGGGACTGAAATATGAGGAGAGATTGACTAGGTTAGGATTGTTTTCGCTGGAGTTCAGACGAATTAGGGGATCTCATAGAGACTTAGAAAATTCTAACAGGAATAGACAGGGTAGATGCAGGGAGGATGTTCCCAATGGTGAGTGTGTCCAGAACCAGTGGTCACAGCCTGAGGATTTGGGGTAGACCATTTAGGACAGAGATGAGGAGACATTTCTTCACCCAAAGAGTGGTGATTCATTACCACAGGAAGTAGTTGAGGTTAAGACATTGAATACATTCAAGAGGTGGCTAGATATGGCACTCGACGTGCAGCCATCTGGGGTGGCCAATTCCAGTATACAAAATAGACACTCGCAGAGCCTATCGGGAAAAATGGACAATACAAAGCCACAAGCAGGCACAGAGCCTGAATGTATATTTGGAAGGCAGTCAGCAGACGGAATCGAAACTCTGGGTCGATTTACATATTGATGGCCCATCTCTGGGGACAAAGGACTAATGCTCAGGGAGCCGATACTGTCTCAGACATTCCGGCGCCACTACCCCAACCAGAAGACACAAACAAATCAAGGCCAATGGCCACCTAGGACATGCCCAGCCATCAAGGCACCCGCCCCTTTATTGGCTTAGATCGATGACAATGATCAAGAAGCTGCCCAATTAATTGGGACCAAGTTTAAGGCCCGCCTAAAAGCGCGCAAAGCCCCTCCAAGTATAAGAAGGAACCCCCGCGAAAGGTTCAGTCTCTTGGATTCAGCTCTCAAGCGGAAAGACCCTTCCACCTGCATCACCAGAAGCAAGTAAGTTCAAGGTCAACGCTCGCTACCAGACGGACGACCTTAGCTGTTCTCCTGTTACCTCTTCGAACCCAACAGCCTCAGATCCGAACAACGGCCATTGTTCCTCTGACCTAAGTGGGCACCCGAAGTTAAGTATAGGTGTTAGTGATAGATATAGTTTAGCCTGTAGTGTTATTGTGCATGAGTAAATCATACTGTGTGTAAATAAAGTAGTATTGACTTTGAACTAACTAACTGGAGTACTGGCTCTTTGATCGGTATTCGGGTTGAACCTTGTGGCGGTATCGAGAGATACCTGGCGACTCTGAAAGTATACTCATAATTAGGATTAAGAAAGGCGACCTTATTAATCGCCATATTTATAGCAAGTAAACAGAGCAACATTACTGGCAACATTTGACGGGACTCGACCTAGAAGTGACTTTGTCACTCCGAGAGAACCCAAATTTGAGTTAGAAATCCAAATTGGAAAAAGTAAAAACCACAAGCGTAAGACCAATATCGATCAAACCTCCAAGATTCGGAAGTGTGTTATTTGCATGCGTACTAACAAGGGATACAAGGTAAACTTGATAGATTTTGTTGCGTAAAACTGTCGGGAGTTTTATAGACCGGAAAATAGCGTAAGCCGTACCCGTGTTTACATCACCGCTTTATTCCCCCCTGTTCCAAATTCGGTAGAAACCCATAGATAACAGTAGAGATGGCAATGAAGGCAATGGAACACCTTATGAACCCCCAGGAATTCGAGGTCGCAGCGATCAATAGAGCAGAGCAGTGTCCCGTATGGGAAGAGGAAATCTGGAAATATCTAAAAGGGAAAAAGGATGGCCCCTTTGGAGCGAATTTTGTGCAAATGACGAAACAAGTCCCGGAAGTACAGGACATACTTGGTGGGTGAACCTGACCGAGATTCATAAGAAAAGCTTCGGAAAAGCTCGTAAGCCAATGGCAATCGTGTCCTGCTTGGCACAATTGCGAGGCACAGAGGAGGTGGTGAGGACGCTCCGCAGAGAGATTCAGGACAGAGTGAAGAATAGTGAGGCAGATGTTAGCGAGTGCGAAAAAGTTAACAGGCAACTTAGAGAGCAGTTAGCGGCGAAGGACAAGGAGATGGCTGATGTCAAACGGCACACCAATCTTGTCTCGCTCACCTAAGCAGTTTTCAGTCACAATGTGATAAGGCCTACCAAGACACGCAACGCGCGGTGTTGGTACGAGAAGAGACAGAGCACCAAGTTGAGCAATTAAAGAAACAATGTCACGATTTAAAAGCAGCCCTACGAGCACTCCACAGTTCCACAACGGAACATAAGGCAGAGTTCGGTAGACCACACCAAATGCCGAAAGCAAATTGCAGACCTGCAATCCCTGCTCTCTGTACAAAATGGTTTCCAGAACACATTTGGACCCCAGTTAGATCAGGAAAATGGCCCTGATTGGCAAGAGTTAAATGAAACTGCCCATCGCTATGTACATGGAACATGTACTCAGGATAAACCTCAGAAAAGAAAAGCACCACACCCCCGACTGCACAGGTAGAGCACAATCCCATGAACCCTATCACCACACAGCGCAGGACCACAACAAACGGAGATCCCGATTTTCTGTACACCACCCCATTAACCGTCACCCAATTAAGGGACGCGTGTGACAAAATAACACTGTTCCAACCCACATCGGACCCACACCATTATTTTGCAAAGGTTAAGCAACAGGCGACCATGTACGGCCTGGATGAAAAAGAGCAAGTTAAGCTCACAGTTTTGAGCCTCGACCCCTCAGTCGTGGCAGCCCTTCCCGACCCACAAAATGTAGGAGGAGGCACCCTCCAAGAAATGCATACAGCGATCCTTGATGCGATCGGCTACAATAAGGGAGATCCCGTAGAAGGCCTCAATAAATGTAGGCAGAAAAAGACCGAGCATCCAACAGCGTTTGCTGGACGCCTTTGGACTCATTTCACAGCGGTATTCGGAGAGTTAGCCCGCGCCCATTTGACACCAGAGAATATGGCCAAATGGACTTGAATCCTAGTTTCTCACGCGACCGAAGCAGGACAGAGAGCTTGCGCTAATTACGACCCCTCAGACGATACCCACAATGAGAAATGGGTACTAAAGAGATTATCCCGAGCTTGGGAACAGTCCCTTCAGGGAAAGTCACAATACGGAAAAGCAGATGAAGAGCAGGCAGATGCTAACATGCATCCAGTCAGGACACACCAAAACCCCGCATGGGTAAATGAGGGAAGAAACAGCCCACAGCAGCCTAAATCCCACAAATGCTACAATTGCGGACAGTTAGGACTATTGCCTGAGAGTGCAATGCCCCCCAGAAATAGCAGCGAAACCAGCAGGCAAATATCCTAATTAAGAACAGGACCAAGCCCATTCATAGTGTTAGCGCCCGTTCCGAGAACGCAGACATGAACGGCACCGATTGACAGTGTTCGGACTCCCCAACTTGGGTCTGCGATACCCTTTGGGACAAGTCCGGAAGGCCGGTAGTAGCAGGCACAGTCCGGAGACACCCCGTAGAATTTCTTTGGGACACAGGAGGGTCCCGTACCACGCTAAATTCCTCCACAATGTTCCAACGGGATACATGGCCCACCACAGATACTATTACCCTCAGCAGCTTTACAGGACACTTGCAGCAGGGACACATTACAGCCCCTGTAGCGATTCAGATAGGAAACATTAAAACCAAACACCCTGTTGTTTTAGTAGATCTACCCCAGACAGCCGAACACATTTTGGGGATAGACTTTATGAGCTCCCACAATCTTTTGTTCGACCCTGTAAATAAATGAGTGTGGAGAATGGCAAAGGCAGCACGAGCCCCCGCCATGCTCACAGTTGGAGGCTAGGCACCAGGATTAGCGCAGTAGGCGACTTCTGGTTTGATCCACGAGCCATTAGTCAGGACAAAGACGTTAGAGACGTTTTGCAGAGACACAAAGCTTCTTTTGCCCAGCACAAGCATGACTGCGACAAGATAGCAGGTTTAGTCAACATTACAGGACCCGACCCCAAACCCCCAAAACAGTACGGTTTCCCCCAACAAGCAGAGGGAGAAATCGCAAAGGTCATCCAAAGTTTACTTGACCAAGGCATACTTCGTTCAGTAGCCTCAACTAACAATGCCCCATTTGGCCCGTCAGGAAACCCGATGGCTCATGGCTACTGACCATCGATTATAGGGAACTAAACAAAGTGACCCCATTAGCAGCCCCCACCGTAGCCACGAGTCCCGAGACAATGTTAAAACAGGGACCCCAGTCAAACTTTTTCTCGGTTTTGGACATCAGCAACGGCTTTTGGTCCATTCCATTGGATAAAGCGTGCCAATACAAATTTGTTTTCACCTTCCAGGGACAGCAATACACGTGGACGTGCCTACCACAAGGCTTCCACAACACCCCCCTCCATTTTCCACTGACAGCTGGCGAATGGATTAGCTAAACTTTCCCGACCCAATTGCCTTGTCCAGTATGTAGACGACTTACTTCTACAGACAGACACTAAGGGAGAGCACATTTCGCTTCTCACCGAATTATTAGGACTCCTTCACGAAATCGGATGGAAGGTAAACCCCAAAAAGGCCAAGATTCACCAAGAAAAATTTATTTAGGCACAGTGATCACCCATGGCAAACGCGAGATCAAGCAGAAACGCATTGACTCCATTGTAAAATTACCCTTGCCCCATAATGTCACAGCCCTCCGGTCATTTCTAGGACTGGTTGGCTACTGCAGGAACATCGACGGTTTTGCCACAAAGGCAGCCCCTCTTTCCGAACTCCTAAAAAACCAATCCCCATGGGAATGGCTTCCACAGCACACAGATGTCGTGGATGCATTAAAACGAGCCCTCAGCACAACTCCCGAATTACAGGTACCAGACCCACTCTCCCCATATGCAATTGAGGTTGCAACCACCGACCGAACCCTTTCGGCCGTGCTCCTCCAGGAAAGACACGATCGTTTAGGTCCCGTAGCATACGCCTCACGAGTTCTCGATCCAGTAGAGCAAGGATTTTCTGCCTGCGAAAGGCACTTGCTCGCAGTTTTTTGGGCTGTTCAGTACTTTGCAAGTACACCTTTGCAGTACTCCTTCCAAGAAATGCATGCAGCGATCCTTGATGCGATCGGCTACAATAACAGGACTCAACCCCGTAACCATTTTAACAGAGCACACCCCAACCCAACTTCTACTAGACGGTAGACTAAAGGACGGCACAGTCAGCCAGATTCGTGCAGCACGATGGACCCCTACTCCTACAAGGACGGGACATTACAGTTAAAAGGACTAAGACACACACGTTTCTAGCAAATAATTTACAGTTTGCAGGCACCCCACATGAGTGTGAGATCATCACCACCAGGCACAATACAGGACCTTTTGTACCCAAATCAGCTCCCCCGAAACCAGGCACTACACCCCAGAGACCCCAGCCCACAGACACAGACGTACCCCTTAAGGTTTATGTGGATGGCTCCTCCACAGTTTTAAAAAGTAAACAAATCACTGGTTGTGGCATTTATGTAGAGGACGCGCAGGGACACGCATTAGAGGATATCATTGAAATTGCCTGGACATCTCGGTTCGCAGGCAGCAGAATTAGCAGCCGTAGCATATATTGTAGAGCACCCCAATTCATTCCCGACCCCAGCTGACATATACTCCGACAACCTATATGTCTGCAATAGTTTAACGGAATTCCTACCCCTTTGGGAATCTAGAGGTTTTGTTTCCGCGGATGAAAAACCCTACCCTCAGCCCCATTACTCCAGCATATTCTCAGGTCGGCAAAAGATCGTAAATATTGTATCATTAAAGTCCGTAGCCACCATCGTTCATCCCCCCCCCCGGTAACGTTAAGGCAGACGCCCTAGCAAAGGCAGGTTCCAAACATGGTCACTTTTGGAATCACCCCGAGCGTGCCCCAGTACACATTGTCCAGATCTCACAGACCAATATCCAAGATTTAGCTCAGGCCCTAAAGGAAGACGAAAAGCTCAGGGAAGTTTTAAAAGGTAACTTCCGAGACTTCCGGGTGCGGCTATGCAGAGCTAGGTCGCATATTCAGTAGCTCCCGCTTGGAACGGACTTTTGGGCGCTTTTACAGGGCCCCCACGGCATTTGTTTGCCATTTCCCGGTGTGGGAAGAAGACTGCAACATTCCCCTGACAATGTCCCCCAGGAATGGTATGCCTTTTGGTTACCAGACCCAGCAGAAACAGTAAAAGATTTGGCTGTAACTGCAGGGGAGAGAGGGGCCTCTTCCAGCATGCAGGCGGGGGAAGGGCAAGCTTAAAGCTGCAATCTGACTTAACTCTATTAAAGGTGAATTCTAGCAGCAGAGGGAACAACTGTGAAAAAATCTACCAAGGCCATTGAAGAAGCAGGGACGAGGTTTCCGGTGGCGGCCATGGAGGAGTACTTAAGAACATAAGGGCTAGGAGCAGGAGTAGGCCATCTGGCCCCTCGAGCCTGCTCCACCATTCAATGAGATCATGGCTGATCTTTTGTGGACTCAGTTCCACTTTCCGGCCCGAACACCATAACCCTTAATCCCTTTATTCTTCAAAAAACTATCTATCTTTATCTTAAAAAGTAGGTTGCGCATTCGGCAGCTCCCGTCTGGAACGGACTCTCAGACCTTTTTCTGGAGTTTCCATAGACTTTTTGGGGCAGATTGGTGAAGCGAACACTGCCAATAGGATTCCCTCTCGAGACTTCCGGTTGCGGCTATGCGGAGCTAAGTCGCACATTCGGCGGCACCCACAAAAACGCCCTTTTCGGCTCTTTTCAGGGCCCCCAAGGGCACTTTTTCAATGTTTCCCAGTGTGGGAAGGAATTAATAATAGCTCCCCATCAGTATATGGCTTTAACTAGGAGCGGGGCGACAAAAAAGGTGGTGGTGGACCAGAAGAAGGGAGGAAAGAAGGACAAAATGGTGGCGGGTGGAGACCAGGCAGCATGGAGGCAGTGGGCGGAGGAGCAACAGGAGGATATACAGCGCTGCCTCAGAGAGATTAAAACGGACCTGCTAGAGCCGATGAAGGCTTCTATTGATAAGCTGCTGGAGACACAGGCGGCCCAGGGGGTGGCGATCTGAGAGGCTCGACAAAAGATCTCTGACAATGAGGACGAGAGCTTAGGCTTGGCGGTAAAGGTGGAGGCGCACGAGGCGCTCCACAAGAAATGGCAGGAGCGATTCGAGGAGATGGAGAATCGGTTGAGGTGGAAGAATCTGCGATTTCTGGGCCGCCCGGAGGAGCTGGAGGGGCCGGACGTGGGGGCCTATGTGGTCACCATGTCCAGGGCACTGATCTCCTTGATCCTTAAGCGGGACAAGGATCCCCTCAAATGTGGGTCTTACAGACCGATTTTCTTGCTAAATGTAGATGCCAAGGTGCTGGCAAAGGTCTTAGCCACGAGGATTGAGGATTGTGTGCCGCAGATCATTCATGAAGACCAGACGGGGTTTGTGAAGGGGAGACAGTTGAACGCGAATGTGCGGAGGCTTTTGAACGTTATCATGATGCCGGCGAGGGAGGGGGAGGCGGAGATAGTGGTGGCGATGGACGCTGAGAAAGCCTTTGATAGGGTAGAGTGGGGGTACCTGTGGGAGGTGCTGAAGAGGTTCGGGTTTGGGGAGGGGTTTGTCAGGTGGGTTAGGCTGTTGTATGAGGTCCTGATGGCCAGTGTGGCCACAAATAGGAGGAGGTCCGAGTACTTTCGGTTGCACTGAGGGACGAGACAGGGGTGTCCCCTGTCCCCCCTGCTCTTCGCACTGGCGATTGAACCCCTGGCTATGGCACTGAGAGAGTCGAGGAACTGGAGGGGGTTGGTGCGGGGTGGGGAGGAGCATAGGGTGTCGCTTTATGCGGATGACCTGCTGCTGTATGTGGCGGACCCGGTGGGAGGGATGCCAGAGGTAATGAGGATCCTGAGGGAGTTCGGGGACTTTTCGGGGTACAAGCTCAATATGGGGAAGAGCGAGCTGTTCGTAGTTCAGCTAGGGGACAAGGAGAGGGGGATTGGCGAGCTCCCACTAAAAAAGGGCGGAGAGGAGCTTCAGATATTTGGGGGTCCAGGTGGCCAGGAGCTGGGGGGGCCCTGCATAGGCTTAATTTTACAAGGCTGGTGGAGCAAACGGAGGAGGAGTTCAAGAGGTGGGACGCGTTGCTGCTGTCCTTGGCGGGTAGGGTGCAGTCAATCAAAATGACGGTGCTCCCAAGGTTTTTGTTCCTGTTCCAGTGCCTCCCCGTGTTTATCCCGAAGGCTTTTTTCAGGCGGGTTAACAGTATAATGGGGTTTGTGTGGGCGCGAGGGACTCCGAGGGTGAGAAGGGTGTTCCTGGAGCGGAGTAGAGATAGGGCGGGGCTGGCGCTGCCCAACCTCTGTGGGTACTACTGGGCCGCCAATGCGACGATGGTGCGCAAGTGGGTGGTGGAGGGGGAGGGGGCTGCATGGAAGAGGCTGGAGATGGCGTCCTGTGTGGGTACAAATCTGGCGGCGCTGGCAACGGAGTCGCTGCCGCTCCCTCCAAGGAGGTATACCACGAGCCCGGTGGTGGTGGTGGCCCTCATAATTTGGGGGCAGTGGAGGCGGCATAGGGGGGAAGTTGGAGCCTCGACGTGGACCCCATTACGGGGGAACCACCGGTTCGCCCCAGGAAGAACAGATGGAGAGTTTTCGGGGTGGCATAGGGCAGGGATATGAAAGTTGGGGGACCTGTTTGTGGACGGGAAGTTCGCGAGCTTGGGTCAGCTGGAGGAGAAGTACGGGCTCCCCCCGGGGAACACCTTCAGGTACTTACAGGTAAGGGCGTTTGCCAGGCGGCACGTGGTGGAATTCCCGCGGCTACTGCCACACAGAGTACAGGACAGGGTGCTTTCGGGGGGGTGAGTGGGAGTGGGGAAGATCTCGGAAACTTACCAGGTGATGCAGGAGGAGGAGGAGGCCTTGGTGGTGGAGTTGAAAGGTAAGTGGGAGGAGTTGGGAGAGGAGAGGAGTTGGGAAGAGGGGACGTGGGCAGATGCCCTAGGGAGGGTGAATTCTTCCTCTTTGTGCGTGAGGCTCAGCCTCATACAGTTTAAGGTGCTGCACAGGGCACACATGACCGGGACAAGGATGAGCCGGTTCTTTGGGGGTGAGGACAGGTGTGTTAGGTGCTCAGGGAGCCCAGCAAATCACACCCATATGTTCTGGGCATGCTCAGCGCTGGAGGAATTTTGGAAGGGCGTAGCGAGGACGGTGTCGAGGGTGGTAGGATCCAGGGTCAGACCAGGCTGGGGGCTCGCAATATTTGGGGTGGCAGAGGAGCCGGGAGTGCAGGAGGCGAAAGAGGCCGGAATTCTGGCCTTTGCGTTCCTGGTAGCCCGGCGAAGGATTCTCTTTCAGTGGAAAGATGCGAGGCCCCCAAGCGTGGAATCCTAGATCAACGATATAGCAGGGTTCATTAAATTGGAGAGGGTGAAATTCGCCTTGAGAGGGTCGGTACAAGGTTTCTTTAGGCGGTGGCAACCGTTCTTAGACTTTCTGGCAGAATGATAGACATTGGTCAATGGCAGCAGCAGCTCGAGGGGGGGGGGGGGGACTTTATTTTTGTTTATGTTATTTACACTGGAGGGTCTGAGGGGGTGTATACACCTGTTGTGTTAAGTCAGGGTGTTAATGTTAATTTATTATTTATGTACAGGGGGGGGAGGGGTTTGGGGGTTGCTTTTTTAGATTGTGTTTTGTACTTAACCCTGTTGGGTTAATTTTTCTTTCTCATTTTGTTATTGATATTTTATGAAAACCTTTAATAAAAAGTTTTTAAAAAAAAGTTAACTTCCTAGCCCCCTACGATAAGTAAAGAAACACTTTAACGACACACAACAGCATAATTTCAAAGGATGGTATTTATGTGGTCCCCACCCAAAGCAGAAACCAAATTATTTGCCAATTCCATGACAACAATGGACACCAAGGGATAGATGCAACCCTTGCCCACCTCAGACCTCTCTGCTGGTGGCCCAATTTGAAATCCAATGTAACGCATTACATTGAAAATTGTTTAATTTGCGCCCAGAACAATCCAGACAGGTATGCGAGGAAAGGTCAGCTCAGTCACACCCGCCCTGTTAATGGCCCCTGGCCGAATTTACAGATTGGTTACATAGGTCCCCTACCCTCCTGCAAGAATGGTTTTAAGTATGTGTTGGTAGTAATTGACACCTTCACGAAATGGGTGGAAGCTTTTCCATCTAGAACTAACACGGCTAAAACGACAGCCAATATCCTAACGCAGCTCATCTTCACGAGATGGAGACTTCCCCGTAGTATAGAGTCAGACCAAGGCTCACATTTCACAGGACGCGTCATGAAAAATGTCCTCACAATTTTCGGCATCCGACAAAAATTCCATATTGCCTTGCACCCCCAATCAAGCGGAATCGAAGAGCGAATGAATAGAACCCTCAAGGCAACCCTCAGGAAAATGGTGCAACAGCACAATACCACATGGGACACAGTTCTCCCCTGTGCACTCATGTTCATAAATAACACGGTATCCACTTCGACCGGATACACCTCCCACACCCTCATGACCGGACAACCCATGAAGGGAACAGAATACTTGTTAGGGCTTGATTTGGCCAGCCCCACAGTCACCGCCCTCACCCATGAGAAGGCAGTACAGCAGTTTCTCGATAATGTTAAAGCAGCCCAGCTCGCCGCAGCTGTTAGGCTTGGTACACGAAAGAAACAAAGTAAGGTATGTTTCGACAAGACAGTACACGCCACAGAATTTTCATTAGGGCAGCAGGTCATGCTCTCCCTGTACAACCCCAGTTCATTTCTTTCCCCCAAATTCGCAGGACCCTACTCCATTTCAGATAAAGTCAGCCCCTCCATTTATAAGATCACTTATCCCAATGGCAAGTCAGGATGGTTTCACATCAACCAGCTTAAGGCTTATGGCACAGAGCAACCACTCACACCACATCTCACTTGCAGCAACAGATGAACACGCCCCGCCCATGGACGACCTATTCCTACCCTTCCCCAACCAGTCCAGCCCATCCTCGGACACCACTTCAACTCCACCCCCAGAGGCACAACTCCGCCTCTCCCTTCATTCGACCAGCAATGACACCGACAGCGACAGCGATAGCACTGAAACATTAGACCCCATGGAACCGCCACCTGATTTCAATTCTGCACCAGGTTCCACTCCCAGCGACTCCGAACAAGATTCGTTCGACCCCTTTGAGACCACTTATATAAAAGCCCCTGAACCGGACCCACTGCCCGACAACTATGGATTGCCCCCTACCACCTCCAACCTCGACACTAAACATTGGCACCGCGACAATTCCTACTGACTCATCCGTAACGATGAGATGGACCCCACATCGCCCCAAGCAGCTTTGGCACAGCTACTCCAGTCATGAGTGTAGCAACCGGGAGAAGATGATGACTCAGAGTCTGACTCCCACCAGACGAGCCCCTTTGCGGCTCTTTTCGCTACAGAGCAATGAGGTGTCCAGATGATGGTAAAAAAGAACCGATTGAGATTTACGGTGTCCTTCTTTCTGATGGAGCCTGCCCGATTTTGTTATTTTAGTTTGTTAATTTTAAATGTTGAATGTTTGTTTGTGTACAATCATCTGATAAAGTTTATTCATGGCCCCACGCAAAATTTTGATACAGTCATGACTATTCTTTTAATGCCACATGGTAGTTAGAGGAACAAGTTTGTCGACAGACACCCAGTCATAACTACTCTTCTGCTTCAATGGTAATCATAAGAGGCAGTGTCCACGATGAACACAAATTCTTTCCGTTCTTGTGCGGTCACCCAGGCAATGGAGTAACGGCACTGATCCCCGCCCTGCCTGAGGACTCCCATCTGGTCAGCTACACTCGGGTAGTGCACCTACGGCACTGGTCACTGTCCTACCCGGGGATTCCACCCATTCTTGCCCCGCCGCAGCCCATACGCACCCCATTCAGAGCTTTTGGTTCAAAACTCTTTTACTGTTCTTTTAGTCTGTGGTTTAAAGAATGCTCTTTGCCACAAGTTTTGTTTGCTTTCGGCGACCCTTTGGTCGCTACCCCACATGCTATTTACATCCTCAAACACTTGGATGAAACGCTTTGCTCCTGGACGGAGAAATTGTCCGCCCCCTCACCGCATCGATCAGACAGGCTGCGAGATTGCTCGCACTGTGACAGATTTTCTTTTTCGGATGTCTTGTCCCCAAAAATATTAGGTTTAAAAAAGAAAAATGAGGGAGTCACATATGGTGACAATTCTAATGGGCAATTGATAATAAAAGGACAGACAGACAGACATACGAGATCTTAAACAAGGTAATAACATATATTATGCTTGTGTCCACAGGAAATCCAGAACAACAGAAGACAAAGGAAGACCAAGAAAGAAAAAGAGAACATGAAGACAGACATCATGATCTACATTTGGATCTTCGCGGGATCACTACAGTTGCGCGCGGATGCGACCCCCCTGACCCACACCACACAGGCCATGAATGTTTCCCATCCCTGCCATACACCACATCCAGAGACAGACACTGATACACCAACATGGTTGATATACCTTCAATTCACCAAGAGGCCGAGAGAGCGAGTGAACATAAGGCTTTATTAGTCGTGAACTTGCCTAGCCAGAGTCGGTTGTGTAGATGAGTGCCACCCACAGGTGGCCAGGTTATATATGGCCCTGGTGAGGGCGGAGCCAGAGGTGGAGCCCACCGGGGTTACAGTACAGTAAATGGAAGCAGCTCGTATCACCACTTCCAGGTCAAAGGTTACATTAGGTGGATACAATGGTTACAGTGTCATGCATTATGGTGAATACATTCACCACATTCACCCGCTGTTAAAAAATCAAGTCCAGCGGGGGTGACGTGCGGTCATTACATATTCAGTCTCTCTGGAGGTCGTTTTGTTCTCTTCAACCTCCTCAGCTCTGGTGGTGCGGTGGGCACGGTTGTTGCAGGTGGTGACTCCAGGGGCATTGTGTCTCTCCGGCGAGTCGGATACGGTTGGGGTGTGGGGGTAGACAGGGAGGTGGTGGGTGGCGGCAGTGGCGGCGGGGGACAGTACAGGAGGCCCAGGGGGGGGGGAAGAGGCTCTGGGGGTGGGGACGGATGGCGGGGGGGGGGGGGGGCGCGTTGGCAGGGGAGCCAGCTGGTGCCAGGTCTCGTAGGGAGACCGTATCCTGCCATCCGTCCTGGTGCGTGATGTAGGCAAACTGGGGGTTGGCATGGAGCAGCTGGACCCTCTCGACCAGCGGGTTGGTCTTATGGCTCCTCATGTGCCTCCAGAGAAGGATAGGTCACAGAGTTGACAGCCAAGGTGGAAGCGAGACCCCGGAGATGGACTTCCTGGGGAAGACAAACAAACGATTGTGAGGGGTCTCGTTCATGGCTGTGCAGAGGAGTGATCTGATGGAGTGGAGGGCGTCGGGGAGGACCTCCTGCCAGCGGGGATTGGGAGACTTCTAGACCGGAGGGTCAGAAGGACGGCCTTCCATACCGTCGCGTTCTCCCTCTCCACCTGCCCGTTTCCCTGCGGGTTATACCTCGTAGTCCTGCCCGAGGCGATGCCTTTGCTGAGCAGGTACTGGCATAGATCATCGCTCATGTACGATGTACCCCGGTCGCTGTGGATGTAGGCAGGGAAACCGAACAGTGTGAAGATGCTGTGCAGTGCCTTTATTACAGTGGCCGAGGTCATGTCGGGGCCGGGGACAGCAAAGGGGAAGCGGGAGTGCTCGTCGATGACGGTGAGCAAATATATATTACGGTTGGTGGAGGGGAGGGGGCCCTTTGAAATCGATACTGAGGCGCTCAAAGGGCCGTGGGCCTTTACCAGGCGGGCCTTGTCTGGCCGGTAGAAGTGCGGTTTGCACTCCGCGCAGACTTGGCAGTCCCTGGTCATTGCCTTGACCTCCTCGGTGGAGAAGGGCAGATTGCGGGCCTTAATGAAGTGGGTAAGCTGGGTGACCCCCGGGTGACAGAGGTCATTGTGGGTAGCCTGAAGTCAGTCATCTTGCGCACTGGCGCATGTGCCGGGGGACAGGGCATCTGGGGGCTCGTTGAGCTTCCCAGGACGATACTTGATATCATAATTGTAGGTGAAGAGTTCGATCCTCCACCTCAGGATTTTGTCATTTTTTATTTTGCTCTGCTGTGCGTTGTCGAACATGAAGGCGACCGACCGCTGGTCGGTGATGAGGGTGAACCTCCTACCAGCTAGGTAGTGCCTCCAGTGCCTCATGGCTTCCATTATGGCTTGTGCTTCCTTCTTGACCGATGAGTGTCGGATTTCGGAAGCGTGGAGGGTCCTAGAGAAGAATGCTATTGGCCTGCCTGCCTGGTTGAGGGTGGCGGCCAGGGCGACGTCTGACGCATCGCTCTCTACCTGGAAGGGGACGGACTCGTCCACCGCATGCATTGCGGCCTTGGTGATGTCGGCCTTGACGCGGCTGAAGGTCGAGCGGGCCTCATCCGTCAGGGGGAAACTGGTGGTTTGAATAAGTGGGCAGGCTTTGTCCGCGTAGTTGGGGACCCACTGGGCGTAGCAGGAGAACAGCCCCAGGCATCGTTTTAGGGCCTTGAGGCTGTGGAGAGGGGGGAGTTCTGTGAGGGGGCGCATACGGTCGGGGTTGGGCCCCAGGACTCCGTTCTCCACGACGTAGCCGAAGATGGCCAGTCGGGTAGTACGGAACACACATTTCTTTGTTGTATGTAAGATTGAGGGATTGGGCGGCCAGGAGGAACCTCTGAAGGTTGACGTCATGGTCCTACTGATCATGGCCGCAGATGGTCACGTTGTCCAGGTACGGGTATGTCGCCCGCATTCGGTCACCATTCGGTCCACCATTCGGTCCATCGTTCTCTGAAAGACCGAGACCCCATTAGTGACGCCGAAGGGAACTCTGAGGAAGTGGAAGAGTCGGCCGGCTGCTTCAAAGGGAGTGTAATGGCGCACTTCCGGGAAGATTGGGAGCTGGTGGTAGGCCTACTTCAGATCGACTGTGGAGAACAGACGGTACTGTGCGATCTGGTTGACCATCTCCGCTATGCGAGGGAGGGGGTATGCATCCAGTTGCGTGAACCGGTTAATTGTCTGGCTGTAGTCCACAACCATCCGGTTCTTTTCCCTGGTCTGGATGACCACCACTTGCGCTCTCCAGGGGCTGTTGCTGGCTTCTATGATCCCTTCACTCAACAGGATTTTTGAAGAGCGGGAGCTGCGAGTCGGAGCGGAGATTTAAAAAACGCCGGAGCTGCAAGTCGGAGCGGAGATTTAAAAAGAGCAGGAGCTGCGAGTCGGAGCGGAGATTTAAAAAGAGCGGCAGATGTGAGTCGGAGCGGAGATTTAAAAAGAGCGGCAGATGTGAGTCGGAGCGGAGATTTAAAAAGAGCGGGGGCTGCGAGTCGGAGCGGAGATTTAAAAAGAGCGGCAGATGTGAGTCGGAGCGGAGATTTAAAAAGAGCGGGAGCTGCGAGTCGGAGCGGAGATTTAAAAAGCACGGGAGCTGCGAGTCCGAGCGGAGATTTAAAAAGCGCGGGAGCTGCGAGTCGGAGCGGAGATTTAAAAAGACCGGGAGCTGCGAGTCAGAGCGGAGATTTAAAAAGCGCGGGAGCTGCGAGTCGGAGCAGAGATTTAAAAATCTCGGGAGCTGCGAGTCGGAGCGGAGATTTAAAAAGCGCGGAAGCTGCGAGTCAGAGCGGAGCTTTAAAAAGAGCAGGAGCTGCGAGTCGGAGCAGAGATTTAAAAAACGCCGGAGCTGCAAGTCGGAGCGGAGATTTAAAAAGAGCAGGAGCTGCGAGTCGGAGCGGAGATTTAAAAAGAGCGGCAGATGTGAGTCGGAGCGGAGATTTAAAAAGAGCGGGGGCTGCGAGTCGGAGCGGAGATTTAAAAAGCGCGGGGGCTGCGAGTCGGAGCGGAGATTTAAAAAGCGCCGGAGCTGAGAGTCAGAGTGGAGATTTAAAAAGTGCGGGAGCTGCGAGTTGGAGCGGAGATTTAAAAAGCGCCGGAGCTGAGAGTCAGAGCGGAGATTTAAAAAGATCGCGGCCTAGTTTTGGGAGCCGTTCGGAGGAGGAGGAGCAGTCTCTGTCAGGGAGAGAACCTGAGAACATCTGAGACCCTCAGAAGGTAAGTAAGTGATTTTTACTCATTTTTACTTTTATTACCTTTTCAAATTGTGTGTGTGTGTGTGGGGGGGGGGGGGGGGGGAGGGGGGTAACTGAGGTGACATCACAGAAAAGCTGTGACCTGAATGGCTGGTTGGGAATCTACATTAAATATAAAAAATTAAGCATTGGTAACTAATTAAACGTAATTACTTAATTATAATTTAGAGGGGTATCTAAGCCAGAGATCGGAGATTACTATATTTAGCTTTTACATTTATAGTAGAAGTCTAGTGCTAGGAAACAGATAGTTAAGGTTTTTTAACATTTTAACTTTTAACTTTAATTTACTAATTAATTGACGCAATGTCAGTTAGAGGGGTGCAGTGCTCTGACTGTGAGATGTGGCAGGTCCAGGAGGCTTTCAGCATCCTGGATGGCTTCATCTGCAGAAAGTGCACCCAACTGGAGCTCCTCACAGACCGCATGGTTCGGTTGGAGTAGCAATTGGATGCACTTAGGAGCATGCAGGTGGCGGAAAGCGTCATAGATAGCAGTTATATAAATGTGGTCACACCCAAGGTGCAGGCAGAGAAATGGGTGACCACCAGAAAGGGCAGGCAGTCAGTGCAGGAATCCCCTGTGGTTGTCCCCCTCTCGAACAGGTATACCCCTTTGGATACTGTCGGGGGGGATAGCCTATCAGGGGAAAACAGCAGCAGCCAGAGCAGTGGCACCACGGCTGGCTCTGATGTTCAGAAGGGAGGGTCAAAGCGCAGAAGAGCAATAGTAATAGGGGACTCTATAGTCAGGGGCACAGATAGGCACTTCTGTGGACGTGAAAGAGACTCCGGGATGGTATGTTGCCTCCCTGGTGCCAGGGTCCAGGATGTCTCCATACGGGTAGAGGGCATCCTGAAGGGGGAGGGCAAACAGGCAGAGGTTGTTGTACATATTGGTACTAACGACATAGGCAGGAAGGGGCATGAGGTCCTGCAGCAGGAGTTCAGGGAGCTAGGCAGGAAGTTAAAAGACAGGACCTCGAGGGTTGTAATCTCAGGATTACTCCCTGTGCCACGTGCCAGTGAGGCTAGAAATAGGAAGATAGAGCAGCTAAACACGTGGCTAAACAGCTGGTGTAGGAGGGAGAGTTTCCGTTATCTGGACCACTGGGAGCTCTTCCGGGGCAGGTGTGACCTATATAAGGATGGGTTGCATCTCAACTGGAGAGGCATTAATATCCTGGCCGCGAGGTTTGCTAGTGTCACACGGGAGGGTTTAAACTAGTATGGCAGGGGGGTGGGCACGGGAGCAATAGGTCAGAAGGTGAGAGCATTGAGGGAGAACTAGGGAATAGGGACAGTGTGGCTCTGAGGCAGAGCAGACAGGGAGAAGTTGCTGAACACAGCGGGTCTGGTGGCCTGAAGTGCATATGTTTTAATGCAAGAAGTATTACGGGTAAAGCAGATGAACTTAGAGCTTGGATTAGTACTTGGAACTATGATGTTGTTGCCATTACAGAGACCTGGTTGAGGGAACGGCAGGATTGGCAGCGAGACTTTCCAGGATTTAGATGTTTCAGGCGGGATAGAGGGGGATGTAAAAGGGGTGGCAGAGTTGCGCTACTGGTTAGGGAGAATATCACAGCTGTACTACGGGAGGACACCTCAGAGGGCAGTGAGGCTATATGGGTAGAGATCAGGAATAAGAAGGGTGCAGTCACAATGTTGGGGGTTTACTACAGGCCTCCCAACAGCCAGCGGGAGATAGAGGAGCAGATAGGTGGACAGATTTTGGAAAAGAGTAAAAACAACAGGGTTGTGGTGATGGGAGACTTCAACTTCCTCAATATTGACTGGGACTCACTTAGTGCCAGGGGCTTAGACGGGGCAGAGTTTGTAAGGAGCATCCAGGAGGGCTTCTTAAAACAATATGTAGACAGTCCAACTAGGGAAGGGGCGGTGCTGGACCTGGCATTGGGGAATGAGACCGGCCAGGTGGTAGAAGTTTCAGTAGGGGAGCATTTCGGGAACAGTGACCACAATTCAGTAAGTTTTAAAGTGCTGGTGGACAAGGATAAGAGTGGCCCTAGGGTGAATGTGGTAAATTGGGGGAAGGCTAATTATAACAATATTAGGTGGGAACTGAAGAACCTAGATTGGGGGCGGATGTTTGAGGGCAAATCAACATCTGACATGTGGGAGGCTTTCAAGTGGCAGTTGAAAGGAATACAGGACCGGCATGTTCCTGTGAGGAAGAAAGATAAATACGGCAATTTTCGGGAACCTTGGATGACGAGTGATATTGTAGGCCTCGTCAAAAAGAAAAAGGAGGCATTTGTCAGGGCTAAAAGGCTGGGAACAGACGAAGTCTGCGTGGAATATAAGGAAAGTAGGAAGGAACTTAAGCAAGGAGTCAGGAGGGCTAGAAGGGGTCACGAAAAGTCATTGGCAAATAGGGTTAAGGAAAATCCCAAGGCTTTTTACACGTACATAAAAAGCAAGAGGGTAGCCAGGGAAAGGGTTGGCCCACTGAAGGATAGGCAAGGGAATCTATGTGTGGAGCCAGAGGAAATGGGCGAGGTACTAAATGAATACTTTGCCTCAGTATTCACCAAAGAGAAGGAATTGGTAGATGTTGAGTCTGGAGAAGGGGGTGTAGATAGCCTGGGTCACATTGTGATCCAAAAAGACGAGGTGTTGGGTGTCTTAGAAAATATTAAGGTAGATAAGTCCCCAGGGCCTGATGGGATCTACCCCAGAATACTGAAGGAGGCTGGAGAGGAAATTGCTGAGGCCTTGACAGAAATCTTTGGATCCTCGCTGTCTTCAGGGGATGTCCCGGAGGACTGGAGAATAGCCAATGTTGTTCCTCTGTTTAAGAAGGGTAGCAAGGATAATCCCGGGAACTACAGGCCGGTGAGCCTTACTTCAGTGGTAGGGAAATTACTGGAGAGAATTCTTCGAGACAGGATCTACTCCCATTTGGAAGCAAATGGACGTATAGTGAGAGGCAGCACGGTTTTGTGAAGGGGAGGTCGTGTCTCACTAACTTGATAGAGTTTTTCGAGGAGGTCACTAAGATGATTGATGCAGGTAGGGCAGTAGATGTTGTCTATATGGACTTCAGTAAGGCCTTTGACAAGGTCCCTCATGGTAGACTATTACAAAAGGTGAAGTCACACGGGATCAGGGGTGAGCTGGCAAGGTGGATACAGAACTGGCTAGGCCATAGAAGGCAGAGAGTAGCAATGGAGGGATGCTTTTCTAATTGGAGGGCTGTGACCAGTGGTGTTCCACAGGGATCAGTGCTGGGACCTTTGCTCTTTGTAGTATATATAAATGATTTGGAGGAAAATGTAACTGGTCTGATTAGTAAGTTTGCAGACGACACAAAGGTTGGTGGAATTGCGGATAGCGATGAGGACTGTCGTAGGATACAGCAGGATTTAGATTGTCTGGAGACTTGGGCGGAGAGATGGCAGATGGAGTTTAATCCGGACAAATGTGAGGTAATGCATTTTGGAAGGTCTAATGCAGGTAGGGAATATACAGTGAATGGTAGAACCCTCAAGAGTATTGAAAGTCAAAGAGATCTAGGAGTACAGGTCCACAGGTCATTGAAAGGGGCAACACAGGTGGAGAAGGTAGTCAAGAAGGCATACAGCATGCTTGCCTTCATTGGCCGGGGCATTGAGTATAAGAATTGGCAAGTCATGTTGCAGCTGTATAGAACCTTAGTTAGGCCACACTTGGAGTATAGTGTTCAATTCTGGTCGCCACACTACCAGAAGGATGTGGAGGCTTTAGAGAGGGTGCAGAAGAGATTTACTAGAATGTTGCCTGGCATGGAGGGCATTAGCTATGAGCAGCGGTTGAATAAACTCGGTGTGTTCTCACTAGAACGAAGGAGGTTGAGGGGAGACCTGATAGAGGTATACAAAATTATGAGGGGCATAGACAGAGTGGATAGTCAGAGGCTTTTCCCCAGGGTAGAGGGGTCAATTACTAGGGGGCATAGGTTTAAGGTGAGAGGGGCAAGGTTTAGAGTAGATGTACGAGGCAAGTTTTTTACGCAGAGGGTAGTGGGTGCCTGGAACTCGCTACCGGAGGAGGTGGTGGAAGCAGGGACGATAGGGACATTTAAGGGGCATCTTGACAAATATATGAATAGGATGGGAATAGAAGGATACGGACCCAGGAAGTGTAGAAGATTGTAGTTTAGTCGGGCAGCATGGTCGGCACGGGCTTGGAGGGCCGAAGGGCCTGTTCCTGTGCTGTACATTTCTTTGTTCTTTGTTTGTAGTAGTTGGACCTCCGACTTGATAAATACCATGTCTAGCGAGCTGTACCATCTGCTCCTGGTGGCAATGGGCTTACAGTGAGGAGTGAGATTCGCAAAGAGTGAAGGGGGGGGGAGACCTTGAAGGTCGCGAGGCTGCACACTGTGAGGGGGGGGCAAGGGTCCGCCGAACTGTAGGGTCAGGCTTCGGTGATTACACTGAAAATCCAATCTGAGCAGTAGGGGGCCGCAGAGGTGGGGGAGGACATAGAGCTTAAAGCGGGTATACTCCGCGCCCTGCATCGCGAGATTGGCGATACAGTACCCCCGTATCTGGACTGAATGAGACCCGGAGGTAAGGGAGATTGGTTGTGAGGCGGGGTAGGTGTGGAGGCATGGACAAAGCTCTCCGTGCTCCTGGAGTCGAAGAGGCAGGGGGTCTCGTGCCCGTTGACCCGGACGACCATCATGGAGTTCTTTAGCGGTTTCGGCTACGACTGGTCGAGGGTCACCGCGCCCAGCTGCGGGTAGCCTGCGTGGTCGGTGGAGTCACAAGATGGCGGCCCCCATGTGTCGCACGTGTCGGACGGGATCCAAGATAGCGACCAAGATGGCTGCCCCCATCGGTTGCACGTGTCGGTCGGTGCCGGGGCCGGCGGACAAGGTGGCAGCCCCCACGATCCACACGATGCTGATGACGCATCTAGAGGGGGCGTTCCGGGCAGGCACGCAGCCACACTGTGGGGTCTGTGGAGCTGCGAGTCCATAGGCCGGGCCTGGTGTGTTTTTGATTTCTGGGCCTTAGGTCGGCCCAGACAGACTCTCGCGTAATGCCCCTTTTTCCCGCAGTCGCTGAGCGGGCTGGGCAACGCTGCCGGGGGTGTTGGCCCTGGCCTCAGAAGGCCATGACGATAGTGTCCACGAGGGGTTCGTCGGGCCCGCAGGGAACGCGCTAAGGTTCTGGTAGGCCACCTCTAGTGAGGTAGCTAGCTTTACCGTATCCCACAGGTCGGAGGTCCTGTTTTCCAGCAGACGCTGCCTGATATAGTTCGAGCGGACCCCCGCCACGTAAGTGTCCCAGATCTGTGAGTTCATATGCTCCTCCGTCGTCACATCTCGATAGCTGCAGTTCCTCGCGAGTAGAGTCAGGGTTTCCAGATACTCGTCCAGCGATTCTCCAGCATGTTGACGGCGAGTAGTGAGGAGGTGTCTAGCGAACACCTCGTTTACGGGCTTCACGAAGTGCGCCTTGAGGATTGCGATCGCCTCCTCGTACGTGGCCGCTTTCTCAATCATTACCGAGATTCGATGGCTCACCCGAGCATGGAGGAGTCGCAGTTTTAGGGTCTCCGAGGGAGCCGTTGTGGAGGAGCCGATGTAGGCCTCGAAGCATCGAAGCCAATGTTCAAATATTTCCTTGGCTTCGGACGCGCAGGCGTCGAGTTCGAGCTTGTCTGGCTTTAGAGCATCTTCCATGGTGCTGTTGACGACTAATAAATTGATAAATTGTGGGCAGCATGGTAGCATAGTGGTTAGCACAATTGCTTCACAGCTCCAGGGTCCCAGGTTCGATTCCCAGCTTGGGTCACTGTCTGTGCGGAGTCTGCACGTTCTCCCCGTGTGCGCGTGGGTTTCCTCCGGGTGTTCCGGTTTCCTCCCACAGTCCAAAGAACATAGAACATAGAAAATACAGCACAGAACAGGCCCTTCGGCCCACGATGTTGTGCCGAACCTTTGTCCTAGATTAATCATAGATTATCATTGAATTGACAGTGCAGGAGGCCATTCGGCCCTTTGAGTCTGCACCGGCTCTTGGAAAGAGCACCCTACCCAAACTCAACACCTCCACCCAACACCAAGGGCAATATTGGACACTAAGGGCAATTTATCATGGCCAATCCACCTAACCTGCACATCTTTGGACTGTGGGAGGAAACCGGAGCACCCGGAGGCTACCCACGCAGACACGGGGAGGATGTGCAGACTCCGCACAGACAGTGATCCAAGCCGGAATCGAACCTGGGACCCTGGAGCTCTGAAGCAATTGTGCTATCCACAATGCTACCGTGCTGCCCTTAAGAACAAATAAATCTACACTATATCATTTTACCGTAATCCATGCACCTATCCAATAGCTGCTTGAAGGTCCCCAATGTTTCCGACTCAACTACTTCCACAGGCAGTGCATTCCATGCCCCCACTACTCTCTGGGTAAAGAACCTACCTCTGATATCCCTCCTATATCTTCCACCTTTCACCTTAAATTTATGTCCCCTTGTAATGGTTTGTTCCACCCGGGAAAAAAGTCTCTGACTGTCTACTCTATCTATTCCCCTGATCATTTTATAAACCTCTATCGAGTCGCCCCCCATCCTTCTCCGTTCTAATGAGAAAACGCCTAGCACCCTCAACCTTTCCTCGTAAGACCTACTCTCCATTCCAGGCAACATCCTGGTAAATCCCCTTTGCATCTTTTCCAAAGCTTCCACATCCTTCCTAAAATGAGGCGACCAGAACTGTACACAGTACTCCAAATGTGGCCTTACCAAAGTTTTGTACAGCTGCATCATCACCTCACAGCTCTTAAATTCAATCCCTCTGTTAATGAACGCGAGCACACCATAGGCCTTCTTCACAGCTCTATCCACTTGAGTGGCAACTTTCAAAGATGTATGAACATAGACCCCAAGATCTCTCTGCTCCTCCACATTGCCAAGAACTCTACCGTTAACCCTGTTCCGCATTCATATTTGTCCTTCCAAAATGGACAACCTCACACTTTTCAGAGTTAAACTCCATCTGCCACTTCTCAGCCCAGCTCTGCATCCTATCTATGTCTCTTTGCAGCCGACAACAGCTCTCCTTACTATCCACAACTCCACCAATCTTCGTATCGTCTGCAAATTTACTGACCCACCCTTCAACTCCCTCATCCAAGTCATTAATGAAAATCACAAACAGCAGAGGACCCAGAACTGATCCCTGCGGTACGCCACTGGTAACTGGGATCCAGGCTGAATATTTGCCATCCACCACCACTCTCTGACTTCAATCGGTTAGCCAGTTTGTTATCCAACTGGCCAGATTTCCCACTATCCCATGCCTCCTTACTTTCTGCAGAAGCCTACCATGTGGAACCTTATCAAATGCCTTACTAAAATCCATGTACACTACATCCACTGCTTTACCTTCATCCACATGCTTGGTCACCTCCTCAAAGAATTCAATAAGACTTGTAAGGCAAGACCTACCCCTCACAAATCCGTGCTGACTATCCCTAATCAAGCAGTGTCTTTCCAGATGCTCAGAAATCCTATCCTTCAGTACCCTTTCCATTACTTTGCCTACCACCGAAGTAAGACTAACTGGCCTGTAATTCCCAGGGTTATCCCTAGTCCCTTTTTTGAACAGGGGCACGACATTCGCCACTCTCCAATCCCCTGGTACCACCCCTGTTGACAGTGAGGACGAAAAGATCATTGCCAACGGCTCTGCAATTTCATCTCTTGCTTCCCATAGAATCCTTGGATATATCCCGTCAGGCCCGGGGGACTTGTCTATCCTCAAGTTTTTCAAAATGCCCAACACATCTTCCTTCCTAACAAGTATTTCCTCGAGCTTACCAATCTGTTTCACACTGTCCTCTCCAACAATATCGCCCCTCTCATTTGTAAATACAGAAGAAAAGTACTTGTTCAAGACCTCTCCTATCTCTTCAGACTCAATACACAATCTCCCGCTACTGTCCTTGATCGGACATACCCTCGCTCTAGTCATTCTCATATTTCTCACATATGTGTAAAAGGCCTTGGGGTTTTCCTTGATCCTACCCGCCAAAGATTGTTCATGCCCTCTCTTAGCTCTCCTAATCCCTTTCTTCAGTTCCCTCCTGGCTATCTTGTATCCCTCCAATGCCCTGGCTGAACCTTGTTTCCTCAGCCTTACATAAGTCTCCTTTTTCCTCTAACAAGACATTCAACCTCTCTTGTCAACCATGGTTCCCTCACTCGACCATCTCTTCCCTGCCTGACAGGGACATACATATCAAGGACACGTAGTACCTGTTCCTTGAACAAGTTCCACATTTCACTTGTGTCCTTCCCTGACAGCCTATGTTCCCAACTTATGTACTTCAATTCTTGTCTGACAACATCGTATTTACCCTTCCCCCAATTGTAAACCTTGCCCTGTTGCACGCACCTATCCCTCTCCATTACTAAAGTAAAAGTCACAGAATTGTGGTCACTATCTCCAAAATGCTCCCCCGCTAACAAATCTATCACTTGCCCTGGTTCATTACCAAGTACTAAATCCAATATTGCCCCTCCTCTGGTCGGACAATCTACATACTGTGTTAGAAAAGCTTCCTGGACACACTGCACAAACACCACCCCATCCAAGCTATTTGATCTAAAGAGTTTCCACTCAATATTTGGGAAGTTAAAGTCACCCATGACTACTACCCTGTGACTTCTGCACCTTTCCAAAATCTGTTTCCCAATCTGTTCCTCCACATCTCTGCTACTATTGGGGGGCCTATAGAAAACTCCTAACAAGGTGACTGCTCCTTTCCTATTTCTGACTTCAACCCATACTACCTCAGTAGGGTGATACTCCTCGAACTGCCTTTCTGCAGCTGTTATACTATCTCTAATTAACAATGCCACCCCCCCTACCCCACCCCCACCTCTTTTACCACCCTCCCTAATCTTATTGAAACATCCATAACCAGGGACCTCCAACAACCATTTCTGCCCCTCTTCTATCCAAGTTTCCGTGATGGCCACCACATCGTAGTCCCAAGTGCCGATCCATGCCTTAAGTTCACCCACCTTATTCCTGATGCTTCTTGTGTTGAAGTATACACACTTCAACCCATCTCCGTGCCTGCAAGTACTCTCCTTTGTCAGTGTTCCCTTCCCCACTGCCTCATTAGACGCTTTGGCGTCCTGAATATCGGCTACCTTAGTTGCTGGACTACAAATCCAGTTCCCATTCCCCTGCCAAATTAGTTTAAACCCTCCCGAAGAGTACTAGAAAACCTCCCTCCCAGGATATTGGTGCCCCTCTGGTTCAGATGCAACCTGTCCTGCTTGTACAGTTCCCACCTTCCCCAGAATGCGCTCCAATTATCCAAATACCTGAAGCCCTCCCTCCTACACCATTCCTGCAGCCATATGTTCAGCTGCACTCTCTCCCTATTCCTAGCCTCGCTATCACGTGGCACCGGCAACAAACTAGAGATGACAACTCTGTCTGTCCTGGCTTTTAACTTCCAGCCTAACTCCCTAAACTTGTTTATTACCTCCACACCCCTTTTCCTACCTATGTCGTTGGTACCTATGTGCACCACAACTTCTGGCTGCTCCCTCTCCCCCTTAAGGATCCTGAAGACACGATCCGAGACATCCCTGGCCCTGGCACCCGGGAGGCAACATACCTTCCGGGAGTCTCGCTCGCGACCACAGAATCTCCTATCTATTCCCCTAACCATTGAATCTCCTACAACTATTGCTTTTCTATTCTCCCCCCTTCCCTTCGGAGCCCCAGAGCCAGACTCAGTGCCAGAGACCTGGCCGCTAGGGCCTTCCCCCAGTAGGTCATCCCCCCCAACAGCATCCAAAACGGTATACTTGTTTTGAAGGGGAACGGCCACGAGGGATCCCTGCACTGACTGCCTGTTTGTTTTTTTCCCCCTGACTGTAACCCAGCTATTCTTGTCCTGTATCTTGGGTGTGGTTACCTCCCTGTAACTCTTCTCAATCACCCCCTCTGCCTCCCGGATGATCCGAAGTTCATCCAGCTTCAGCTCCAGTTCCCTAACACGGTCTTTGAGGAGCTGAAGTTGGGTGCACTTCCCGCAGGTATAGTCAGCAGGAACACCGGTGGTATCCCTCACCACCCACATCCTACAGGAGGAGCATGTAACTGGCCTAGCCTCCATCCCCTCTTACCTGACAGGATATAGCTGCCCTGTGGACTAACTAGATCTCTGCCCTCCGACTCTGCTCCCAGTCAGCTACACTTTCTGTAAACTCCTGGCTCTCTTCTCACTCTTTGCAGAAATGTCGGAAACAAAATGAAAGGAGCACCTTACTCCCTCCTCACCTAACTCCCTCGGTCACCAAACTCTTACTATAGCACTCAAATGCACCAAATTCAGCACTCCCTCAGTCACCAAACTCTTACTATAGCACTCAAATGCACCAAATTCAGCACTCCCTCGGTCACCAAACTCTTACTATAGCACTCAAATGCACCAAATTCAGCATTCCCTCGGTCACCAAACTCTTACTATAGCACTCAAATGCACCAAATTCAGCACTCAGTGCAAACAAAGTCTGCACTGTAGGGGATCACTTTTATACTGTGAATCTAGCCTCTGAAAACTGGCCTAATCCAATTAACTAATTAACAAGCTCCAGCTGCAAGTGCCTACAAGTAGAAGCTTGTTTAAAGCTGATTGAAAATTCACCTTCTTCTAAACCAAACAGCAACTTTTAAGTTAATTCACTAAATAAAAGAAAGACTAAACTTTAGATAAAAATGAAGCCTTATACTCCCTCGGTCACCAAAGATGTGCAGGTTAGGTAGATTGACCATGGTAAATTGCCCTTAGTGTCCAAAATTGCCCTTAGTGTTGGGTGGGGTTACTGGGTTATGGGGATAGGGTGGAGATGTGGCCCTGGGTAGGGTGCTCTTTCCAAGGGCCGGTGCAGACTCGATGGGCCAAATGGTCTCCTTCTGTACTGTAAATTCTATGATTCTACACCTTCAATTCACCAAGAGGCCGAGAGAGCGAGTGAACATAAGGCTTTATTAGTCGTGAACTTGCCTAGCCAGAGTCGGTTGTGCAGATGAGTGCTACCCGCAGGTGGCCAGGTTATATATGGCCCCGGTGAGGGCGAAGCCAGAGGTGGAGCCCACCGGGGTTACAGTACAGTACCTGGAAGTAGCTCGTATCACCACTTCCAGGTCAAAGGTTACATTAGGTGGATACAATGGTTACAGTGTCATGCATTTTGGTGAATACATTCACCACAATTGTGTGACAACTTTATAAAATGTCGCACATCGTAGAAGCCCTGTTAGTCATAGCAATACTCTGCAGTGTCATCCAGACACTGAGACTTCGGAAATGGCAAAAGAAAGCCTCCCACACTCCGGGATATACACTCAGACCCCCTGTTTTCGGACTCCAGCAAACCCCCACTCTCTCTAAGTAAATAAAGTGCATCGACTAATTTTTTGTATGTTCTAATAAAAGAAAGATGTGAAATTCTGTACTTGACCGCCAAGATACAGACAAATGTAATGCTGCTATTATATAGTTTATACTGTTTGTAAATTCTTTTGATTGACTAAGGATAGTTTAGAGAAGGATAGTTAGAGGTTCTCGTGTTTTAAATGATAAAGAATTGTAATGCATGCTTGAATGTCATAACACTCCATTAGGATTTTATAATAATGTGATGTACATAAAGCAATTTAGGTAAAGGTTCCAATCCATAGGACAGAGTAGAATAGAACCTGTCCTTGATTGCGGGTGCTCGACTTAGGCAGAGAACAAAGAAGATTCAGTTATACGATCCTTCACGCTTCACGTTGAGGATCACAAGGAGGGAGTGTAGCCATCTTGGATGGCCACTTCCAGTATACAAAATGGACACTCGCAGAGCCTATAGGGAAAAATGGACAATACAAAGCCACAAGCAGGCACAGAGCCTGAATGTATATTTGATAGGCAGTCAGCAGACGGAATCGAAACTCCGGGTCGATTTACATATTGATGGCCCATTTCCGGGAACTCCGGGAAAGGACTAATGCTCAGGTAGCCGATACTGTCTCAGGCATTCAGGCGCCACTACCCCAACCAGAAGACACAAACAAAGCAAGGCCAACGGCCACCTACGACACGCCCAGCCATCAAGGCACCCACCCCTTTATTGGCTTAGATTGATGACAATGATCAAGAAGCTGCTCAATTAATTGGGACCAAGTTTAAGGCCCGCCTAAAAGCACGCAAAGCCCTTCCAAGTATAAGAAGGAGCCCCGCGAAAGGTTCAGTCTCTTGGATTCGGCTCTCAAGCGGAGAGACCCTTCCACCTGCACCACCAGGAGCAAGTAAGTTCAAGGTCAACGCTCGCTACCAGACGGACGACCTTAGCTGTACTCCTGTTACCTCTTCGAACCCAACAGCCTCACATCCGAGCAACGGCCATTGTTCCTCTGACCTAAGTGGGCACCCAAAGTTAAGTATAGGTGTTAGTGACAGATATAGTTTAGCCTGTAGTGTTATTGTGCATGAGTAAATCATACTGCGTGTAAATAAAGTAGTATTGACTTTGAACTAACTAACTGGTGTATTGGCTCTTTGATCGGTATTCGGGTTGAACCTTGTGGCGGTATCGAGAGATACCTGGCGACTCTGAAAGCATACTCATAATTAGGATTAAGAAAGGCGACCCTATTAATCGCCATATTTATAGCAAGTGAACAGAGCAACAGAGGTGAATGGGATCAAGGGTTATGGGGAGAAAGCAGGGTTAGGCTATTGAGTTGGACGATCAGCCATGATGAATGGCGGAGCTGGCTCAAAGGGCCGAATGGCCTCCAAAGAGAAAATGCTGGAAAATCTCAGCAGGTCTGGCAGCATCTGTAGGGAGAGAAAAGAGCTAATGTTTAGAGTCCGGATGACCCTTTGTCAAAGCTAAAAGTTAGAGAAAGTGGGAAATATTTATACTGAGGAGTGAGAATGAAAGATGAGTCATAGCCACAGAAACCCAGGGAAACAGGGTGCTAATAGCCACAGGAACCAAGGGGAAAGAGTGCTAATGGCAATCCCCAGAGAGAACAAAAGGTGTGAGAGGCCAAACAGCAGAGAAACTAACATCAGAGGGTAAACTGTGACAGATGTAGATGTGGGGGAGGGGTCGGGGAAGCAAAGGGGAGAAAGGGTAAGGAAAAATGGATAAGATGGGTGGGGGGGGGGGGGGGGGGAGGTAAATATATATAAAGAAAGACAAGAAAGAAAAAAATGGTAAAAGACAGTTAAAATGAAATGGGATGGAAACAAATGGGTCGAGGTGGGTAGAGCTAATCATCTGAAGTTGTTGAATTCGATGTTGAAAGGCTGTAGCGTGCCTAACCGGAAGATGAGATGTTGTTCCTCCAGTTTGCGTTGAGCTTCACAGGAACATTGCAGCAGGCCAAGGACAGACATGTGGGCATGGGAGCAGTGTCTTGTGTTAAAATGGCAAGCAACGGGAAGGTCAGTGTCCTGATTGCGCACAGACCGAAGGTGCTCAGCAAAGCGATCACCCAGTCTGCGTTTGGTCTCTCCGATATAGAGGAGACCACATTGGGAGCAGTGAATGCAATAGACCAAATTGGATGAGTTGCAAGTGAAACGCTGCTTAACCTGGAATGAGTGTTTTGGGCCTGGGCATGGAAGAGGTAATGGGGCAGATGTTACACCTGCTGCGATTGCATGGGAAGATGCCATGGATGATGGGAGAGGTGTTGGGTATGGTGGAAGAGTGAACTAGATTATCTCGGAGGGAACAGTCTCTGCGGAATGCTGATAGAGGGAGTGAAGGGAAGATGTGTTTGGTGGTGGCATCATACTGGAGTTGGCGAAAATGGCGGAGGATTATACTTTGCATATGGAGGCTGCTGGGGTGAAATGTGAGAACCAGGGAGACTCTATCCTTGTTCTGGGAGGGAGTGGAGGGGGCGAGGGTAGTGGCGTGGGAGATGGACCACACACTGTTGAGGATCCTGTCAACAACTGTAGGTGGGAAATCACAGTTGATCTTATCTTCTATGTTTCTATGTTTAATACCCAGCTACAAGTGAAGAAATAACAATATATTTCCAAGTTAAATGAAAATCGCTTATTGTCACGAGTAGGCTTCAATGAAGTTACTGTGAAAAGCCCCTAGTCGCCACATTCCGGCGCCTGTTCGGGGAGGCTGTTACGGGAATCGAACCGTGCTGCTGGCCTGCCTTGGTCTGCTTTCAAAGCCAGCGATTTAGCCCTGTGCTAAACAGCTTAATTAAGATGGTGCTTGGAGGAAATTTTGGCAATAAATTTAAAATTATAATTTGGTGGGTACTTGAAGTACTATGGGCTGGATTCACCGGTCGGCGATGCCAAAATCGCGTTCGGCAATTGTCTGGGGAATCCGAGTCCCGACCAAATTGGGGGAGGCGCCGCTTTTGCGATGCTCCGCCTCCTCCACAGCAGCATACTCTAGGAGTACGGCACGCCACGTATTGACGGCCTCAGGGCGTTGCCTGAGGCCTGCCCCCCGATGCTCCGCCCCCAACCGACCGAGTTCCCAACGTCGTGGGTCTCTCACGGTCTCACCCGTCTGGAACTTGGCGTGGAGGTTGCGGACTCACCGGGGAATCGGTGGCCATTTTTTGCCACTGTTCCCACGCCGGCATGGGCATAGCCCCAGAATCGGAGAATCCAGCCCCATAACTTGCGGGGCTACGGATTTTTATTTTATGACGGGACGTGGATGTTGCTGTGCTGACTCGGCCAGAATTTTTATTGCCCATCCCTGAGAATTTTTATTGCCCAACCTCTAGCCTTTGAAAGCTGGAAGATGGGTTTACACCGGATAGCTCTTTTGTGGTCAACACAGGCACAATAGGGCAACTAGCATCCTCTGTGCCATAATTATATTGTAATTTATTATTTGTACAGTGTAAATTATATTAACTAGGTCCTCAAAACAAAAAAAACAATACAATAATAATAATGACCTTTATTAGTGTCAAAAGTAGGCTTACATTAACACTGCAATGAAGTTACTGTGAAAATCCCCTAGTTGTCACACAACGGCACATGTTCAGATCCACTGAGGGAGAATTTGGAAAGTTTGCAATCTATAAGATTCAATGGATGAACTGCTTCTTGCTTTGTTGTACTATTCTGTGATTATATTGGCTAAGTTTTGTTAAGTTATATAAACCTCTTTTTCCCTTTAAGTCTCATCTAATTGTGGGAACTGGCTAGCCATTCTCACGTTTGTTATAATTCCATGGTGGCTCTCTGCTGTTGAATAAACTCAACTGAATAAACAGAGGAGAGTGAATGCTGGAATTGGAACCTGAATCATTACTACGCCGTTGCCGTGCAGATCTAAAAATAGAATTGGTAAAACCCTGGACCCAAGACATTCACTGACCTGAGCCATAGGGAATAGTTAGTGTAATTAAGTTACGCTTAAGGAGGGGAAATAACCTCAACATATGAAAGGATGTTTGGAAAAGTTATTTAAAAAGCCAGTCGATTCCAACATGCAACTTGCCAAGAATATTCTGATGCTCAGAAAAGTTGCAATATAAGAAAATAATCGTACAAATTGGAAAGAAATGTCGGAAATAAATGCAGGAAGCTTTTGCTTCTCGTGGAGTAATTCTCCATAAGCATGGAGTTGTGTAAATTATTGGATAGCTCCCATCCTCCATTACAGCTGTGATCTGCTATTAAAGCACCAGATGCCAGAGCTGGAGATTAAGAAACCAATTTGTTTTGGAAACAAGATTTTTTTTCACGAAAGGAATATAATTAACCTGACATATTAACAGGGTTTGAAGTTGTCATTCACTAACAGTACGGGTTTTTATATACTATAGAACAAGCTTTTTTCAAACAGGGTGGGTGTCAGGAGGGTCACGGAGCGATCAGTTGCGGAATTCCCAATCAGCCTTCAAGAATGCTGGCCGCGACTGACCTTTAAATACAAACGATGGAGTCTACCCGCCAGCAGCGGTGGCAGAGAGCAATTCATGAGCGCGGTACGTACACTGACGCCACGTGCCCTGTACATCCGTGATTTGAGCGCAAAATCATGGAGAGATTCCTTCATTTGTAGCTGCCAGCAAACAAGCAACGGGACTGTGTGAAGAACTGAAGAATGGTCATTTTGTAACTTTCCGCACTCCTCGTCAAGTTAGTCCAGTGCAGGTACACCACCAGCAACTAGGGGCGATGTGCCAAATTGCCTAGTTATGTCCTATCCACAAAAAGGACAAATCCAATCCAATCAATTACCACCTCATCAGTCTACTCTCAATCATCCGTAAAGTGATGGAAAGGGGTCATCAACAGTGCTATCAAGTGGCACTTGCACAGCAATAACCTGGTCACCGACGCTCAGTTTGAGTTCCACCATGGTCACTCAGGATCTGACCTCATTACAGCCTTGGTCGACGTCAGCAGAATGAGTGGAGGTGTCCAAGGCGTGGCTCAGTCAATGGCAGCTATGGCTGAGGGCCTCGGTTGAATGTCCAACTCGCTGGAGGATGTGACCCCGTACCAGGCGGACCTTGATGAGGCGCTGCAGGTCATGTCTCAATCTCAAATGGGAATAGCCTAGGCGCTGTGGAGCTTGTCCCAGTCCAGGTGGGCATTGCCGAGGCACCTCAGAGCGTGGTCCAGTCACTGAGGAGGATCACCGAGGGCGTCGACTCCATGGTGCAGACATTGGGGAGCCAACAGGGCTGGCAGAGCCAGGTGACATAGGGCAGCCAGGGCTCGATCCAGCGGTAATGTCCCCAGTGCTGGGTCCCAGACTCTGGGTGTTCGGATGTTGGACGCTGCGTCCATAGTGTTGCCTCCTGCAGTGTTCAGGCACAGTGTCCAGGCATCATGGTCTGATTGGGATGCTAAGCAATAACCCTACATGCTACATGAAACGCCTACCCACCGGGACCCACTTGGGATGTGTGAAGTGCTCATTTAACTATGATTGCCAATTCCCAATTAGCTAAAACTTTCAGCTGCATGGCCAGAAGCCTCCACGGTCAGTGGAAGTTATGGATGTCGGGGGCAGACAGTCAGAGGCTAGGATTGCACCCGGATGCATCCGACCCAGGGTTTGGGGTTGGCATGAATACCTGCGGGTGATTGGACCCCCCCCCCGCAGCCGAGACCGTGGGCTGCCACGCCCCCCCTGCTCCGCGATCCCCCTCCCCATGGCGGCCCACCCTAACCCAAGCTGCCGCACCCCGGTTGCTCCCCCACCCATTCCGAGCACCGGAGCAGCAAACCCAGTGCCCCCTGTGCTCTTTGCCTGTGCGCAAAGATGATTACTCACCTTCTCGGGTCCCTGCAGCAGCCCTTCAGCCAGTTTCACGTTTTTACAAAGAAGTGCTAATAGGCGCCTGCATGACCACTTGCTGGGGAGGCTGTTAGATAGGGGGTCATTCTGGATAATTGCATGGAGATTGACCTTAAGTGGTGATTGCTGATTTCTCACCACACTAAGGCGTGATCCCGATTTTGTCAAGGGGAGCGGGCCGGTTACATCGTGGACGGATCGACACCTTCCGCAGTTCTCGTTTTTGGCCCCCCCCCCCCGCTTCTAACAGCCTCGTCGCGCTCTCGCTTATGTGCAACACGGCCATTAAATCGCGGTCAGTGTGCAAAAACAGAATAGGTGTCACTGCAATCAAAGTGGATCACACTATGGCAAAATAGTCAAACTGGATGGCTAGCCTATGAACACTTTCCTGGCGTCCTGGCTCAGTCAACATCACTAAGCGATTATCTACTCATTATGATATTGCTGTTTGTAGAAACTGGCTTTGTGCAAATTGGCAGCCATGTTTCCTATACGGTGATTACACTTTTAAAATAATTCAATTGCTGTAAACTGCATTGAGACTTGCAGTGATTGTGAAAGCAACTATTTGAATGCAAGGTTTTTTTTAAACTTCCAGTGGCGACATGTAGGAGGAGGTTGCACATTGGGTAGCTCCTGCCAGAGTCCTCGGTTTTAGGCCTTCTTCACACACTTTTTGGGGAGCATTTGAATGGAAACCTTTCCTAATTGAACATTGGTTATGAAAGGATGTCTAAAAGCCAAAGAAATAATACCACGACAAAAGGTGCAAGCACTAGTCTGCCGGCAGGGTCAAGTCCAGTGAGGAGTGCGGTGGGAGGATAGATGGTGGAGGTGAGCTCTCCGGGTGGGGCCGTTCTGGTAACGATAGGAGCACTGGTGGGGGTGATGGCGGCTGAGTTTGAGAAGCAGTTCAGCAAGCATTTCGAGTAGCATGGGAGGGAAATGCTGGAGAGTCTTAACCTGTTGGTGGAAAACCCGTTGCCCCGATGAGGGAAGGGATTGGAAGGATGTCCGAGACGGTACGGAAGCATGGTGAGATGCTGAAAGGGTGGAGGCACTGCTATCAAGGCACAACGACCAGCAGTTTGCTAGTAAACGGGAGCAAGGTGGGGGAAAGGGCTGCCGCCTGCTGATCCTGTTTGTGCAGGTTTCAGCCTGCCTAGGAGACGTAAATGGTGGGGGGATGGAGGGATAAGAGCGGTTTCGGGAGGAAGTGGTTTTGGGATGTATGGGGTGGGAGGGGTAGTTTGCTGACGATGACTGGGGCTGTTTTTGGCTCCATCCGATGGGTGGGGCCAGCTGCCATCTTGGGCAGGCACTGCTTGTTTGAAATTTTGGAGGGATGGGTGCTTAACCCTGATCAATAAAATAATCTGGTTCCAGATGCAGAAGGTGGTAGCGGATCAGGGGGGTAGATATGTTATGGTCTCGGGGGTGTTGGAGAGCATCTCGGTAGTGTTGGTGAATGTGCAATCTCCAAATTGGGACTAGGTAGATTTCATGAAGAAGGTGGTGGTGACTTTCCCGGTTGATCCTGGGAGGGGATTGGAATACGGTCTTGGATCCGAAGGTGGACCGTTCCAAGTCAAAATCAAGGTATACAAGGAACTTAAGCCTAATGCTTTCACGAATAACATGACCTCAAAGTATTTTCAGCTGTTTAGGGGAGCGAGGCAGGGGTGCCCTATGTCCCGCTCTTATTCGTGTTGGCGATAGAACCTTTGGCAATTGTGTTGAGGAATTTGGGTGAGTGGAGAGGGTGGTGAGGGAGGGGATTGAACATAGGGTGTCTCTGTATGCTAATGATCTGTTTCTGTATATTTCGACCCGGTCCTGACAATGGGGAGCATAATGGCGCTTTTGAAGCGGTTTTGTGCGTTCTCTGGGTATAAATTAAACCTGGGGAAGAGTAAGTGTTTTTTGGTTACCCCACCGGAGAATGGAGCTAATTTGGGGATGTTGCTGTTTTGTTTGACGGACATCATTTTATGTATTTAGGGGTGCAGGTAATGCGGGTTGGGCTCGGCTTCTTAAATTGAACTTTACGAGTCTGGTGGGTAGGGTTAAGGCGGACTTGCAGAGGTGGGATAGCCTCCCTCTATCCTTGGCAGGCCGAGTGGAGTCCGTGAAGATGACCATTTTGACACATTTTCTGTTCCTATTCCAATGCTTGCCGGTTTTTTTTGCCAAAGGCATTTTTTGCAGCAGTGGATAGGCTGTTTTCATCGTTGATTTGGGTGGGTACATTTGCTAGGATTCGGCCTTACAAAGGGACTGCCAGTCAGGTGGTTTGGCGCTGCCGAGCTTGAACTATTACTATAGGGCGGCGAACGCGGAAAAGGTGTTGGGTTGGTGTGGGGATCAGGAGGCAGTGTGAGTGAGGATGGAGTCAGGCTCATGTAAGGGGAAGGGGTTTCTGGCGCTGGTGACAGCCTCACTGCCATTCTCTCCAGGGAAGTATTCAAATGGTTGCGACATTGAAAATCTGCCGTCAATTTCGACAGCATTTTAAATTAGGTAGGATGTCGAAGCGGGCGCCGATTTGTGATTATCTTATGTTTGAGCCGGCAAGACTGGATGCCAGGTTTCGGGGATGGGTGGATAAGGAAGCGGATGACCTGGGGGACTTGTTTTTGGAGGGGTGGTTCGTGAGCCTGGAGGAGGTGTCAAAGAAGTTCGGGTTTTCGCAGGCGGAAAGCTTTGTATACCTGCAGGTGAGGGACTTTGCAAGGAAGGTATTCCCATCATTTTCGGTAGTGCCGCCATCCTCACTATTGGAAAGGGTTTTGATGCTCGCAGATCTGGAAGAGGGGAGCATCTCAGAAATTTAAGGGAGGATAATGGCGGAGGAGATTTTGGGCCTCCTTATTCAGCACAATATCAAAGATTTTACAGATGGATTTGGAGCCCAGTTCCCTAGCGGCCATATCAGACCTGCCAGAGCTGCAGAAGAGTGTGGGGGCGGATGTCTTAGCCTTCGCCTTGTTGGTCGCTCGCAGGCGGATTCTGTTGGAGTGGAAGTCACCTTCACCACCCAATACCTCGGTGTGGCTCGGGGATCTCATGGAGCTTTTGCATTTGGAGAAAGTTAAATACACGTTAAGGAGTGCAATTGACGGGTTCCACATATGATGGTGGCCTTTTATTGTGTTCTTTAAAGAGCTAGTCACCGTCAGCTGTTAAGGGGGAATTGATGCTGCTGTTATAGTTTTGTATTTATTTAAAAATGTTTAATAGAAATATGTTTTTTAACATAAATGTAAGTTTTTCTTTAATTCAGCAACAGCTAACTTGGCCAAGGATATTAAAACTGAGGCTGGCTGGTTGTTTCTACAGCTTTTGTTTTAGTCTATCAACAATATGCCAACAGATTCGAAAGGTGAAAAGGTTGTGATGATTAATACCTGGGGCTTGTGTGACATCGATAAACCACCACAGAACCACTCTCTCAGCTTATCGGATGTGAACCCCAGATAAATTGATACATTATTATTGCATTACACAGCTTCATTTGAAGAGATAGGAACGATGGATCAAATGGTGTCCTTCTATGTTGTTATTTCTCAGCCAATATATAAAATTCTTGTAACAATATGAATAGTGATGTGTTGTTTATAAATACCTTAGTTGATAATGGCAGCAGGTAGACAGTGCAGATTCCTGTCTGGTTCCTGCTGGTAAGTCATCTTCAATCATATTCTACAGAAACAATGATTCTTCTGGAGCTGCATCTCTGAAAATCCGTAAGATCCATATTATTCAGCACTGAAAGACTTGCTTTGTCATTCCTCAGTTCTGAGAAACTTAAAACCCTCTTCATTCACTCAAGAGCACAACAATAGACAAACAACGAGCAAACCGTGGGTTGCAGCAATTTTACATCATGAGTTTCAAATATACAAAGGGTTTTTCTAAAACAAGAACATAAAATTATTAACCATTAAGAGAATAAAAAGATTTTTAGTTCATTATTGTATGTAACTTACACTGAAGGTGAAGCCAGTCAAACTCCATGGTGTACAGTCAGCATCAAATCACAGAATAATCCAGTCAAAAAAAATAGATGTGCAGCTGTAACAAGACAATATTTTTGGCAGATTATTTTGAAATCATCCTGAGGGAATATCTAAAAATATCTTGACTATAATTTACATATTTTTCCAACTATCCTTATTTCCTACAGGGAAAGCCAGTCTTATTCAAGTGAGAATGCAGAGTGCTGGCCAAGCCCTTGAAAAGGGGTTTTTGGTTTATGGGATTTTGCTTTTTGAATTGGAACAGTTAAGGGGGAATTCATTAAGTGTTATACATAGATTAATGTAGCTGTGGGGTGTCTTTGTGTTTGTAATTCACTCTGCATTCTCACTTGAATAAGACTGACTTTCCCTGATAATCTGACCCCGTCTCACCAGCAGATGAAATTTAAATGAAATGAAAATCGCTTATTGTCACAAGTAGGCTTCAAATGAAGTTACTGTGAAAAGCCCCTAGTCGCCACATTCCAGCGCCTGTTCTGGGAGGCTGTTACGGGATTTAAACCCTTCTGGAAAGCAAACTATGTCTTAAACCACCTCAACCACCAAGGTGATTTTTACTGGAACAGATATTTAAAATGAAACGAGAGAGACAGGGCAAAACACTTCTTTCTCCTGTCCGAGTCCACAGCAGTCAAATCAAAAAAAGTGAAACCAGAAACAGCTCACAGCCACAGCTCAGCTCCACCCACACAATGACATCACTGAAGCCATGTGATAAGACAAAAACCTTTCTTAAAGGAACACTCACATGACACCTTCAACTACTTATCTAACTTTCTTTTGAAAGTTACTATCGAATCTACTTCCACTGGCCTGCCTGACAGTGCATTCCAGATCGTAACATTAAAAAACTACCTCATCTCTTTGTTAATGAAGTTTTGCTTAACCTATGCTGCAATAATTTTATTTTGCCAGATTGTCTCTTCGCCCATGTCTCTCTGTCTAGCTCTCTATCTATCGGCCACTCTTACTCTGCCTCTCTGTTCATCATTATGTGGAGATGCCGGCGTTGGACTGGGGTGGGCACAGTAAGAAGTCTTACAACATCAGGTTAAAGTCAAACATGAGAGTGATGAAGGAGCTACGCTTGGAAAGCTCGTGATTCCAAATAAACCTGTTGGACTTTAACCTGTTGTTCTCTGTCATCATTTTCCTTATGGCTCTGATAACATCTGTCTTTCTCCCTGGGCAGGATTTTGCGGCCATGTTGTCCTTGGGAAGATGTTGGTGAGTTGCCTTCCATGTGCTGCGGGTACACTCACAGTGCTATCAGGGAGGGAGTTCTCAGAGTTTGAGCCACTGACAATGAAGATATGGCGATATAGCCCTTGTCCTTCTTGATGGCAGCGATCATGAGTTTGGAAGCTCATTGAACTTGCTAGCCAGAACAGCTCCTCAGAGATCGGGGCACCGTTTTGAAAGGGTGCCCCGATCTCTAAGTGAGCTTCAGGGGCCCAGCCCACCCCACCCCCGCACCCCCTCACCCAAGGGAACTGTCACCTCAGACACACATGGGCATTACCCTCCCCCCTACCCAAGTCAGGACACTCCGCTATGGGATCCCTGAGGGTCCCCCTCCTAAAGCCCCCCATTCCAGGACACCTACCCTTAACCCCCTCCCCCATCCTCGCAGAGGCCCCACTTACTTGCCCTGCACCCGTCCCCTACTTCTTTCATGGGAATGACCCCCCTAAATCCTGCCCCTCACCCCCTCCCACTCACCTCCTCCCCTCATCGTCTCCACTCCTCACACCCTCCCCCTCCTTCCCCCTCCCCCTCTCTCCCCTCCCTCCTTCCCCCTCCCCTCATCTTCTCCACTCCTCACACCCTCCCCCTCCCTCCCTCCTTCCCCCCCACCTCCCTCACCCTCTCTCTGAAGTTTGAATCTAACGGTTATTAGGAATCACGTGCGCACGAGGCGGGAGTCGGGGATGCGCATGCGCACTGGCCGCACAGCCCCCAACCTGAAGGGCGGGGGCGAAGCCGCGGCTTTCCGGTCAGAATGTTATCACAGGGCGGAAAATGTATTTCATCTTTTCAAAGTTGGAAGGATTCCTGAAATTAGATGTAAGGGTTCGTGAAATTTGATGCAATTTATTAATCTTATATTTGTAAATTCCATTGGGAGAGTTTGGCGGCCCAACTTGCCAGCGGGAGTTGTAGTCTTTTCCGCTCGAGCCCCGCATTGGGAAAGCGGCGGGAAATGCCCACCCGAACCACACATCCCATAATGCAGCGGGAACCTCACCCAACTACACATCCCACAATGCAGCGGGTAATCCCCACCCCCGAACTGCACATCCCACAATGCAGCGGGAGCCCCAAATGACCAACAAATCCCACAATGCAGCGGGCAGGCGCCCAGTGTCTGTGGTTCTGACCAGATCAGCCTTTGTTTACAGTGGAAAAGTTGGACGGTTTCGTGAAATTTACCCGCAAGGCCGCGTACTTAGCCCCCGGCTCTACCCCCTGTACACACACGACTGCGTGGCAAAACTTGGTTCCAACTCCATCTACACGTTTGCTGACGATACGACCATAGTGGGCCGGATCTCGAATAACGATGAGTCCGAATACAGGAGGGAGATAGAGAACCTAGTGGAGTGGTGTAGCGACAACAATCTCTCCCTCAATGCCAGCAAAACTAAAGAGCTGGTCATTGACTTCAGGAAGCAAAGTAGTGTACACACCCCTGTCAGCATCAACGGGGCCGAGGTGGAGATGGTTAACAACTTCAAATTCCTAGGGGTGCACATCTCCAAAAATCTGTCCTGGTCCACCCACTTCGACGCTACCACCAAGAAAGCACAACAGCGCCTATACTTCCTCAGGAAACTAAGGAAATTCGGCATGTCCACATTGACTCTTACCAACTTTTACAGATGCACCATAGAAAGCATCCTATCGGGCTGCATCACAGCCTGGTATGCCAACTGCTCGGCCCAGGACCGCAAGAAACTTCAGAGCATCGTTAACACCGTCCAGTCCATCACACGAACCTGCCTCCCATCCATTGACTCCATCTACACCTCCCGCTGCCTGGGGAAAGTGGGCAGCATAATCAAAGATCCCTCCCACCCGGCTTACTCACTCTTCCAACTTCTTCCATCGGGCAGGAGATACAGAAGTCTGAAAACACGCATGAACAGACTCAAAAACAGCTTCTTCCCCACTGTCACCAGACTCCTAAATGACCCTCTTATGGACTGACCTCATTAACACTACACCCTGTATGCTTCACCCGATGCCAGTGCTTATGTAGTTACATTGTGTACCTTGTGTTGCCCTATTATGTATTTTCTTTTATTCCCTTTTCTTCTCATGTACTTAATGATCTGTTGAGCTGCTCGCAGAAAAATACTTTTCACTGTACCTCGGTCCACGTGACAATAAACAAATCCAATCCAGTTTTGATGTACGGTTCTCCATGCCAATGTTCTCCATGCAAATTTATTCTGGCCACACTCTGACTCTCATTCTGCTGATTTAAGATTTTCCATAAAATCAACTCCCAACGTTTAATAAGGGCACGAAGAGCCACCTGGATTTTGGCCACGTTGCCTGAATGGCATCCAAGGAAAACCTCCAGGAATTTGCTGAGTACCGTCCCCAAACCGCCAGATCCCACTTGGAGGATATGCTGCCAATCCAACTGCAGCTGGTGCAGCCAATTGTGGCCTAACAGGCTAGGGCGGTTCCTTGCACATCAATGAGGGGAAGGTGCACTGATCGGCGCCCATAAACCACCGGAGTGAGGGTGGACCCCACAATATTCAGTTGTTCTCTGGTACAAGCGGCCAAATGCCATGGCTGCCATGTCAGCAAAGACAAAGTATGCACTCCTTGCTTGGTAAGATCGAAAGTGCTCTGCACCACGACAGAAACGGCCGCTCCCATATCTAGCTCCATTTGGCGGATAAGACCGTCCACCTGTACCGGAATGCGAATAGGGGCCACACAGGGCACTGCCAAACAGTTCAGTTGCATCTCAGCCTTGTCCTCTGTCTCTTCTGGTCATCCAGATGCAAAGACCGGCCCCTAGGCTGACGCTTGCGTTGACCGTGGCATCTGAAGCCCTGGCCTTCCTGCTGCCGGCAGGTACACATAGGCCAGGATCCACATGTTGCACACAGGCCTGAATTGCCTTCAGCCGGGTTTGGTGGCATTGCACATCCCGGTAGCTGGCTCTTCCCCTAGAAGCCAGAGTCACAGCGGCGTTCAGTCGAAACTGCGGGATACTACGTGAGGAATGACATCCCAAAACATTCACCTCCATTCCTTGTATCTCTCAGACGTTTCATTCCACATTTTCTTGGGATAGGGAGATCTGCAGCGCCTGCTGAATACTTAGGGAGACTTCACCCAAAAGCTTTCTCTAAGTTTCCATATTATGGAGACAGTACCGATTACGGTGTATGTCAGACAAAACAGTTCATTGCTCACAAAACCCTGGTGGGTACGTGACACTCCAAACGTATGCGGTCCACAGGCCATCAACAGTATGACTGTCTGGCACTCGCTCTCCATCATATTTTTGACCCGGAAGAAATAACGCAACCGGCCACAATTGGCTGCACCAGCTGCAGTTGGATTGGCAGCAGATCCTCCAAGTGGGATCTGGCGGTTTGGGGACGGTACTCAGTAAATTCCCGGAGGTTTTCCTTGGATGCCATTCAGGCAACGTGGCCAAAATCCAGGTGGCTCTTCGTGCCCTTATAACCCTAGCACTAAATGCCCAAATAGAGGCATAGCAAATCAAAGACATCTAAACTTGTTTCCAGAAGGTTCAGCTGAGAAGGTTGCAGCATTGACAGTAAACCAGTTTACTCCTCGTTGCCAGTTTAATACGGGCACAGGAGTCCACACCGAGTAAAAATAATGTTTTATTTACAACCAACACTTCCCGGTAGACCCCTACCGGATTCCATCTGGTCAGTGCCTTGCTGGCCGACCTTATATACACTGGGTAATTGAGATGCCCCGCCCCTAGCGAGGGAGCTCATAATCCGCAAAGAGCACGGGAAAGGCGAGAATTCCCATTCCCTAGGTGCTGTGCGGGATATTACATTCCATCTGCACTACCAGGTTTGCAGTGTCCGTGTGGAGTTTGCACATTCTCCCCGTGTCTGCGTGTGTCTCACACCCACAACCCAAAGATGTGCAGGGGGGTGGATTGGCCACGCTAAATTGCCCCATAATTAGAAAAATTGAAATTTTAAAAAAGGAAAGAGAAAAAGAAATGGGGATGCGGAAGCTGGAACTAGAGAGAGGAGAAAGCAAAATGAGAAAGAGTTCCGGATGAAGGTGCCAGAAATTAGAGGCAAGACTAATTCTAGAATGGAACCCCGTGGCAATATGTTTAAATTTATACAGGCCCTCCCAAAATTCAAAGAGAAGGAGGTGGAAACCTTTTAATAATAATAATAATAATCGCTTATTGTCACAAGCAGGCTTCAATGAAGTGATGTGAAAAGCCCCCAGTCGCCACATTCCGGCGCCTGTTCGGGGAGGCCGGTACGGGAATTGAACCCACGCTGCTGGCCTTGTTCTGCATTACAAGCCAGCTGTTTAGCCTACTGTGCTAAACCTGCCCCTCTTTTTTAAGGCTGTTGAGAAAATGGTGACCCGAATGGAGTGGCCAAGAGAATATTGGACATTACCAATGCAGAGTAAACTGAGCAGACGGGAACAGGAGGTTAATGCTCCCCTGTCAGAGCGGGTGTTTCAGAATTATGACGAGGTAAAAAAGGTTATTCTGGGTGCATATGAATTTGTTCCCGAGGCATATGGGCAAAAGATTTGGAATTTAAGGAGACAGCCGGGACAGATGTATGCTCAAATAAAACAATGTGGAAGGAAATTGATCACATGTCAAATGGCACTGGTAATGAACCAGATTCTGAGAACTCAGTCAACCAATTCTGAGAGGATTGAACCCTCAGCAGCACTTGTTGCTGAAGGTAGCCATGTGAAGGACAAGAGAGAATGTAAAGCTGGAGGGGATGAAGAGTATTTTTTGGTTAAACATGAACCCAATATTTCTCTCAGCATTGCCATGACTACTTGCAGTTTAGTTGCAGGAGATCCTCGAAATTTGGTTAAATATTAATTGGACAATCAGAAAAGACTGATTGCAATACGCGAGACACAGAAAGAGTGTAGATGGAGTTGTAGGGAAAAAACAGGGGGAACTCTGTTAGCTACTTATGATGTAGACATAGAAATTATGAACCACTAAAGCCGCATCTGTCTTGACTAAAACCACAGAAACGGACTCAGTTAGAGATTGAAATACAATGCATGTTGGACATGTTGCACAAACAAGCAAAAACAGTGTGGTCCACAGAACATCAAGTAGTGTTTGGGAGATTGACGGCCATGTTGGAGGATGAACCATTGCTGCCGCCCCGGACCTCTCCAGACCATAATCTGCTTGTGTTTATGGAGACGTTTAAGATCTGGAATACAAGATTATTTAGTTGCAGATTATCATTTCAACAGATCAATGTTAAAATTGAAATGAAATGAAAATCGCTTATTGTCACAAGTAGGCTTCAAATGAAGTTACTGTGAAAAGCCCGTAGTCGCCACATTCCGGCGCCTGTTCGGGGAGGCTGGTGCGGGAATTGAACCGTGCTTCTGGCCTGCCTTGGTCTGCTTTAAAAGCCAGCTATTTAGCCCTGTGCTAAACCAGGCCCTTGTCCATATTCCCGGAAACGATAACGTGTTTGTGGATGCTCTGTCACACGTTTAAAGATGGCCGATGTTACCAATGTAGCGATTGGGTAGGGAAGCTGGGGATGGATATGTATTTGTGATTTATGTCTTGCATACCTCATAATGAAACATCCATGCTCTGAAGTTTCATTCTTTTGAGCGAGGGGGGTATGTACTGGTCCCTCGTGTGTGCTCCCTTATTTCCCCTTTCTTTTACTTTTGCCGTTGCATTTTTGATCCTTGGATGGTTGGTGGTCATGTGTCTTTCAGGCATCTGTGGCTTTAATTCAAATAGAAGAATCCAGAAGGCTGTGCTGTTTTAGACTGGCTAACGTCAGCGATGACTCGGTTTTATTGATTTGGCTGGTGGCAAATGAATTGGCCCAAAGGGCTGTACTCTGCCCGGGAACAGGCATTGATTGGATCTGATCCCACTGGAATGTTTTCAAAGTTACGAGGTTCCAGTTTGGTTTAACTTTTGATTCTGCAGCCTGGATGGAGGAATTTAACAAACACTTTCCAAAAAGATCGAATTAATCCTCTCCATAAGAACACTGTGAGGGCTGATTCTCTCGCCAGTCAGACTGGGTGTCATTCTATTGAGACTGCAAAGATTTGAAGTCAAACTATGAGCTAAAGGCAAGGTCTGATGTAAAATAAAGTGTCTACACAGAAAGATATAGGCCTGGATGTGACCCTCGAGCTGAAGGCCCAGCTGTCTGCAAAGAGATTCGGAGGAAAGAGAGCAGCAGAACCTTCCTTTGTGCTGCCAGGATCAAAACGAAAACTTTGAGACTCTGAAAAGCATTGCACTGGGATGTAATGCAATCACCACCTGTTACCAGGCAGAGTACAGCCTTTTGGGCCAATTCATTGGTCACCAGCAATCAAAGCGAGTCCCAACCATCTCTCTCACTGGTGCCGACAGGTCTGTGGTCTCCTGTCGGGCAAGGCCCCGGGGCCTGACGGCTACCTGGTGGAATTCTATAAGAAGTTTTCAGAGATATTGAGCCCACTGCTGGTGAGGACATTTAACGAAGCAAGAGAGAAGGCAGTCCTCCCCCCAACAATGTCGCAGGCCTCAATTTCATTGATCCTGAAACGGGAGAAGGATACGGAGCAATGCGGGTCATACAGGCCGATTTCTCTACTGAATGTGGACGCCAAACTGCTGGCTAAGATACTGGCCACGAGGATAGAGGACTGTGTCCCAGGGGTGATAGGGGAAGACCAGACGGGATTTGTTAAGGGCAGACAACTCAAGGCCAACGTTTGAAGGCTTCTAAATGTTATTATGATGCCCTCAGAAGGAGAGGAGGTGGAGGTGGTGGTAGCGATGGATGCGGAGAAGGTTTTTGATCGGGTGGAGTGGAATTACCTGTGGGAGGCGCTGGGAAGGTTTGGGTTTGGTGAGGGCTTTATTGACTGGGTGCGGTTGCTCTATCAGGCACCAGTAGCCGGTGTGCGTACGAACCGGCTGAGGTCGGGGTATTTTAAACTACACCGAGGAACAGGCAAGGGTGCCCCCTCTCCCCGCTACTGTTTGCTCTGGCCAGAGACCCATTGGCCATGGCGTGAAGAGCCTCGAGGAACTGGAAAGAGCTGGTTTGGGGGGGGATGGAGCAAAGGGTCTCGCTCTACGCAATGACCTGCTCTTGTACATTTCGGACCCGTTGGAGGGGATGAGGGAAGTAATGCGAATCTTGGGGGAATTTGGCAATTTTTCGGGGTATAAATTGAACATGGGGAAAAGCGAGATGTTTGCGATCCAGGCAAGAGGGCAGGAGAAGAGACTGGGAGAGCTGCCGCTTAGAACGGTAGGGAAGAGCTTTCGATATCTGGGAATCCAGGTGGGAGGTACTACACAAGTTAAACCTATCCCGGTTGGTAGATCAAATGGAAGGGGACTTTAAGAGATGGGACATGCTCCCGCTATCACTGGCGGGGAGGGTACAGACGGTGAAAGTGACGGTCCTCCCCAGATTTCTGTTTGTCTTTCAGTGCCACCCCTCTTAATCCCAAAGGCCTTTTTCAAGTGGGTGAATAAGATTATTTTGGGCTTTGTGTGGGCGAATAAAACCCTGCGAGTGAAGAAAGTGTTGCTGGAGCGCAGTCAGGGGGAAGGTGGGTTGGCGCTGCCGAACTTCTGCAATTACTACTGGGCGGCTAATATAGCCATGATCAGGAAGTGGGTAGTGGGGGAGGGGTCTGCATGGGAGCGGATGGAGGGGTCGGCATGGGAGCAGACGGAGGCGGTGTCATGTAAAGCCACCAGTTTGGGAGCGTTGGTAACGGCACCTCTGCCGTTCTCGCCGGCCCGATACTCCACAAGTCCGGTGGTAGTGGCGGCTCTGAGGATCTGGGGGCAGTGGAGGAGATATAAGAGAGTGGAGGGAGCATCGGTTTGGACCCCGATTTATAACAACCACAGGTTTGTACCGGGTAGGCTAGATGGCAGGTTCCGGAGTTGGCAGAGGGCAGGAATTGGAAGGATGGGGAATCTATTTATAGACGGGAGCTTTCCCAGCTTGAAAGCTTTGGAGGATAAATTTAAATTGCCAGCAGGGAATGGTTTTAGGTATTTGCAGGTGCGCGACTTCCTGAGAAAACAGGTTCCGGCCTTTCCGCTGCTGCCGCCACGGGGGATACAGGATAGAGTAGTTTCCAGTACCTGGGTGGGAGACGGGAAGGTATCGGATATTTACCAGGAGCTTTTGGAGGCGGAGGAAACTCCGGTGGAGGAGCTTAAGGGCAAGTGGGAGGACGAGCTAGGAGGAGAGATAGAGGCGGGTCTATGGGCAGATGCCCTAAGCAGGGTTAATACCTCCTCATCATGCGCCAGGCTTAGCCTGATACAATTTAAGGGAGTCCACCGGGCACACATGACAGCGGCTAGGATGAGCAGGTTTTTCAGGGTAGAGGATAGGTGTGCGAGGTGCGCGGGAAGCCCAGCAAATCATGTCCACATATTTTGGGCATGCCCGAAGCTCAGAGGGTTTTGGCGGGGTTTTGCTAAGGCAATGTCCACGGTGCTAAAAACACGGATGGTGCCGAGTCCGGAGGTAGCGATCTTTGGAGTGTCGGAAGATCCGGGAGTTCAGAGGGCGAAAGAGGCCATCGCCCTGGCCTTTGTCTCCCTGGTAGCCCGGAGACGGTTCCTTTTAATGTGGAGGGACATGAAGCCCCCGAGTGTAGAAACCTGGGTTAGTGACATGGCTGGGTTTCTCAGTCTTGAGAAAATAAAGTTTGCCTTAAGAGGGTCAATGTTAGGGTTCTCCCGGAGGTGACAGCCGTTCGTCAACTTTCTCGGGGAAAATTCAAATGTCAGCAGAAGCAGTATTCCGGGGGGGGGATTGTTGTTATATGGTTGAGGTGTGTGAAGATTGGGCTGGGGGAGGAAATGTTTATTTTACCATGTTGATGTCATTGTTTATGTTACTGTTATAAAAATTTTCAAACACCTCAATAAAATATTATGAAAAATAAAGGTCTGTGGTCTCCTGTTCAAACCAGCATAAAAGGGTGTAAAGATAAGTCCATCAACTAAAGGCCAATCAGGTTATCTTCAATGGCTGAGAAACTTTGAGAATCAATAATTTGGGACAAAATTAATAGTCACATGGACAAATGTGTTTAAAAAAAATAAATTTAGAGTACCCACTTCTTTTTTTCCAATTAAGGTGCAATTTAGCGTGGCCAATCCACCTAGCCTGCACATCTTTGGGTTGTGGGGGTGAGACCCACGCAAACACGGGGCGAATGTGCAAACTCCACACGGACAGTGACCCGGGGCCGGGATCGAACCTGGGACCTCGGTGCCGTGAGGCGGCATCGCTAACCACCATGCCACCCCTGTGGATAAATACTGTGTCACCGTGTCGCCCAGTCCAGTCACAGCTGGGGTATTGCGTCTAGTTCTGGGCTCTGCTCTTTCGGAAGGATGCAAAGGCGTTCGAGACGGTGCATAAAAGAATGGTTCTAGGCATAAGGAACTTAAGTTATGAAGACAGATTGGAGAAGTTGGGACTGTTTTCCTTGGAGAAGAGAAGCTGAGGGGAAATTTGATCGAGGTATTCAAAATCCTGAGGATTCTGCACAGAGCAGAAAGAGAGAAACTGCTGCTACTCATGAAAGGATCAACAATGGGCCGAATGGCCATGTGCACTGTAACCATTATCTGATTCTATGAAGTCCCAATATGATTTACAGCCAAAGAAGTATTTTTAAAATGTGGTCACTCTTGTAATGTAGATTTCACAGATTAAATTGGAAGGCCCTTCATCCTCATGATGAAAAATTACAATTTCCCCCTCTATTTTGTAGGTGTCACTCAGGGTTCAGGGGGTAGACGCTTGGATCTGAGTCAGAAGGTTGTAGTATTTAAGCCCCCCCCCCCCCCACCAGCCACTTGAGCACAAGAACCAGGCCGACACTTCATAATAATAATCTTTATTATTAATAATAATAATAATAATAATAATAATCTTTATTGTCACAAGTAGGCTTACATTAACACTGCAGTGAAGTTACCGTGAAAAGCCCCTAGTCGCCACATTCTGGCACCTGTTTGGGTACACAGAGGGAGAATTCAGAATGTCCAATTCACCTAACAAGCACGTCTTTCGGGACTTGTGGGAGGAAACCGGAGCACCCGGAGGAAACCCACGCAGACACGATGTGGGGTACTGTTTTTCAGTTAAATCCAGGCCTTATCAATTCTTTCAGGTGCTCAGATCCCACAATGCCTTACAATATGGCTGCAGTCACCGCAAGAGCATTTGCAGATCAGTGAACAAATGGTTTCTGAGGAACCTGATTGTGTAAACTGTGGGGGACAGATTGGTCTTCAGCAGAGTGCAAAGTAAACTGCAAATCGACAGCCACTCCAAGAATTGGGCATGGTGTAAATCAAGTGTGATGTAAGATGGGTAGCTCATTCACTTTCAGACTGTTTTGTACATCTGTACAAACTAATTTCACTGCTTCTGCACCTATACCCTTGTCACGATACGCAAACATGCAACCAATGAACACTCAGACTAGGACACAACCAATGGGCAGTCAGGACACTCAGAGGTGGCATCACCACAAGGGGGCAGGACATAAACACTATAAAAGGGATGAGGCACTCACACCCTGCCTCTTTCCACAGACAGACATCTAGAGAGTTAGACAGGGTTGATCAGCATCACACCCCAGCACGTGGCTTAGAGCAAGCTGCTACAGTTAGACTGAGTTACTACAGTTAGATTAGCAGAGAGTCGAACTCATTTGAGAACTGTGTTAATAGTTCAATAAACACATTGAACTCATTTCAGAGTCTGGAGCATCCTTTAGTTAAGACTGCATCAAGTAGCAGCCCGTGTTATCCGAAGCAGCAGAGCACAACAATCCTCTCAACAACTTGAAGTAAACCACGAGAACCAGCAGAGTGTGCAATTTGTATTCTTTGTTTTAATTCAGGAAGTGAACCAGTGACATTTCTCAGCAAGGAAAACAAAACAGCATCAGCAGCCTATCAATTAAAGGTTTCTATCATTTCCCAGCGAGTAGTGAGAATGTGGATCCTGGGATCATGGATTCAGGGGACGAGCATTTAAGAGAAATCTTGCTAAACACAGGATAAATGTACATGGAGTTATGCTGGTCAGGCACGATGCGGTCGAGTGGGAGGATACTCACTGTGTGATTTTAGTGTGCACAAATTAACCATTGTGTTTTCTACATTAAAACACCGACTGAACTGACTGTAAAGTGCTTTGGGGTGCCCTGAGGCCATGCAAGGTGCTATAGAAATGCAAACATTTATTTTTGCTGGCATGAAGGCATTTGCAACAATCTGCAGCCAGAAGTGGTGGATAATCCATCTTGGTCTCATACTGAGGTTCCAGGCATCACAGATTTCAGGCTTCACTCCGTGTGATACCAAGAAGGCACTGGACACTGCAAAGTCTGTGAGCTCTCACAACATTACAACAATAGTGCCCCAAAATTAGCTGCACCCCTAGAATAGCTGTTCCAATACAGCTACGACATTGGCAATCCAACAATGTGGGAAATTGCCCAGATATGTTATTGTCCACAAAATATGACAGATCTAGCCGGGCCAATTATCACCCCATCAGTCTACCCTCAATCATCAGCAACGCATTGAAAGGAGCCGTCAATACTATCGAGCAGCAGGTACTGAGAAATAACCCGCTGACTGACATTTGGGTTCCACCGGAGCCATTTAGATCCTGACCTCATTACAGCCTTGGTTCAAACATGGATATAAGAGGAGAAGAGGTGAGGTGAGAGTGACTCCCCTCGACATCGAGGCAGCTTTTGACCGAGTGTGGCATCAAGGAGCCCTAGCAAAGCTGGAGTCAGTGGGAATCAGGGGGAAACTCTCCGCTGGTTGGGACCATACCCGGCACAAAGTAAGATGGGGCGTGATTTACGATTTAACAGGACAAAAACAGAGTCCTGATTGGGTACATTTAGCGGCGCCGAGAATGACACCACTACTTAACGGAACTTTACCATTTTCTCATGGCCTCGGCGAGGAATACCCTGTCAAGGCTACACTGACCTCATTTCCTGCACCGACAAGCTCAGCTCACCAGGAAGAGTATTCACAGATCAGGGTGCCATTTTTAAATGCTGTCCCGATCTTTCAGCCCCCTCAGCCACCCCAAAGTGGCCTCTGAACACCCCCTCCCCACCCAACGTACCTCTTAGGGGGCACCCGGAGGAAACCCACGCAGACACGGGGAGGACGTGCAGACTCCGCACAGACAGTGACCCAGCGGGGAATCGAACCTGGGACCCTGGCGCTGTGAAGCCACGGTGCTAACCACTGACCTGCCATTGTGATCCTGGGAGACCCGCTTAGCAAGGTTCTTATTCTGCTACCGGACAACCCCGCATCCCATGGCGGGCATTGTGCCAGCCGAGATGTTGATGGGTCTGTGCCCCTGGTACCCATTTGAGTCTCGTCCTTCTGGATATTGGTGGAAAAGTCCCCCGTGCTCAGGACCGAACGGAGGCAGGCACAGGTCTCCGCAGCCCCCTTCGCACCGAGAGACGCAGTACACGTCTGGAACCTCGGCAGAGGGGTCGCTTGGATCCCGGACGTCGTGTTGCCGAAAACAGGTCTGGTTTCTTACCAAATACGGGCACGTGGACTATCTCCGAAGCTGCCCACTGACACTCCCACCATACCAGCCGTTGATTCAGACGTCTCATCTTCACCATTGCCCTGGCCATCCCTGTTAGCACCAACGCCCCCGACTCCCCTGCCGGTGCGGAGCATTCAGTGGTAATCTTTCCGAGATGGGCATTCTGCCACCGCTGGAGGTGCCAATGCCGGCATTGCCACCTCCGCCCAGACGCTCGGCACGCAAACACCACTCCCCAGTCCGATATACGCCTCCTGACGCTGCGAGGCCAGCGCCTGCACGCCTCCCACACTCGAAACGGTCGAATGGCCCGGCACATTTACCCATGGATGTAAACATTGCTCCGAACCTAGCGGGGGGAGAGTGTTATAATCCCAATGGAGATCTCGAGATCAGGACAATATGATTTCCCGTGACCTCCCGGAATATGGACTTCCCCTTTAAGGCAGGCAGGCCTTCCCCTTTAAAGGGGTGGAGTTTCCCCTTTACAAGGTTGTACAAAAACCACGGCCAAGCTGCCGGTCGGGGAAGGAGACCCCTGGAGGAGCGGAGGAGTATTGGAATTGTATTGGAATAAACCTTCTTCTGTAATTTCTACTTTTGTCTACGTTCTGCCGTCTGCGGATTCAACACTCACCTTCTGTAAAAAAAACATCTCATTCACTAATGTCCTTTAGGGAAGGAAATCTGCCGTCCTTACCCGGTCTGGCCTACACGTGACTCCAGACCCACAACAATATGATTGACTCTTAACTGCCCCTCTGAAATGGCCGAGCGAGACACTCAGTTCAAGGGCAATTAGGGATATCTCAGCAATTAGGGATAAGACAGCGACATCTCATCAAACAATTAAAAAAAATATTTGGTGAGCCACTCACCTCCTGACCCCCCACAGCCTGTTCACCCCGTGTAAATGGGGTGCCATCTACATGGCACAAGTCAGGAGTATACGGAGTATTCTCCATTTGCCCGGATGAGAGCAGCTCCAACAACACTCAAGGAGCTCAACACCATCCAGGATGAAACAGCCCACTCTATCGGCACACCATCCAAAAACATTCACTCCCTCCACCACCGACACACAGCGGCAGCCGTGTGTACCATCTACAAGATGCACTGCAGTAACTCACCAAGGTTCCTCAGACAGCACCTTCCAAACCCACGACCTCTACCATCTAGAAGGACAAGAGCAGCAGATACCTGGGAACCCCACCACCTGGAGGTTCCCCTCCAAGTCACTCACCATCCTGACTTGGAAATATATCGGCCGTTCCTTCACTGTCGCTGGACTCCCTCCCTAACAGCACAGTGGGCGTACCTACACCACACGGACTGCAGCGGTTCAAGAAGGCAGCTCACCCCCAGCTTCTCAATAGCAGTTCGGGTTGTGCAGTGAAGACTGGCCTAGCCAGCGAGGCCCACATTCAGTGAAAGAATTTTAAAAATGACAGAGATCAGACAGCTTGGCACCAACCCATTATGACCATTCTGGTCTATTAGTCACAGACCCAGATGACTTAGCCACTGGGGCAAATCAAGATTTGTTATCCTGTGTATATGTAGGACTTCTGAACAGGAGAATCCCACAAATTATTTAACATACCATCTGTGTAGCTAACTATACCAATCACATGAAACTGGCCATGTAAATGTGTTCACACGAACTTTTAGGCCTGTTCCTGCTCCTAATTAATATGATCACATTGTTATAATTGGACAAGGTCTCTAATTTGTTAACTTCTCGATCGGGACCCCAATTGTGCCTCCTCTCAGGTGAGGAGGAATGAGCTGGCTCCCCATCTTTATTCAACCCCCTCGAGTCAAAGAAAGAGTAAGTTCATTAGTTACTGAAAGCCAAGAAAAATAATAAAAACACAACATACATACACACGCTGATCAGAAATGAGGGGTTAAAAAGAGTTTACGAGTGAGTCACTGGCTTCTCCGCAAGGTGTAAATGGCAGTACGCGTTGCGGCCATTAAGTTGGATGGTTTTGGTAGAGCAGACTTCAGCTGTTAGTTTGCAGACATTGAGTTCTGCAGGGTGGCTTAAAGGCTGTCCTCTGTCCTTTAGATTTTGGCTTTTGCTGAGCCTTGCCTCCAGCAACAGACAGAGAGAGACTTTGCCTGCTTGTCATTGCAGGGGTGACTGTGATGTACCGTCAATGACCACGAGACGAGAATGGTGGAACAATCGAGGCTTTATTGAACAAGATGTTGTGCCTCCTGTAGCTGGAACCAGAATGGCTGCAGCTCAGGAGAGCACACACTTTTATACTCCGCCTGCTGGGCGGAGCCAGCAGGCAGGGATTTACCGTCGTACCTGTAATATACGGGCAGTGCCGTAATACATACAATATATCACTAGTGGTGTTTACCACAGACTGGCTGCTGTTTCTTCTTGTTTCTGTGTCACTCACACACTGATTTGCCAGTACACACAGGTCAGGTCTGCAGCTAGCTTTTCCCGGTGTATACCTGGGAGGGCAAAACAAACATGTCTTTTGCCCAGAGTCCATTTTCAATCTACTCAGCCCATTTCCACATTCTGAGATATAAACTCACCAGGAGGTGGGTTTGGGATATTTGCTGAGACGCAATAACCAGTTTCCATTGGCTCTGCAATCATCGGAGAATAAAGGGCAATCTTTCGCATTTCATCTCTTCCTTTCTCGTGTCTCTATCTGAAGTAGGCCTTGACACCTTTTTCGGTATAATATCCCTAAATGTGGCGCATGGCCCGCGACCCTCCGAGCACCTGCCCGCAGCCTGGGTTTGAAACTGACTGGACTAGTCAGGTCACGTAAACTGATGTCACGTGTTCTGTGCGCAAGAGAGATTCCTCCGTTGTGTAGCTGCCAGCAGGGCTGGTGTGAGCTCCAGGGCCTCTGGTCAACAACCCATCAGGAAGATGCTGAAAACAGGGACAAAGCAGCATAAAGATGATTACTTGAGGTTTGGGGTTCACTGCAAATCAGGATTCAAAGTTCATGTCCGTTATATGCAGGGAAATACTGGCAAATGAAAGTTTCAAACCCTCAAAACTTGAAAGACATTTGAAGACTAAACATGGCGCGTTTGAGGACAATCCTCTTGATTTATTTCAACGGATGCAGTGAGATCTTCAATCGTCAGCTGAAGCCCTCATCAGAAATGTAACATTGAATAACAAAGTGGAGTTTGCGTCCTCCCCGTGTCTGCGTGGGTTTCCTCCGGGTGCTCCGGTTTCCTCCCACAGTCCAAAGATGTGCAGGTTAAATGGACTGGCCATGATAAGTTGCCCCTAGGTGAGGTTATGGGATAGGGTAGGGGATTGGGCCTAGGTAGGGTGCTCTTTCAGAGGGACGGTGCAGATTCGATGGGGCGAATGGCCTCCTCCTGCACTGTCGGATCTCTACGATGCTATGAAATGAGATTCTGACGAGCGAGCAGGCTCACCTGTCACATTACAGGTAAGTGAAACTGGTGGGTCACAATGGCCGTCCAGCACATCTCACGAAGGTCGGCCTGTGTGGGTCCCGAAGGATTGCCGGTTGTTAAAAACACCCACACACACCAACACATACACACCCACACACACTCACACACACACACACCCACACACACTCACACACACACACACCCACACACACACTCCACACCCACACTCACACACACCAACACATACACACCCACACACACACCCACACACACTCACACACACACCCACACACACACCCCACACCCACACTCACACACACCAACACATACACACCCACACACACCCATAAATATACCCTCACACACCCACACACACCCCACACCCACACACACACACTCACACACACCAACACATACACACCCACACACACCCATAAACACATCCTCACACTCACACCCTCATACCCACATCATCAGACCCACACCCCACACACCCACCCATGCACACACCCATACACACACCCACACACACACCCTCACACACACATCCACACACATACCCACCCTCACACCCAAACGCACACCCACCCGCTCAGAGACCCACTTTCATACCCACACACACACTCATCCACACACCCACACAACTACACACACACATACATGCCCCCACACACACACTCTCACACACACAACATACCTACACACACACATCCTCACCCACCCTCACATCCATTCACACACCCACAAACATTCTCACACACACCCGCACACAGATACACACCCTCACACCTACACATACACACACTCACACACACTCATACCCACACACACACCCAAACACACACCCTCACACCCACACACACACCCTCACACCCACATCCATCCACACACCCACACATACGCCCACCCTCACACCCACGCCGACCCTCATACCCAAACCCAACCTCGCACCCAGACAGATCTTCACACACACCCACCCTCACTGACATATGGGGATGGTTTTATCTTTATCTTCATATATTTGATTTTGAACCATGCCTGGTTGATCCGGCTGGTTCGGTGGTGTATGGTTGATCCGGCTGGTTCGGTGGTGCCTGGTTGATCCGGCTGGTTTGGTGGTGTGTGGTTGATCCGGCTGGTTTGGTGGTGCCTGGTTGATCCGGCTGGTTTGGTGGTGTACGGTTGATCCGGCTGGTTTGGTGGTGTGTGGTTGATCCGGCTGGTTTGGTGGTGTACGGTTGATCCGGCTGGTTTGGTGGTGTACGGTTGATCCGGCTGGTTTGGTGGTGTACGGTTGATCCGGCTGGTTTGGTGGTGTACGGTTGATCCGGCTGGTTTGGTGGTGCCTGGTTGATCCGGCTGGTTTGGTGGTGTACGGTTGATCCGGCTGGTTTGGTGGTGCCTGGTTGATCCGGCTGGTTTGGTGGTGCCTGGTTGATCCGGCTGGTTTGGTGGTGCCTGGTTGATCTGGCTGGTTTGGTGGTGCCTGGTTGATCCGGCTGGTTTGGTGGTGTATGGTTGATCCGGCTGGTTTGGTGGTGTACGGTTGATCCGGCTGGTTTGGTGGTGTATGGTTGATCCGGCTGGTTCGGTGGTGCCTGGTTGATCCGGCTGGTTTGGTGGTGTATGGTTGATCCGGCTGGTTCGGTGGTGCCCGGTTGATCCGGCTGGTTTGGTGGTGCCTGGTTGATCCGGCTGGTTTGGTGGTGCCTGGTTGATCCGGCTGGTTTGGTGGTGCCTGGTTGATCCGGCTGGTTTGGTGGTGTACGGTTGATCCGGCTGGTTTGGTGGTGTATGGTTGATCCGGCTGGTTCGGTGGTGCCTGGTTGATCCGGCTGGTTTGGTGGTGTGTGGTTGATCTGGCTGGTTTGGTGGTGCCTGGTTGATCCGGCTGGTTTGGTGGTGTACGGTTGATCCGGCTGGTTCGGTGGTGCCTGGTTGATCCGGCTGGTTTGGTGGTGCCTGGTTGATCTGGCTGGTTTGGTGGTGCCTGGTTGATCCGGCTGGTTTGGTGGTGCCTGGTTGATCCGGCTGGTTCGGTGGTGTATGGTTGATCCGGCTGGTTCGGTGGTGCGTGGTTGATCCGGCTGGTTTGGTGGTGTACGGTTGATCCGGCTGGTTTGGTGGTGTACGGTTGATCCGGCTGGTTTGGTGGTGTACGGTTGATCCGGCTGGTTTGGTGGTGTACGGTTGATCCGGCTGGTTTGGTGGTGTACGGTTGATCCGGCTGGTTTGGTGGTGTACGGTTGATCCGGCTGGTTTGGTGGTGTGTGGTTGATCCGGCTGGTTTGGTGGTGCCTGGTTGATCCGGCTGGTTCGGTGGTGCCTGGTTGATCCGGCTGGTTTGGTGGTGCCTGGTTGATCCGGCTGGTTTGGTGGTGTGTGGTTGATCCGGCTGTTTTGGTGGTGTACGGTTGATACGGCTGGTTTGGTGGTGTACGGTTGATCCGGCTGGTTTGGTGGTGTACGGTTGATCCGGCTGGTTTGGTGGTGTACGGTTGATCTGGCTGGTTTGGTGGTGTACGGTTGATCCGGCTGGTTTGGTGGTGTGTGGTTGATCCGGCTGGTTTGGTGGTGTGTGGTTGATCCGGCTGGTTCGGTGGTGTGTGGTTGATCCGGCTGGTTCGGTGGTGTGTGGTTGATCCGGCTGGTTCGGTGGTGCCTGGTTGATCCGGCTGGTTTGGTGGTGTACGGTTGATCCGGCTGGTTCGGTGGTGTACGGTTGATCCGGCTGGTTTGGTGGTGCCTGGTTGATCCGGCTGGTTTGGTGGTGTATGTTTGATCCGGCTGGTTTGGTGGTGTACGGTTGATCCGGCTGGTTTGGTGGTGTATGGTTGATCCGGCTGGTTTGGTGGTGTACGGTTGATCCGGCTGGTTTGGTGGTGCCTGGTTGATCCGGCTGGTTTGGTGGTGCCTGGTTGATCCGGCTGGTTTGGTGGTGTATGGTTGATCCGGCTGGTTTGGTGGTGTACGGTTGATCCGGCTGGTTTGGTGGTGCCTGGTTGATCCGGCTGGTTTGGTGGTGTGTGGTTGATCCGGCTGGTTTGGTGGTGTATGGTTGATCCGGCTGGTTTGGTGGTGTACGGTTGATCCGGCTGGTTTGCTGGTGTGTGGTTGATCCGGCTGGTTCGGTGGTGTACGGTTGATCCGGCTGGTTCGGTGGTGTACGGTTGATCCGGCTGGTTCGGTGGTGCCTGGTTGATCCGGCTGGTTTGGTGGTGCCTGGTTGATCCGGCTGGTTTGGTGGTGCCTGGTTGATCCCGCTGGTTTGGTGGTGTATGGTTGATCCGGCTGGTTTGGTGGTGTACGGTTGATCCGGCTGGTTTGGTGGTGTACGGTTGATCCGGCTGGTTTGGTGGTGTACGGTTGATCCGGCTGGTTCGGTGGTGCCTGGTTGATCCGGCTGGTTTGGTGGTGCGTGGTTGATCCGGCTGGTTTGGTGGTGTACGGTTGATCCGGCTGGTTTGGTGGTGCCTGGTTGATCCGGCTGGTTTGGTGGTGTATGGTTGATCCGGCTGGTTTGGTGGTGCCTGGTTGATCCGGCTGGTTTGGTGGTGCCTGGTTGATCCGGCTGGTTCGGTGGTGTACGGTTGATCCGGCTGGTTTGGTGGTGTGTGGTTGATCCGGCTGGTTCGGTGGTGTATGGTTGATCCGGCTGGTTTGGTGGTGTACGGTTGATCCGGCTGGTTCGGTGGTGTACGGTTGATCCGGCTGGTTTGGTGGTGTACGGTTGATCCGGCTGGTTCGGTGGTGCCTGGTTGATCCGGCTGGTTTGGTGGTGCCTGGTTGATCCGGCTGGTTCGGTGGTGCCTGGTTGATCCGGCTGGTTTGGTGGTGTACGGTTGATCCGGCTGGTTTGGTGGTGCCTGGTTGATCCGGCTGGTTTGGTGGTGTATGGTTGATACGGCTGGTTTGGTGGTGTGCGGTTGATCCGGCTGGTTTGGTGGTGTACGGTTGATCCGGCTGGTTTGGTGGTGTGTGGTTGATCCGGCTGGTTTGGTGGTGTACGGTTGATCCGGCTGGTTTGGTGGTGTGTGGTTGATCCGGCTGGTTTGGTGGTGTATGGTTGATCCGGCTGGTTTGGTGGTGCCTGGTTGATCCGGCTGGTTTGGTGGTGTATGGTTGATCCGGCTGGTTTGGTGGTGTACGGTTGATCCGGCTGGTTCGGTGGTGTACGGTTGATCCGGCTGGTTTGGTGGTGCCTGGTTGATTCGGCTGGTTTGGTGGTGTACGGTTGATCCGGCTGGTTTGGTGGTGCCTGGTTGATCCGGCTGGTTTGGTGGTGTATGGTTGATCCGGCTGGTTTGGTGGTGTACGGTTGATCCGGCTGGTTTGGTGGTGTACGGTTGATCCGGCTGGTTTGGTGGTGCCTGGTTGATCCGACTGGTTTGGTGGTGTGTGGTTGATCCGGCTGGTTTGGTGGTGTACGGTTGATCCGGCTGGTTCGGAGGTGCCTGGTTGATCCGGCTGGTTTGGTGGTGTGTGGTTGATCCGGCTGGTTTGGTGGTGCCTGGTTGATCCGGCTGGTTTGGTGGTGTACGGTTGATCTGGCTGGTTTGGTGGTGTACGGTTGATCCGGCTGGTTTGGTGGTGTACGGTTGATCCGGCTGGTTTGGTGGTGTACGGTTGATCCGGCTGGTTTGGTGGTGCCTGGTTGATCCGGCTGGTTTGGTGGTGTGTGGTTGATCCGGCTGGTTTGGTGGTGCCTGGTTGATCCGGCTGGTTCGGTGGTGTACGGTTGATCCGGCTGGTTTGGTGGTGTGTGGTTGATCCGGCTGGTTTGGTGGTGCCTGGTTGATCCGGCTGGTTTGGTGGTGTACGGTTGATCCGGCTGGTTTGGTGGTGTACGGTTGATCCGGCTGGTTTGGTGGTGTACGGTTGATCCGGCTGGTTTGGTGGTGCCTGGTTGATCCGGCTGGTTTGGTGGTGCCTGGTTGATCCGGCTGGTTCGGTGGTGCCTGGTTGATCCAGCTGGTTTGGTGGTGCCTGGTTGATCCGGCTGGTTTGGTGGTGTGTGGTTGATCCGGCTGGTTTGGTGGTGTACGGTTGATCCGGCTGGTTTGGGGGTGTACGGTTGATCCGGCTGGTTTGGTGGTGTACGGTTGATCCGGCTGGTTCAGCGGTGTGTGGTTGATCCGGCTGGTTTGGTGGTGCCTGGTTGATCCGGCTGGTTTGGTGGTGCCTGGTTGATCCGGCTGGTTTGGTGGTGTACGGTTGATCCAGCTGGTTTGGTGGTGCCTGGTTGATCCGGCTGGTTTGGTGGTGTGTGGTTGATCCGGCTGGTTTGGTGGTGCCTGGTTGATCCGGCTGGTTCGGTGGTGTACGGTTGATCCGGCTGGTTCGGTGGTGTGTGGTTGATCCGGCTGGTTCGGTGGTGCCTGGTTGATCCGGCTGGTTCGGTGGTGCCTGGTTGATCCGGCTGGTTCGGTGGTGCCTGGTTGATCCGGCTGGTTCGGTGGTGCCTGGTTGATCCGGCTGGTTTGGTGGTGTGTGGTTGATCCGGCTGGTTCGGTGGTGCCTGGTTGATCCGGCTGGTGTGGTGGTGCCTGGTCGATCCGGCTGGTTCGGTGGTGTGTGGTTGATCCGGCTGGTTTGGTGGTGTACGGTTGATCCGGCTGGTTTGGTGGTGCCTGGTTGATCCGGCTGGTTTGGTGGTGTACGGTTGATCCGGCTGGTTTGGTGGTGCCTGGTTGATCCGGCTGGTTTGGTGGTGCCTGGTTGATCCGGCTGGTTTGGTGGTGCCTGGTTGATCCGGCTGGTTTGGTGGTGTGTGGTTGATCCGGCAGGTTTGGTGGTGCCTGGTTGATCCGGCTGGTTCGGTGGTGCCTGGTTAATCCGGCTGGTTTGGTGGTGCCTGGTTGATCCGGCTGGTTTGGTGGTGTACGGTTGATCGGCTGGTTTGGTGGTGCCTGGTTGATCCGGCTGGTTTGGTGGTGTGTGGTTGATCCGGCTGGTTTGGTGGTGCCTGGTTGATCCGGCTGGTTTGGTGGTGTGTGGTTGATCCGGCTGGTTTGGTGGTGCCTGGTTGATCCGGCTGGTTTGGTGGTGTGTGGTTGATCCGGCTGGTTTGGTGGTGCCTGGTTGATCCGGCTGGTTCGGTGGTGTACGGTTGATCCGGCTGGTTTGGTGGTGCCTGGTTAATCCGGCTGGTTTGGTGGTGCCTGGTTGATCCGGCTGGTTTGGTGGTGTACGGTTGATCGGCTGGTTTGGTGGTGTGTGGTTGATCCGGCTGGTTCGGTGGTGCCTGGTTGATCCGGCTGGTTCGGTGGTGCCTGGTTGATCCGGCTGGTTCGGTGGTGTGTGGTTGATCCGGCTGGTTTGGTGGTGCCTGGTTGATCCGGCTGGTTTGGTGGTGCCTGGTTGATCCGGCTGGTTCGGTGGTGTACGGTTGATCCGGCTGGTTCGGTGGTGTACGGTTGATCCGGCTGGTTTGGTGGTGCCTGGTTGATCCGGCTGGTTTGGTGGTGCCTCGTTAATCCGGCTGGTTTGGTGGTGCCTGGTTGATCCGGCTGGTTTGGTGGTGCCTGGTTGATCCGGCTGGTTTGGTGGTGCCTGGTTGATCCGACTGGTTCGGTGGTGTACGGTTGATCCGGCTGGTTTGGTGGTGTATGGTTGATCCGGCTGGTTTGGTGGTGTACGGTTGATCCGGCTGGTTTGGTGGTGTACGGTTGATCCGGCTGGTTTGGTGGTGTGTGGTTGATCCGGCTGGTTCGGTGGTGTGTGGTTCATCCGGCTGGTTTGGTGGTGTGTGGTTGATCCGGCTGGTTTGGTGGTGTGTGGTTGATCCGGCTGGTTCGGTGGTGTGTGGTTGATCCGGCTGGTTTGGTGGTGTGTGGTTGATCCGGCTGGTTTGGTGGTGCCTGGTTGATCCGGCTGGTTTGGTGGTGTACGGTTGATCCGGCTGGTTTGGTGGTGCCTGGTTGATCCGGCTGGTTTGGTGGTGCCTGGTTGATCCTGCTGGTTTGGTGGTGCCTGGTTGATCCGGCTGGTTTGGTGGTGCCTGGTTGATCCGGCTGGTTCGGTGGTGTACGGTTGATCCGGCTGGTTTGGTGGTGTACGGTTGATCCGGCTGGTTCGGTGGTGCCTGGTTGATCCGGCTGGTTTGGTGGTGCCTGGTTGATCCGGCTGGTTTGGTGGTCTACGGTTGATCCGGCTGGTTTGGTGGTGTACGGTTGATCCGGCTGGTTCGGTGGTGCACGGTTGATCCGGCTGGTTTGGTGGTGCCTGGTTGATCCGGCTGGTTCGGTGGTGTACGGTTGATCCGGCTGGTTTGGTGGTGTATGGTTGATCCGGCTGGTTTGGTGGTGCACGGTTGATCCGGCTGGTTTGGTGGTGTACGGTTGATCCGGCTGGTTCGGTGGTGCCTCGTTGATCCGGCTGGTTTGGTGGTGTACGGTTGATCCGGCTGGTTTGGTGGTGCACGGTTGATCCGGCTGGTTTGGTGGTGTACGGTTGATCCGGCTGGTTTGGTGGTGCACGGTTGATCTGGCTGGTTTGGTGGTGCCTGGTTGATCCGGCTGGTTCGGTGGTGTATGGTTGATCTGGCTGGTTTGGTGGTGCACGGTTGATCCGGCTGGTTTGGTGGTGTACGGTTGATCCGGCTGGTTCGGTGGTGCACGGTTGATCTGGCTGGTTTGGTGGTGCCTGGTTGATCCGGTTGGTTCGGTGGTGTACGGTTGATCCGGCTGGTTTGGTGGTGCACGGTTGATCCGGCTGGTTTGGTGGTGTACGGTTGATCCGGCTCGTTTGGTGGTGCACGGTTGATCCGGCTGGTTCGGTGGTGCCTCGTTGATCCGGCTGGTTTGGTGGTGTACGGTTGATCCGGCTGGTTTGGTGGTGCACGGTTGATCCGGATGGTTTGGTGGTGTACCGTTGATCCGGCTGGTTCGGTGGTGCCTCGTTGATCCGGCTGGTTTGGTGGTGTACGGTTGATCCGGCTGGTTTGGTGGTGCACGGTTGATCCGGCTGGTTTGGTGGTGTACGGTTGATCTGGCTGGTTTGTTGGTACCTGGTTGATCCGGCTGGTTCGGTGGTGTACGGTTGATCCGGCTGGTTTGGTGGTGTACGGTTGATCCGGCTGGTTTGGTGGTGTATGGTTGATCCGGCTGGTTTGGTGGTGTATGGTTGATCCGGCTGGTTTGGTGGTGTATGGTTGATCCGGCTGGTTCGGTGGTGTACGGTTGATCCGGCTGGTTCGGTGGTGCCTGGTTGATCCGGCTGGTTTGGTGGTGTACGGTTGATCCGGCTGGTTTGGTGGTGCCTGTTTGATCCGGCTGGTTCGGTGGTGCCTGGTTGATCCGGCTGGTTTGGTGGTGTACGGTTGATCCGGCTGGTTTGGTGGTGTACGGTTGATCCGGCTGGTTTGGTGGTGTACGGTTGATCCGGCTGGTTTGGTGGTGTGTGGTTGATCCGGCTGGTTTGGTGGTGTACGGTTGATCCGGCTGGTTTGGTGGTGTGTGGTTGATCCGGCTGGTTTGGTGGTGTACGGTTGATCCGGCTGGTTTGGTGGTGCCTGTTTGATCCGGCTGGTTTGGTGGTGCCTGGTTGATCTGGCTGGTTTGGTGGTGCCTGGTTGATCCGGCTGGTTTGGTGGTGCCTGGTTGATCCGGCTGGTTTGGTGGTGCCTGGTTGATCCGGCTGGTTTGGTGGTGCCTGGTTGTTCCGGCTGGTTTGGTGGTGTACGGTTGATCCGGCTGGTTTGGTGGTGTGTGGTTGATCCGGCTGGTTTGGTGGTGCCTGGTTGATCCGGCTGGTTTGGTGGTGCCTGGTTGATCCGGCTGGTTTGGTGGTGCCTGGTTGATCCGGCTGGTTTGGTGGTGTATGGTTGATCCGGCCGGTTTGGTGGTGTGTGGTTGATCCGGCTGGTTTGGTGGTGCCTGGTTGATCCGGCTGGTTTGGTGGTGTGTGGTTGATCCGGCTGGTTTGGTGGTGTGTGGTTGATCCGGCTGGTTTGGTGGTGCCTGGTTGATCCGGCTGGTTTGGTGGTGTGTGGTTGATCCGGCTGGTTTGGTGGTGCCTGGTTGATCCGGCTGGTTTGGTGGTGTATGGTTGATCCGGCTGGTTCAGTGGTGTGTGGTTGATCAGGCTGGTTTGGTGGTGTACGGTTGATCCGGCTGGTTTGGTGGTGTACGGTTGATCCGGCTGGTTTGGTGGTGTACGGTTGATCCGGCTGGTTTGGTGCTGTATGGTTGATCCGGCTGGTTTGGTGGTGTGTGGTTGATCCGGCTGGTTCGGTGGTGCCTGGTTGATCCGGCTGGTTCAGTGGTGTGTGGTTGATCAGGCTGGTTTGGTGGTGTACGGTTGATCCGGCTGGTTTGGTGGTGTGTGGTTGATCCGGCTGGTTCGGTGGTGCCTGGTTGATCCGGCTGGTTCGGTGGTGTGTGGTTGATCAGGCTGGTTTGGTGGTGTACGGTTGATCAGGCTGGTTTGGTGGTGTACGGTTGATCCGGCTGGTTTGGTGCTGTATGGTTGATCCGGCATGTTTGGTGGTGTGTGGTTGATCCGGCTGGTTTGGTGGTGTACGGTTGATCCGGCTGGTTCGGTGGTGCCTGGTTGATCCGGCTGGTTCGGTGGTGTACGGTTGATCTGGCTGGTTTGGTGGTGTATGGTTGATCCGGCTGGTTTGGTGGTGCCTGGTTGATCCGGCTGGTTCGGTGGTGCCTGGTTGATCCGGCTGGTTTGGTGGTGTGTGGTTGATCCGGCTGGTTCGGTGGTGCCTGGTTGATCCGGCTGGTTTGGTGGTGTGTGGTTGATCCGGCTGGTTCGGTGGTGTGTGGTTGATCCGGCTGGTTTGGTGGTGTACGGTTGATCCGGCTGGTTTGGTGGTGTACGGTTGATCCGGCTGGTTTGGTGGTGTACGGTTGATCCGGCTGGTTTGGTGGTGTGTGGTTGATCCGGCTGGTTTGGTGGTGCCTGGTTGATCCGGCTGGTTTGGTGGTGTGTGGTTGATCCGGCTGGTTTGGTGGTGTACGGTTGATCCGGCTGGTTTGGTGGTGTACGGTTGATCCGGCTGGTTTGGTGGTGTACGGTTGATCCGGCTGGTTTGGTGGTGTACGGTTGATCCGGCTGGTTTGGCGGTGCCTGGTTGATCCGGCTGGTTCGGTGGTGTGTGGTTGATCTGGCTGGTTTGGTGGTGCCTGGTTGATCCGGCTGGTTCGGTGGTGTATGGTTGATCCGGCTGGTTCGGTGGTGCCTGGTTGATCCGGCTGATTTGGTGGTGTACGGTTGATCCGGCTGGTTCGGTGGTGCCTGGTTGATCCGGCTGGTTTGGTGGTGCCTGGTTGATCCGGCTGGTTCGGTGGTGTACGGTTGATCCGGCTGGTTCGGTGGTGTACGGTTGATCCGGCTGGTTTGGTGGTGCCTGGTTGATCCGGCTGGTTCGGTGGTGCCTGGTTGATCCGGCTGGTTTGGTGGTGCCTGGTTGATCCGGCTGGTTTGGTGGTGTATGGTTGATCCGGCTGGTTTGGTGGTGTACGGTTGATCCGGCTGGTTCGGAGATGCCTGGTTGATCCGGCTGGTTTGGTGGTGTATGGTTGATCCGGCTGGTTTGGTGGTGTATGGTTGATCCGGCTGGTTCGGTGGTGCCTGGTTGATCCGGCTGGTTCGGTGGTGCCTGGTTGATCCGGCTGGTTCGGTGGTGTGTGGTTGATCCGGCTGGTTTGGTGGTGCCTGGTTGATCCGGCTGGTTTGGTGGTGTATGGTTGATCCGGCTGGTTTGGTGGTGCCTGGTTGATCCGGCTGGTTTGGTGGTGTATGGTTGATCCGGCTGGTTTGGTGGTGCACGGTTGATCCGGCTGGTTTGGTGGTGTACGGTTGATCCGGCTGGTTCGGTGGTGCCTCGTTGATCCGGCTGGTTTGGTGGTGTACGGTTGATCCGGCTGGTTTGGTGGTGCACGGTTGATCCGGCTGGTTTGGTGGTGTACGGTTGATCCGGCTGGTTTGGTGGTGTACGGTTGATCCGGCTGGTTCGGTGGTGCACGGTTGATCTGGCTGGTTTGGTGGTGTACGGTTGATCCGGCTGGTTTGGTGGTGCACGGTTGATCCGGCTGGTTTGGTGGTGTGTGGTTGATCCGGCTGGTTTGGTGGTGTACGGTTGATCCGGCTGGATCGGTGGTGCCTCGTTGATCCGGCTGGTTTGGTGGTGTACGGTTGATCCGGCTGGTTTGGTGGTGCACGGTTGATCCGGATGGTTTGGTGGTGTACCGTTGATCCGGCTGGTTCGGTGGTGCCTGGTTGATCCGGCTGGTTCGGTGGTGTAAGGTTGATCCGACTGGTTTGGTGGTGTACGGTTGATCCGGCTGGTTTGGTGGTGTGTGGTTGATCCGGCTGGTTTGGTGGTGTACGGTTGATCCGGCTGGTTTGGTGGTGTACGGTTGATCCGGCTGGTTTGGTGGTGTACGGTTGATCCGGCTGGTTTGGTGGTGTACGGTTGATCCGGCTGGTTTGGTGGTGTACGGTTGATCCGGCTGGTTTGGTGGTGCCTGGTTGATCCGGCTGGTTTGGTGGTGTACGGTTGATCCGGCTGGTTTGGTGGTGTACGGTTGATCCGGCTGGTTTGGTGGTGCCTGGTTGATCCGGCTGGTTTGGTGGTGTATGGTTGATCCGGCTGGTTCGGTGGTGCCCGGTTGATCCGGCTGGTTTTGTGGTGCCTGGTTGATCCGGCTGGTTTGGTGGTGCCTGGTTGATCCGGCTGGTTTGGTGGTGTACGGTTGATCCGGCTGGTTTGGTGATGTATGGTTGATCCGGCTGGTTCGGTGGTGCCTGGTTGATCCGGCTGGTTTGGTGGTGTATGGTTGATCCGGCTGGTTCGGTGGTGCCCGGTTGATCCGGCTGGTTTGGTGGTGCCTGGTTGATCCGGCTGGTTTGGTGGTGCCTGGTTGATCCGGCTGGTTTGGTGGTGTACGGTTGATCCGGCTGGTTTGGTGGTGTATGGTTGATCCGGCTGGTTCGGTGGTGCCTGGTTGATCCGGCTGGTTTGGTGGTGTGTGGTTGATCTGGCTGGTTTGGTGGTGCCTGGTTGATCCGGCTGGTTTGGTGGTGTGTGGTTGATCCGGCTGGTTTGGTGGTGCCTGGTTGATCTGGCTGGTTTGGTGGTGCCTGGTTGATCCGGCTGGTTTGGTGGTGTGTGGTTGATCTGGCTGGTTTGGTGGTGCCTGGTTGATCCGGCTGGTTTGGTGGTGTACGGTTGATCCGGCTGGTTCGGTGGTGCCTGGTTGATCCGGCTGGTTTGGTGGTGCCTGGTTGATCTGGCTGGTTTGGTGGTGCCTGGTTGATCCGGCTGGTTTGGTGGTGCCTGGTTGATCCGGCTGGTTCGGTGGTGTATGGTTGATCCGGCTGGTTCGGTGGTGCGTGGTTGATCCGGCTGGTTTGGTGGTGTACGGTTGATCCGGCTGGTTTGGTGGTGTACGGTTGATCCGGCTGGTTTGGTGGTGTACGGTTGATCCGGCTGGTTTGGTGGTGTACGGTTGATCCGGCTGGTTTGGTGGTGTACGGTTGATCCGGCTGGTTTGGTGGTGTACGGTTGATCCGGCTGGTTTGGTGGTGTGTGGTTGATCCGGCTGGTTTGGTGGTGCCTGGTTGATCCGGCTGGTTCGGTGGTGCCTGGTTGATCCGGCTGGTTTGGTGGTGCCTGGTTGATCCGGCTGGTTTGGTGGTGTGTGGTTGATCCGGCTGTTTTGGTGGTGTACGGTTGATACGGCTGGTTTGGTGGTGTACGGTTGATCCGGCTGGTTTGGTGGTGTACGGTTGATCCGGCTGGTTTGGTGGTGTACGGTTGATCTGGTTGGTTTGGTGGTGTGTGGTTGATCCGGCTGGTTTGGTGGTGTACGGTTGATCCGGCTGGTTTGGTGGTGCCTGGTTGATCCGGCTGGTTTGGTGGTGTACGGTTGATCCGGCTGGTTCGGTGGTGTACGGTTGATCCGGCTGGTTTGGTGGTGCCTGGTTGATCCGGCTGGTTTGGTGGTGTATGTTTGATCCGGCTGGTTTGGTGGTGTACGGTTGATCCGGCTGGTTTGGTGGTGCCTGGTTGATCCGGCTGGTTTGGTGGTGTATGGTTGATCCGGCTGGTTTGGTGGTGTACGGTTGATCCGGCTGGTTTGGTGGTGCCTGGTTGATCCGGCTGGTTTGGTGGTGTGTGGTTGATCCGGCTGGTTTGGTGGTGTATGGTTGATCCGGCTGGTTTGGTGGTGTACGGTTGATCCGGCTGGTTTGCTGGTGTGTGGTTGATCCGGCTGGTTCGGTGGTGTACGGTTGATCCGGCTGGTTTGGTGGTGTACGGTTGATCCGGCTGGTTCGGTGGTGTGTGGTTGATCCGGCTGGTTCGGTGGTGTACGGTTGATCCGGCTGGTTCGGTGGTGTATGGTTGATCCGGCTGGTTCGGTGGTGCCTGGTTGATCCGGCTGGTTTGGTGGTGCCTGGTTGATCCGGCTGGTTTGGTGGTGTACGGTTGATCCGGCTGGTTTGGTGGTGTACGGTTGATCCGGCTGGTTTGGTGGTGTACGGTTGATCCGGCTGGTTCGGTGGTGCCTGGTTGATCCGGCTGGTTTGGTGGTGCCTGCTTGATCCGGCTGGTTTGGTGGTGTACGGTTGATCCGGCTGGTTTGGTGGTGCCTGGTTGATCCGGCTGGTTTGGTGGTGTATGGTTGATCCGGCTGGTTTGGTGGTGCCTGGTTGATCCGGCTGGTTTGGTGGTGCCTGGTTGATCCGGCTGGTTCGGTGGTGTACGGTTGATCCGGCTGGTTTGGTGGTGTGTGGTTGATCCGGCTGGTTCGGTGGTGTATGGTTGATCCGGCTGGTTTGGTGGTGTACGGTTGATCCGGCTGGTTCGGTGGTGTACGGTTGATCCGGCTGGTTTGGTGGTGTACGGTTGATCCGGCTGGTTCGGTGGTGCCTGGTTGATCCGGCTGGTTTGGTGGTGCCTGGTTGATCCGGCTGGTTCGGTGGTGCCTGGTTGATCCGGCTGGTTTGGTGGTGTACGGTTGATCCGGCTGGTTTGGTGGTGCCTGGTTGACCCGGCTGGTTTGGTGGTGTATGGTTGATACGGCTGGTTTGGTGGTGTACGGTTGATCCGGCTGGTTTGGTGGTGTACGGTTGATCCGGCTGGTTTGGTGGTGTGTGGTTGATCCGGCTGGTTTGGTGGTGTACGGTTGATCCGGCTGGTTTGGTGGTGCCTGGTTGATCCGGCTGGTTCGGTGGTGTATGGTTGATCCGGCTGGTTTGGTGGTGCCTGGTTGATCCGGCTGGTTTGGTGGTGTATGGTTGATCCGGCTGGTTTGGTGGTGTACGGTTGATCCGGCTGGTGTGGTGGTGTACGGTTGATCCGGCTGGTTTGGTGGTGCCTGGTTGATTCGGCTGGTTTGGTGGTGTACGGTTGATCCGGCTGGTTTGGTGGTGCCTGGTTGATCCGGCTGGTTTGGTGGTGTATGGTTGATCCGGCTGGTTTGGTGGTGTACGGTTGATCCGGCTGGTTTGGTGGTGTACGGTTGATCCGGCTGGTTTGGTGGTGCCTGGTTGATCCGACTGGTTTGGTGGTGTGTGGTTGATCCGGCTGGTTTGGTGGTGTACGGTTGATCCGGCTGGTTCGGAGGTGCCTGGTTGATCCGGCTGGTTTGGTGGTGTGTGGTTGATCCGGCTGGTTTGGTGGTGCCTGGTTGATCCGGCTGGTTTGGTGGTGTACGGTTGATCCGGCTGGTTTGGTGGTGTACGGTTGATCCGGCTGGTTTGGTGGTGTACGGTTGATCCGGCTGGTTTGGTGGTGTACGGTTGATCCGGCTGGTTTGGTGGTGCCTGGTTGATCCGGCTGGTTTGGTGGTGTGTGGTTGATCCGGCTGGTTTGGTGGTGCCTGGTTGATCCGGCTGGTTCGGTGGTGTACGGTTGATCCGGCTGGTTTGGTGGTGTACGGTTGATCCGGCTGGTTTCGTGGTGCCTGGTTGATCCGGCTGGTTTGGTGGTGTGTGGTTGATCCGGCTGGTTTGGTGGTGCCTGGTTGATCCGGCTGGTTTGGTGGTGTACGGTTGATCCGGCTGGTTTGGTGGTGTACGGTTGATCCGGCTGGTTTGGTGGTGTACGGTTGATCCGGCTGGTTTGGTGGTGCCTGGTTGATCCGGCTGGTTTGGTGGTGCCTGGTTGATCCGGCTGGTTCGGTGGTGCCTGGTTGATCCAGCTGGTTTGGTGGTGCCTGGTTGATCCGGCTGGTTTGGTGGTGTGTAGTTGATCCGGCTGGTTTGGTGGTGTACGGTTGATCCGGCTGGTTTGGGGGTGTACGGTTGATCCGGCTGGTTTGGTGGTGCACGGTTGATCCGGCTGGTTTGGTGGTGTACGGTTGATCCGGCTGGTTCGGTGGTGCCTCGTTGATCCGGCTGGTTTGGTGGTGTACGGTTGATCCGGCTGGTTTGGTGGTGCACGGTTGATCCGGCTGGTTTGGTGGTGTACGGTTGATCCGGCTGGTTTGGTGGTGCACGGTTGATCTGGCTGGTTTGGTGGTGCCTGGTTGATCCGGCTGGTTCGGTGGTGTATGGTTGATCTGGCTGGTTTGGTGGTGCACGGTTGATCCGGCTGGTTTGGTGGTGTACGGTTGATCCGGCTGGTTCGGTGGTGCACGGTTGATCTGGCTGGTTTGGTGGTGCCTGGTTGATCCGGTTGGTTCGGTGGTGTACGGTTGATCCGGCTGGTTTGGTGGTGCACGGTTGATCCGGCTGGTTTGGTGGTGTACGGTTGATCCGGCTCGTTTGGTGGTGCACGGTTGATCCGGCTGGTTCGGTGGTGCCTCGTTGATCCGGCTGGTTTGGTGGTGTACGGTTGATCCGGCTAGTTTGGTGGTGCACGGTTGATCCGGATGGTTTGGTGGTGTACCGTTGATCCGGCTGGTTCGGTGGTGCCTCGTTGATCCGGCTGGTTTGGTGGTGTACGGTTGATCCGGCTGGTTTGGTGGTGCACGGTTGATCCGGCTGGTTTGGTGGTGTACGGTTGATCTGGCTGGTTTGTTGGTACCTGGTTGATCCGGCTGGTTCGGTGGTGTACGGTTGATCCGGCTGGTTTGGTGGTGTACGGTTGATCCGGCTGGTTTGGTGGTGTATGGTTGATCCGGCTGGTTTGGTGGTGTATGGTTGATCCGGCTGGTTTGGTGGTGTATGGTTGATCCGGCTGGTTCGGTGGTGTACGGTTGATCCGGCTGGTTCGGTGGTGCCTGGTTGATCCGGCTGGTTTGGTGGTGTACGGTTGATCCGGCTGGTTTGGTGGTGCCTGTTTGATCCGGCTGGTTCGGTGGTGCCTGGTTGATCCGGCTGGTTTGGTGGTGTACGGTTGATCCGGCTGGTTTGGTGGTGTACGGTTGATCCGGCTGGTTTGGTGGTGTACGGTTGATCCGGCTGGTTTGGTGGTGTGTGGTTGATCCGGCTGGTTTGGTGGTGTACGGTTGATCCGGCTGGTTTGGTGGTGTGTGGTTGATCCGGCTGGTTTGGTGGTGTACGGTTGATCCGGCTGGTTTGGTGGTGCCTGTTTGATCCGGCTGGTTTGGTGGTGCCTGGTTGATCTGGCTGGTTTGGTGGTGCCTGGTTGATCCGGCTGGTTTGGTGGTGCCTGGTTGATCCGGCTGGTTTGGTGGTGCCTGGTTGATCCGGCTGGTTTGGTGGTGCCTGGTTGTTCCGGCTGGTTTGGTGGTGTACGGTTGATCCGGCTGGTTTGGTGGTGTGTGGTTGATCCGGCTGGTTTGGTGGTGCCTGGTTGATCCGGCTGGTTTGGTGGTGCCTGGTTGATCCGGCTGGTTTGGTGGTGCCTGGTTGATCCGGCTGGTTTGGTGGTGTATGGTTGATCCGGCCGGTTTGGTGGTGTGTGGTTGATCCGGCTGGTTTGGTGGTGCCTGGTTGATCCGGCTGGTTTGGTGGTGTGTGGTTGATCCGGCTGGTTTGGTGGTGCCTGGTTGATCCGGCTGGTTTGGTGGTGTATGGTTGATCCGGCTGGTTCAGTGGTGTGTGGTTGATCAGGCTGGTTTGGTGGTGTACGGTTGATCCGGCTGGTTTGGTGGTGTACGGTTGATCCGGCTGGTTTGGTGGTGTACGGTTGATCCGGCTGGTTTGGTGCTGTATGGTTGATCCGGCTGGTTTGGTGGTGTGTGGTTGATCCGGCTGGTTCGGTGGTGCCTGGTTGATCCGGCTGGTTCAGTGGTGTGTGGTTGATCAGGCTGGTTTGGTGGTGTACGGTTGATCCGGCTGGTTTGGTGGTGTGTGGTTGATCCGGCTGGTTCGGTGGTGCCTGGTTGATCCGGCTGGTTCGGTGGTGTGTGGTTGATCAGGCTGGTTTGGTGGTGTACGGTTGATCAGGCTGGTTTGGTGGTGTACGGTTGATCCGGCTGGTTTGGTGCTGTATGGTTGATCCGGCATGTTTGGTGGTGTGTGGTTGATCCGGCTGGTTTGGTGGTGTACGGTTGATCCGGCTGGTTCGGTGGTGCCTGGTTGATCCGGCTGGTTCGGTGGTGTACGGTTGATCTGGCTGGTTTGGTGGTGTATGGTTGATCCGGCTGGTTTGGTGGTGCCTGGTTGATCCGGCTGGTTCGGTGGTGCCTGGTTGATCCGGCTGGTTTGGTGGTGTGTGGTTGATCCGGCTGGTTCGGTGGTGCCTGGTTGATCCGGCTGGTTTGGTGGTGTATGGTTGATCCGGCTGGTTTGGTGGTGTGTGGTTGATCCGGCTGGTTCGGTGGTGTGTGGTTGATCCGGCTGGTTTGGTGGTGTACGGTTGATCCGGCTGGTTTGGTGGTGTACGGTTGATCCGGCTGGTTTGGTGGTGTACGGTTGATCCGGCTGGTTTGGTGGTGTGTGGTTGATCCGGCTGGTTTGGTGGTGCCTGGTTGATCCGGCTGGTTTGGTGGTGTGTGGTTGATCCGGCTGGTTTGGTGGTGTACGGTTGATCCGGCTGGTTTGGTGGTGTACGGTTGATCCGGCTGGTTTGGTGGTGTACGGTTGATCCGGCTGGTTTGGTGGTGTACGGTTGATCCGGCTGGTTTGGCGGTGCCTGGTTGATCCGGCTGGTTCGGTGGTGTGTGGTTGATCCGGCTGGTTTGGTGGTGCCTGGTTGATCCGGCTGGTTCGGTGGTGTATGGTTGATCCGGCTGGTTCGGTGGTGCCTGGTTGATCCGGCTGATTTGGTGGTGTACGGTTGATCCGGCTGGTTCGGTGGTGCCTGGTTGATCCGGCTGGTTTGGTGGTGCCTGGTTGATCCGGCTGGTTCGGTGGTGTACGGTTGATCCGGCTGGTTCGGTGGTGTACGGTTGATCCGGCTGGTTTGGTGGTGCCTGGTTGATCCGGCTGGTTCGGTGGTGCCTGGTTGATCCGGCTGGTTTGGTGGTGCCTGGTTGATCCGGCTGGTTTGGTGGTGTATGGTTGATCCGGCTGGTTTGGTGGTGTACGGTTGATCCGGCTGGTTCGGAGATGCCTGGTTGATCCGGCTGGTTTGGTGGTGTATGGTTGATCCGGCTGGTTTGGTGGTGTATGGTTGATCCGGCTGGTTCGGTGGTGCCTGGTTGATCCGGCTGGTTCGGTGGTGCCTGGTTGATCCGGCTGGTTCGGTGGTGTGTGGTTGATCCGGCTGGTTTGGTGGTGCCTGGTTGATCCGGCTGGTTTGGTGGTGTATGGTTGATCCGGCTGGTTTGGTGGTGCCTGGTTGATCCGGCTGGTTTGGTGGTGTATGGTTGATCCGGCTGGTTTGGTGGTGCACGGTTGATCCGGCTGGTTTGGTGGTGTACGGTTGATCCGGCTGGTTCGGTGGTGCCTCGTTGATCCGGCTGGTTTGGTGGTGTACGGTTGATCCGGCTGGTTTGGTGGTGCACGGTTGATCCGGCTGGTTTGGTGGTGTACGGTTGATCCGGCTGGTTTGGTGGTGTACGGTTGATCCGGCTGGTTCGGTGGTGCACGGTTGATCTGGCTGGTTTGGTGGTGCCTGGTTGATCCGGCTGGTTTGGTGGTGTGTGGTTGATCCGGCTGGTTCGGTGGTGTACGGTTGATCTGGCTGGTTCGGTGGTGTACGGTTGATCCGGCTGGTTTGGTGGTGCACGGTTGATCCGGCTGGTTTGGTGGTGTGTGGTTGATCCGGCTGGTTTGGTGGTGTACGGTTGATCCGGCTGGATCGGTGGTGCCTCGTTGATCCGGCTGGTTTGGTGGTGTACGGTTGATCCGGCTGGTTTGGTGGTGCACGGTTGATCCGGATGGTTTGGTGGTGTACCGTTGATCCGGCTGGTTCGGTGGTGCCTGGTTGATCCGGCTGGTTCGGTGGTGTAAGGTTGATCCGACTGGTTTGGTGGTGTACGGTTGATCCGGCTGGTTTGGTGGTGTGTGGTTGATCCGGCTGGTTTGGTGGTGTACGGTTGATCCGGCTGGTTTGGTGGTGTACGGTTGATCCGGCTGGTTTGGTGGTGTACGGTTGATCCGGCTGGTTTGGTGGTGTACGGTTGATCCGGCTGGTTTGGTGGTGTACGGTTGATCCGGCTGGTTTGGTGGTGCCTGGTTGATCCGGCTGGTTTGGTGGTGTACGGTTGATCCGGCTGGTTTGGTGGTGTACGGTTGATCCGGCTGGTTTGGTGGTGCCTGGTTGATCCGGCTGGTTTGGTGGTGTATGGTTGATCCGGCTGGTTCGGTGGTGCCCGGTTGATCCGGCTGGTTTTGTGGTGCCTGGTTGATCCGGCTGGTTTGGTGGTGCCTGGTTGATCCGGCTGGTTTGGTGGTGTACGGTTGATCCGGCTGGTTTGGTGATGTATGGTTGATCCGGCTGGTTCGGTGGTGCCTGGTTGATCCGGCTGGTTTGGTGGTGTATGGTTGATCCGGCTGGTTCGGTGGTGCCCGGTTGATCCGGCTGGTTTGGTGGTGCCTGGTTGATCCGGCTGGTTTGGTGGTGCCTGGTTGATCCGGCTGGTTTGGTGGTGTACGGTTGATCCGGCTGGTTTGGTGGTGTATGGTTGATCCGGCTGGTTCGGTGGTGCCTGGTTGATCCGGCTGGTTTGGTGGTGTGTGGTTGATCTGGCTGGTTTGGTGGTGCCTGGTTGATCCGGCTGGTTTGGTGGTGTGTGGTTGATCCGGCTGGTTTGGTGGTGCCTGGTTGATCTGGCTGGTTTGGTGGTGCCTGGTTGATCCGGCTGGTTTGGTGGTGTGTGGTTGATCTGGCTGGTTTGGTGGTGCCTGGTTGATCCGGCTGGTTTGGTGGTGTACGGTTGATCCGGCTGGTTCGGTGGTGCCTGGTTGATCCGGCTGGTTTGGTGGTGCCTGGTTGATCTGGCTGGTTTGGTGGTGCCTGGTTGATCCGGCTGGTTTGGTGGTGCCTGGTTGATCCGGCTGGTTCGGTGGTGTATGGTTGATCCGGCTGGTTCGGTGGTGCGTGGTTGATCCGGCTGGTTTGGTGGTGTACGGTTGATCCGGCTGGTTTGGTGGTGTACGGTTGATCCGGCTGGTTTGGTGGTGTACGGTTGATCCGGCTGGTTTGGTGGTGTACGGTTGATCCGGCTGGTTTGGTGGTGTACGGTTGATCCGGCTGGTTTGGTGGTGTACGGTTGATCCGGCTGGTTTGGTGGTGTGTGGTTGATCCGGCTGGTTTGGTGGTGCCTGGTTGATCCGGCTGGTTCGGTGGTGCCTGGTTGATCCGGCTGGTTTGGTGGTGCCTGGTTGATCCGGCTGGTTTGGTGGTGTGTGGTTGATCCGGCTGTTTTGGTGGTGTACGGTTGATACGGCTGGTTTGGTGGTGTACGGTTGATCCGGCTGGTTTGGTGGTGTACGGTTGATCCGGCTGGTTTGGTGGTGTACGGTTGATCTGGTTGGTTTGGTGGTGTGTGGTTGATCCGGCTGGTTTGGTGGTGTACGGTTGATCCGGCTGGTTTGGTGGTGCCTGGTTGATCCGGCTGGTTTGGTGGTGTACGGTTGATCCGGCTGGTTCGGTGGTGTACGGTTGATCCGGCTGGTTTGGTGGTGCCTGGTTGATCCGGCTGGTTTGGTGGTGTATGTTTGATCCGGCTGGTTTGGTGGTGTACGGTTGATCCGGCTGGTTTGGTGGTGCCTGGTTGATCCGGCTGGTTTGGTGGTGTATGGTTGATCCGGCTGGTTTGGTGGTGTACGGTTGATCCGGCTGGTTTGGTGGTGCCTGGTTGATCCGGCTGGTTTGGTGGTGTGTGGTTGATCCGGCTGGTTTGGTGGTGTATGGTTGATCCGGCTGGTTTGGTGGTGTACGGTTGATCCGGCTGGTTTGCTGGTGTGTGGTTGATCCGGCTGGTTCGGTGGTGTACGGTTGATCCGGCTGGTTTGGTGGTGTACGGTTGATCCGGCTGGTTCGGTGGTGTGTGGTTGATCCGGCTGGTTCGGTGGTGTACGGTTGATCCGGCTGGTTCGGTGGTGTACGGTTGATCCGGCTGGTTCGGTGGTGCCTGGTTGATCCGGCTGGTTTGGTGGTGCCTGGTTGATCCGGCTGGTTTGGTGGTGTACGGTTGATCCGGCTGGTTTGGTGGTGTACGGTTGATCCGGCTGGTTTGGTGGTGTACGGTTGATCCGGCTGGTTCGGTGGTGCCTGGTTGATCCGGCTGGTTTGGTGGTGCCTGCTTGATCCGGCTGGTTTGGTGGTGTACGGTTGATCCGGCTGGTTTGGTGGTGCCTGGTTGATCCGGCTGGTTTGGTGGTGTATGGTTGATCCGGCTGGTTTGGTGGTGCCTGGTTGATCCGGCTGGTTTGGTGGTGCCTGGTTGATCCGGCTGGTTCGGTGGTGTACGGTTGATCCGGCTGGTTTGGTGGTGTGTGGTTGATCCGGCTGGTTCGGTGGTGTATGGTTGATCCGGCTGGTTTGGTGGTGTACGGTTGATCCGGCTGGTTCGGTGGTGTACGGTTGATCCGGCTGGTTTGGTGGTGTACGGTTGATCCGGCTGGTTCGGTGGTGCCTGGTTGATCCGGCTGGTTTGGTGGTGCCTGGTTGATCCGGCTGGTTCGGTGGTGCCTGGTTGATCCGGCTGGTTTGGTGGTGTACGGTTGATCCGGCTGGTTTGGTGGTGCCTGGTTGACCCGGCTGGTTTGGTGGTGTATGGTTGATACGGCTGGTTTGGTGGTGTACGGTTGATCCGGCTGGTTTGGTGGTGTACGGTTGATCCGGCTGGTTTGGTGGTGTGTGGTTGATCCGGCTGGTTTGGTGGTGTACGGTTGATCCGGCTGGTTTGGTGGTGCCTGGTTGATCCGGCTGGTTCGGTGGTGTATGGTTGATCCGGCTGGTTTGGTGGTGCCTGGTTGATCCGGCTGGTTTGGTGGTGTATGGTTGATCCGGCTGGTTTGGTGGTGTACGGTTGATCCGGCTGGTGTGGTGGTGTACGGTTGATCCGGCTGGTTTGGTGGTGCCTGGTTGATTCGGCTGGTTTGGTGGTGTACGGTTGATCCGGCTGGTTTGGTGGTGCCTGGTTGATCCGGCTGGTTTGGTGGTGTATGGTTGATCCGGCTGGTTTGGTGGTGTACGGTTGATCCGGCTGGTTTGGTGGTGTACGGTTGATCCGGCTGGTTTGGTGGTGCCTGGTTGATCCGACTGGTTTGGTGGTGTGTGGTTGATCCGGCTGGTTTGGTGGTGTACGGTTGATCCGGCTGGTTCGGAGGTGCCTGGTTGATCCGGCTGGTTTGGTGGTGTGTGGTTGATCCGGCTGGTTTGGTGGTGCCTGGTTGATCCGGCTGGTTTGGTGGTGTACGGTTGATCCGGCTGGTTTGGTGGTGTACGGTTGATCCGGCTGGTTTGGTGGTGTACGGTTGATCCGGCTGGTTTGGTGGTGTACGGTTGATCCGGCTGGTTTGGTGGTGCCTGGTTGATCCGGCTGGTTTGGTGGTGTGTGGTTGATCCGGCTGGTTTGGTGGTGCCTGGTTGATCCGGCTGGTTCGGTGGTGTACGGTTGATCCGGCTGGTTTGGTGGTGTACGGTTGATCCGGCTGGTTTGGTGGTGCCTGGTTGATCCGGCTGGTTTGGTGGTGTGTGGTTGATCCGGCTGGTTTGGTGGTGCCTGGTTGATCCGGCTGGTTTGGTGGTGTACGGTTGATCCGGCTGGTTTGGTGGTGTACGGTTGATCCGGCTGGTTTGGTGGTGTACGGTTGATCCGGCTGGTTTGGTGGTGCCTGGTTGATCCGGCTGGTTTGGTGGTGCCTGGTTGATCCGGCTGGTTCGGTGGTGCCTGGTTGATCCAGCTGGTTTGGTGGTGCCTGGTTGATCCGGCTGGTTTGGTGGTGTGTAGTTGATCCGGCTGGTTTGGTGGTGTACGGTTGATCCGGCTGGTTTGGGGGTGTACGGTTGATCCGGCTGGTTTGGTGGTGTACGGTTGATCCGGCTGGTTCAGTGGTGTGTGGTTGATCCGGCTGGTTTGGTGGTGCCTGGTTGATCCGGCTGGTTTGGTGGTGTATGGTTGATCCGGCTGGTTTGGTGGTGTACGGTTGATCCGGCTGGTTTGGTGGTGCCTGGTTGATCCGGCTGGTTTGGTGGTGTACGGTTGATCCAGCTGGTTTGGTGGTGCCTGGTTGATCCGGCTGGTTTGGTGGTGTGTGGTTGATCCGGCTGGTTTGGTGGTGCCTGGTTGATCCGGCTGGTTCGGTGGTGTACGGTTGATCCGGCTGGTTCGGTGGTGTGTGGTTGATCCGGCTGGTTCGGTGGTGCCTGGTTGATCCGGCTGGTTCGGTGGTGCCTGGTTGATCCGGCTGGTTCGGTGGTGTGTGGTTGATCCGGCTGGTTTGGTGGTGTACGGTTGATCCGGCTGGTTTGGTGGTGCCTGGTTGATCCGGCTGGTTCGGTGGTGCCTGGTTGATCCGGCTGGTTTGGTGGTGTGTGGTTGATCCGGCTGGTTCGGTGGTGCCTGGTTGATCCGGCTGGTTCGGTGGTGCCTGGTTGATCCGGCTGGTTCGGTAGTGTACGGTTGATCCGGCTGGTTTGGTGGTGTGTGGTTGATCCGGCTGGTTCGGTGGTGCCTGGTTGATCCGGCTGGTTTGGTGGTGTGTGGTTGATCCGGCTGGTTTGGTGGTGTGTGGTTGATCCGGCTGGTTTGGTGGTGCCTGGTTGATCCGGCAGGTTTGGTGGTGCCTGGTTGATCCGGCTGGTTCGGTGGTGCCTGGTTGATCCGGCTGGTTCGGTGGTGTACGGTTGATCCGGCTGGTTTGGTGGTGCCTGGTTGATCCGGCTGGTTTGGTGGTGCCTGGTTGATCCGGCTGGTTTGGTGGTGCCTGGTTGATCCGGCTGGTTTGGTGGTGTGTGGTTGATCCGGCTGGTTTGGTGGTGCCTGGTTGATCCGGCTGGTTCGGTGGTGCCTGGTTGATCCGGCTGGTTTGGTGGTGCCTGGTTGATCCGACTGGTTCGGTGGTGTACGGTTGATCCGGCTGGTTTGGTGGTGTATGGTTGATCCGGCTGGTTTGGTGGTGTACGGTTGATCCGGCTGGTTTGGTGGTGTACGGTTGATCCGGCTGGTTTGGTGGTGTACGGTTGATCCGGCTGGTTTGGTGGTGTACGGTTAATCCGGCTGGTTTGGTGGTGTGTGGTTGATCCGGCTGGTTCGGTGGTGTGTGGTTGATCCGGCTGGTTTGGTGGTGTGTGGTTGATCCGGCTGGTTTGGTGGTGTGTGGTTGATCCGGCTGGTTCGGTGGTGTGTGGTTGATCCGGCTGGTTCGGTGGTGCCTGGTTGATCCTGCTGGTTCGGTGGTGTGTGGTTGATCCGGCTGGTTTGGTGGTGCCTGGTTGATCCGGCTGGTTTGGTGGTGTACGGTTGATCCGGCTGGTTTGGTGGTGCCTGGTTGATCCTGCTGGTTTGGTGGTGCCTGGTTGATCCGGCTGGTTTGGTGGTGCCTGGTTGATCCGGCTGGTACGGTGGTGTACGGTTGATCCGGCTGGTTTGGTGGTGTACGGTTGATCCGGCTGGTTCGGTGGTGCCTGGTTGATCCGGCTGGTTTGGTGGTGCCTGGTTGATCCGGCTGGTTTGGTGGTCCAAGGTTGATCCGGCTGGTTTGGTGGTGTACGGTTGATCCGGCTGGTTCGGTGGTGCACGGTTGATCCGGCTGGTTTGGTGGTGCCTGGTTGATCCGGCTGGTTTGGTGGTGTACGGTTGATCCGGCTGGTTTGGTGGTGTATGGTTGATCCGGCTGGTTCGGTGGTGTACGGTTGATCCGGCTGGTTTGGTGGTGTATGGTTGATCCGGCTGGTTTGGTGGTGCACGGTTGATCCGGCTGGTTTGGTGGTGTACGGTTGATCCGGCTGGTTCGGTGGTGCCTCGTTGATCCGGCTGGTTTGGTGGTGTACGGTTGATCCGGCTGGTTTGGTGGTGCACGGTTGATCCGGCTGGTTTGGTGGTGTACGGTTGATCCGGCTGGTTTGGTGGTGTACGGTTGATCCGGCTGGTTCGGTGGTGCACGGTTGATCTGGCTGGTTTGGTGGTGCCTGGTTGATCCGGCTGGTTCGGTGGTGTACGGTTGATCCGGCTGGTTTGGTGGTGCACGGTTGATCCGGCTGGTTTGGTGGTGTACGGTTGATCCGGCTCGTTTGGTGGTGCACGGTTGATCCGGCTGGTTCGGTGGTGCCTCGTTGATCCGGCTGGTTTGGTGGTGTACGGTTGATCCGGCTGGTTTGGTGGTGCACGGTTGATCCGGATGGTTTGGTGGTGTACCGTTGATCCGGCTGGTTCGGTGGTGCCTCGTTGATCCGGCTGGTTTGGTGGTGTATGGTTGATCCGGCTGGTTTGGTGGTGCACGGTTGATCCGGCTCGTTTGGTGGTGTACGGTTGATCTGGCTGGTTTGGTGGTACCTGGTTGATCCGGCTGGTTCGGTGGTGTACGGTTGATCTGGCTGGTTTGGTGGTACCTGGTTGATCCGGCTGGTTCGGTGGTGTACGGTTGATCCGGCTGGTTTGGTGGTGTACGGTTGATCCGGCTGGTTTGGTGGTGTATGGTTGATCCGGCTGGTTTGGTGGTGTATGGTTGATCCGGCTGGTTTGGTGGTGTATGGTTGATCCGGCTGGTTCGGTGGTGTACGGTTGATCCGGCTGGTTCGGTGGTGCCTGGTTGATCCGGCTGGTTTGGTGGTGTACGGTTGATCCGGCTGGTTTGGTGGTGCCTGTTTGATCCGGCTGGTTCGGTCGTGCCTGGTTGATCCGGCTGGTTTGGTGGTGTACGGTTGATCCGGCTGGTTTGGTGGTGTACGGTTGATCCGGCTGGTTTGGTGGTGTACGGTTGATCCGGCTGGTTTGGTGGTGTGTGGTTGATCCGGCTGGTTTGGTGGTGTACGGTTGATCCGGCTGGTTTGGTGGTGCCTGTTTGATCTGGCTGGTTTGGTGGTGTGTGGTTGATCCGGCTGGTTTGGTGGTGCCTGGTTGATCTGGCTGGTTTGGTGGTGCCTGGTTGATCCGGCTGGTTTGGTGGTGCCTGGTTGATCCGGCTGGTTTGGTGGTGCCTGGTTGTTCCGGCTGGTTTGGTGGTGTACGGTTGATCCGGCTGGTTTGGTGGTGTGTGGTTGATCCGGCTGGTTTGGTGGTGCCTGGTTGATCCGGCTGGTTTGGTGGTGCCTGGTTGATCCGGCTGGTTTGGTGGTGCCTGGTTGATCCGGCTGGTTTGGTGGTGTATGGTTGATCCGGCCGGTTTGGTGGTGTGTGGTTGATCCGGCTGGTTTGGTGGTGCCTGGTTGATCCGGCTGGTTTGGTGGTGTGTGGTTGATCCGGCTGGTTTGGTGGTGCCTGGTTGATCCGGCTGGTTTGGTGGTGTATGGTTGATCCGGCTGGTTCAGTGGTGTGTGGTTGATCAGGCTGGTTTGGTGGTGTACGGTTGATCCGGCTGGTTTGGTGGTGTACGGTTGATCCGGCTGGTTTGGTGGTGTACGGTTGATCCGGCTGGTTTGGTGGTGTGTGGTTGATCCGGCTGGTTTGGTGGTGCCTGGTTGATCCGGCTGGTTTGGTGGTGTACGGTTGATCCGGCTGGTTTGGTGGTGTATGGTTGATCCGGCTGGTTTGGTGGTGTGTGGTTGATCCGGCTGGTTTGGTGGTGTACGGTTGATCCGGCTGGTTCGGTGGTGCCTGGTTGATCCGGCTGGTTCGGTGGTGTACGGTTGATCTGGCTGGTTTGGTGGTGTATGGTTGATCCGGCTGGTTTGGTGGTGCCTGGTTGATCCGGCTGGTTCGGTGGTGCCTGGTTGATCCGGCTGGTTTGGTGGTGTGTGGTTGATCCGGCTGGTTCGGTGGTGCCTGGTTGATCCGGCTGGTTTGGTGGTGTATGGTTGATCCGGCTGGTTTGGTGGTGTGTGGTTGATCCGGCTGGTTCGGTGGTGTGTGGTTAATCCGGCTGGTTTGGTGGTGTACGGTTGATCCGGCTGGTTTGGTGGTGTACGGTTGATCCGGCTGGTTTGGTGGTGTACGGTTGATCCGGCTGGTTTGGTGGTGTGTGGTTGATCCGGCTGGTTTGGTGGTGTGTGGTTGATCCGGCTGGTTTGGTGGTGTACGGTTGATCCGGCTGGTTTGGTGGTGTACGGTTGATCCGGCTGGTTTGGTGGTGTACGGTTGATCCGGCTGGTTTGGTGGTGTACGGTTGATCCGGCTGGTTTGGCGGTGCCTGGTTGATCCGGCTGGTTCGGTGGTGTGTGGTTGATCCGGCTGGTTTGGTGGTGTACGGTTGATCCGGCTGGTTCGGTGGTGCCTGGTTGATCTGGCTGGTTTGGTGGTGCCTGGTTTATCCAGCTGGTTCGGTGGTGTATGGTTGATCCGGCTGGTTCGGTGGTGCCTGGTTGATCCGGCTGATTTGGTGGTGTACGGTTGATCCGGCTGGTTCGGTGGTGCCTGGTTGATCCGGCTGGTTTGGTGGTGCCTGGTTGATCCGGCTGGTTCGGTGGTGTACGGTTGATCCGGCTGGTTCGGTGGTGTACGGTTGATCCGGCTGGTTTGGTGGTGCCTGGTTGATCCGGCTGGTTCGGTGGTGCCTGGTTGATCCGGCTGGTTTGGTGGTGCCTGGTTGATCCGGCTGGTTTGGTGGTGTATGGTTGATCCGGCTGGTTTGGTGGTGTACGGTTGATCCGGCTGGTTCGGAGATGCCTGGTTGATCCGGCTGGTTTGGTGGTGTATGGTTGATCCGGCTGGTTTGGTGGTGTATGGTTGATCCGGCTGGTTCGGTGGTGCCTGGTTGATCCGGCTGGTTCGGTGGTGCCTGGTTGATCCGGCTGGTTCGGTGGTGTGTGGTTGATCCGGCTGGTTTGGTGGTGCCTGGTTGATCCGGCTGGTTTGGTGGTGTATGGTTGATCCGGCTGGTTTGGTGGTGCCTGGTTGATCCGGCTGGTTTGGTGGTGTATGGTTGATCCGGCTGGTTTGGTGGTGCACGGTTGATCCGGCTGGTTTGGTGGTGTACGGTTGATCCGGCTGGTTCGGTGGTGCCTCGTTGATCCGGCTGGTTTGGTGGTGTACGGTTGATCCGGCTGGTTTGGTGGTGCACGGTTGATCCGGCTGGTTTGGTGGTGTACGGTTGATCCGGCTGGTTTGGTGGTGTACGGTTGATCCGGCTGGTTCGGTGGTGCACGGTTGATCTGGCTGGTTTGGTGGTGCCTGGTTGATCCGGCTGGTTCGGTGGTGTACGGTTGATCCGGCTGGTTTGGTGGTGCACGGTTGATCCGGCTGGTTTGGTGGTGTACGGTTGATCCGGCTCGTTTGGTGGTGCACGGTTGATCCGGCTGGATCGGTGGTGCCTCGTTGATCCGGCTGGTTTGGTGGTGTACGGTTGATCCGGCTGGTTTGGTGGTGCACGGTTGATCCGGATGGTTTGGTGGTGTACCGTTGATCCGGCTGGTTCGGTGGTGCCTCGTTGATCCGGCTGGTTTGGTGGTGTACGGTTGATCCGGCTGGTTTGGTGGTGCACGGTTGATCCGGCTGGTTTGGTGGTGTGTGGTTGATCCGGCTGGTTTGGTGGTGTACGGTTGATCTGGCTGGTTTGGTGGTACCTGGTTGATCCGGCTGGTTCGGTGGTGTAAGGTTGATCCGGCTGGTTTGGTGGTGTACGGTTGATCCGGCTGGTTTGGTGGTGTACGGTTGATCCGGCTGGTTTGGTGGTGTACGGTTGATCCGGCTGGTTTGGTGGTGTACGGTTCATCCGGCTGGTTTGGTGGTGTGTGGTTGATCCGGCTGGTTTGGTGGTGTATGGTTGATCCGGCTGGTTAGGTGGTGTGTGGTTGATCCGGCTGGTTTGGTGGTGTACGGTTGATCCGGCTGGTTTGGTGGTGTACGGTTGATCCGGCTGGTTTGGTGGTGTACGGTTGATCCGGCTGGTTTGGTGGTGTACGGTTGATCCGGCTGGTTTGGTGGTGCCTGGTTGATCCGGCTGGTTTAGTGGTGTACGGTTGATCCGGCTGGTTTGGTGGTGTACGGTTGATCCGGCTGGTTTGGTGGTGCCTGGTTGATCCGGCTGGTTTGGTGGTGCCTGGTTGATCCGGCTGGTTCGGTGGTATACGGTTGATCCGGCTGGTTTGGTGGTGCCTGGTTGATCCGGCTGGTTTGGTGGTGTATGGTTGATCCGGCTGGTTTGGTGGTGCACGGTTGATCCGGCTGGTTTGGTGGTGTACGGTTGATCCGGCTGGTTTGGTGGTGTACGGTTGATCCGGCTGGTTCGGTGGTGCACGGTTGATCTGGCTGGTTTGGTGGTGCCTGGTTGATCCGGCTGGTTCGGTGGTGTACGGTTGATCCGGCTGGTTTGGTGGTGCACGGTTGATCCGGCTGGTTTGGTGGTGTACGGTTGATCCGGCTCGTTTGGTGGTGCACGGTTGATCCGGCTGGATCGGTGGTGCCTCGTTGATCCGGCTGGTTTGGTGGTGTACGGTTGATCCGGCTGGTTTGGTGGTGCACGGTTGATCCGGATGGTTTGGTGGTGTACCGTTGATCCGGCTGGTTCGGTGGTGCCTCGTTGATCCGGCTGGTTTGGTGGTGTACGGTTGATCCGGCTGGTTTGGTGGTGCACGGTTGATCCGGCTGGTTTGGTGGTGTGTGGTTGATCCGGCTGGTTTGGTGGTGTACGGTTGATCTGGCTGGTTTGGTGGTACCTGGTTGATCCGGCTGGTTCGGTGGTGTAAGGTTGATCCGGCTGGTTTGGTGGTGTACGGTTGATCCGGCTGGTTTGGTGGTGTACGGTTGATCCGGCTGGTTTGGTGGTGTACGGTTGATCCGGCTGGTTTGGTGGTGTACGGTTCATCCGGCTGGTTTGGTGGTGTGTGGTTGATCCGGCTGGTTTGGTGGTGTATGGTTGATCCGGCTGGTTAGGTGGTGTGTGGTTGATCCGGCTGGTTTGGTGGTGTACGGTTGATCCGGCTGGTTTGGTGGTGTACGGTTGATCCGGCTGGTTTGGTGGTGTACGGTTGATCCGGCTGGTTTGGTGGTGTACGGTTGATCCGGCTGGTTTGGTGGTGCCTGGTTGATCCGGCTGGTTTAGTGGTGTACGGTTGATCCGGCTGGTTTGGTGGTGTACGGTTGATCCGGCTGGTTTGGTGGTGCCTGGTTGATCCGGCTGGTTTGGTGGTGCCTGGTTGATCCGGCTGGTTCGGTGGTATACGGTTGATCCGGCTGGTTTGGTGGTGCCTGGTTGATCCGGCTGGTTTGGTGGTGTATGGTTGATCCGGCTGGTTCGGTGGTGTATGGTTGATCCGGCTGGTTTGGTGGTGCCTGGTTGATCCGGCTGGTTTGGTGGTGCCTGGTTGATCCGGCTGGTTTGGTGGTGCCTGGTTGATCCGGCTGGTTTGGTGGTGTATGGTTGATCCGGCTGGTTCGGTGGTGCCCGGTTGATCCGGCTGGTTTGGTGGTGCCTGGTTGATCCGGCTGGTTTGGTGGTGCCTGGTTGATCCGGCTGGTTCGGTGGTGTACGGTTGATCCGGCTGGTTTGGTGGTGCACGGTTGATCCGGCTGGTTTGGTGGTGTACGGTTGATCCGGCTCGTTTGGTGGTGCCTGGTTGATCCGGCTGGTTTGGTGGTGTACGGTTGATCCGGCTGGTTCGGTGGTGCCTTGTTGATCCGGCTGGTTTGGTGGTGTACGGTTGATCCGGCTGGTTTGGTGGTGCACGGTTGATCCGGATGGTTTGGTGGTGTACCGTTGATCCGGCTGGTTCGGTGGTGCCTCGTTGATCCGGCTGGTTTGGTGGTGTACGGTTGATCCGGCTGGTTTGGTGGTGCATGGTTGATCCGGCTGGTTTGGTGGTGTACGGTTGATCTGGCTGGTTTGGTGGTACCTGGTTGATCCGGCTGGTTCGGTGGTGTACGGTTGATCCGGCTGGTTTGGTGGTGTACGGTTGATCCGGCTGGTTTGGTGGTGTATGGTTGATCCGGCTGGTTTGGTGGTGTATGGTTGATCCGGCTGGTTTGGTGGTGTATGGTTGATCCGGCTGGTTCGGTGGTGCCTGGTTGATCCGGCTGGTTCGGTGGTGCCTGGTTGATCCGGCTGGTTCGGTGGTGTACGGTTGATCCGGCTGGTTCGGTGGTGCCTGGTTGATCCGGCTGGTTTGGTGGTGTACGGTTGATCCGGCTGGTTTGGTGGTGCCAGTTTGATCCGGCTGGTTCGGTGGTGCCTGGTTGATCCGGCTGGTTTGGTGGTGTACGGTTGATCCGGCTGGTTTGGTGGTGTACGGTTGATCCGGCTGGTTTGGTGGTGTACGGTTGATCCGGCTGGTTTGGTGGTGTGTGGTTGATCCGGCTGGTTTGGTGGTGTACGGTTGATCCGGCTGGTTTGGTGGTGCGTGGTTGATCCGGCTGGTTTGGTGGTGTACGGTTGATCCGGCTGGTTCGGTGGTGCCTGGTTGATCCGGCTGGTTTGGTGGTGTACGGTTGATCCGGCTGGTTTGGTGGTGCCTGTTTGATCCGGCTGGTTTGGTGGTGCCTGGTTGATCTGGCTGGTTTGGTGGTGCCTGGTTGATCCGGCTGGTTTGGTGGTGCCTGGTTGATCCGGCTGGTTTGGTGGTGCCTGGTTGATCCGGCTGGTTTGGTGGTGCCTGGTTGATCCGGCTGGTTTGGTGGTGTACGGTTGATCCGGCTGGTTTGGTGGTGTGTGGTTGATCCGGCTGGTTTGGTGGTGCCTGGTTGATCCGGCTGGTTTGGTGGTGCCTGGTTGATCCGGCTGGTTTGGTGGTGTGTGGTTGATCCGGCTGGTTTGGTGGTGCCTGGTTGATCCGGCTGGTTTGGTGGTGCCTGGTTGATCCGGCTGGTTTGGTGGTGCCTGGTTGATCCGGCTGGTTTGGTGGTGTATGGTTGATCCGGCCGGTTTGGTGGTGTGTGGTTGATCCGGCTGGTTTGGTGGTGCCTGGTTGATCCGGCTGGTTTGGTGGTGTGTGGTTGATCCGGCTGGTTTGGTGGTGCCTGGTTGATCCGGCTGGATTGGTGGTGTATGGTTGATCCGGCTAGTTTGGTGGTGTACGGTTGATCCGGCTGGTTTGGTGGTGTACGGTTGATCCGGCTGGTTTGGTGGTGTACGGTTGATCCGGCTGGTTTGGTGGTGTACGGTTTATCCGGCTGGTTTGGTGGTGTATGGTTGATCCGGCTGGTTTGGTGGTGTGTGGTTGATCCGGCTGGTTTGGTGGTGTGTGGTTGATCCGGCTGGTTTGGTGGTGCCTGGTTGATCCGGCTGGTTCAGTGGTGTGTGGTTGATCCGGCTGGTTTGGTGGTGTGTGGTTGATCCGGCTGGTTTGGTGGTGTACGGTTGATCCGGCTGGTTTGGTGGTGTACGGTTGATCCGGCTGGTTTGGTGGTGTATGGTTGATCCGGCTGGTTTGGTGGTGTGTGGTTGATCCGGCTGGTTTGGTGGTGTACGGTTGATCCGGCTGGTTTGGTGCTGTACGGTTGATCCGGCTGGTTTGGTGGTGTGTGGTTGATCCGGCTGGTTTGGTGGTGTATGGTTGATCCGGCTGGTTTGGTGGTGTGTGGTTGATCCGGCTGGTTTGGTGGTGTGTGGTTGATCCGGCTGGTTTGGTGGTGTACGGTTGATCCGGCTGGTTTGGTGGTGTGTGGTTGATCCGGCTGGTTTGGTGGTGTGTGGTTGATCCGGCTGGTTTGGTGGTGTACGGTTGATCCGGCTGGTTTGGTGCTGTATGGTTGATCCGGCTGGTTTGGTGGTGTGTGGTTGATCCGGCTGGTTTGGTGGTGTGTGGTTGATCCGGCTGGTTTGGTGGTGTATGGTTGATCCGGCTGGTTCGGTGGTGCCTGGTTGATCCGGCTGATTTGGTGGTGTACGGTTGATCCGGCTGGTTCGGTGGTGCCTGGTTGATCCGGCTGGTTTGGTGGTGCCTGGTTGATCCGGCTGGTTCGGTGGTGTATGGTTGATCCGGCTGGTTCGGTGGTGCCTGGTTGATCCGGCTGATTTGGTGGTGTACGGTTGATCCGGCTGGTTCGGTGGTGCCTGGTTGATCCGGCTGGTTTGGTGGTGCCTGGTTGATCCGGCTGGTTCGGTGGTGTACGGTTGATCCGGCTGGTTCGGTGGTGTACGGTTGATCCGGCTGGTTTGGTGGTGCCTGGTTGATCCGGCTGGTTCGGTGGTGCCTGGTTGATCCGGCTGGTTTGGTGGTGCCTGGTTGATCCGGCTGGTTTGGTGGTGTATGGTTGATCCGGCTGGTTTGGTGGTGTACGGTTGATCCGGCTGGTTCGGAGATGCCTGGTTGATCCGGCTGGTTTGGTGGTGTATGGTTGATCCGGCTGGTTTGGTGGTGCCAGTTTGATCCGGCTGGTTCGGTGGTGCCTGGTTGATCCGGCTGGTTTGGTGGTGTACGGTTGATCCGGCTGGTTTGGTGGTGTACGGTTGATCCGGCTGGTTTGGTGGTGTACGGTTGATCCGGCTGGTTTGGTGGTGTGTGGTTGATCCGGCTGGTTTGGTGGTGTACGGTTGATCCGGCTGGTTTGGTGGTGCGTGGTTGATCCGGCTGGTTTGGTGGTGTACGGTTGATCCGGCTGGTTCGGTGGTGCCTGGTTGATCCGGCTGGTTTGGTGGTGTACGGTTGATCCGGCTGGTTTGGTGGTGCCTGTTTGATCCGGCTGGTTTGGTGGTGCCTGGTTGATCTGGCTGGTTTGGTGGTGCCTGGTTGATCCGGCTGGTTTGGTGGTGCCTGGTTGATCCGGCTGGTTTGGTGGTGCCTGGTTGATCCGGCTGGTTTGGTGGTGCCTGGTTGATCCGGCTGGTTTGGTGGTGTACGGTTGATCCGGCTGGTTTGGTGGTGTGTGGTTGATCCGGCTGGTTTGGTGGTGCCTGGTTGATCCGGCTGGTTTGGTGGTGCCTGGTTGATCCGGCTGGTTTGGTGGTGCCTGGTTGATCCGGCTGGTTTGGTGGTGTGTGGTTGATCCGGCTGGTTTGGTGGTGCCTGGTTGATCCGGCTGGTTTGGTGGTGCCTGGTTGATCCGGCTGGTTTGGTGGTGTATGGTTGATCCGGCTGGTTCGGTGGTGGTGGTTGATCCGGCTGGTTTGGTGGTGTGTGGTTGATCCGGCTGGTTTGGTGGTGTATGGTTGATCCGGCTGGTTTGGTGGTGTGTGGTTGATCCGGCTGGTTTGGTGGTGCCTGGTTGATCCGGCTGGTTTGGTGGTGTACGGTTGATCCGGCTAGTTTGGTGGTGTACGGTTGATCCGGCTGGTTTGGTGGTGTACGGTTGATCCGGCTGGTTTGGTGGTGTACGGTTGATCCGGCTGGTTTGGTGGTGTGTGGTTGATCCGGCTGGTTCGGTGGTGTGTGGTTGATCCGGCTGGTTCGGTGGTGCCTGGTTGATCCTGCTGGTTCGGTGGTGTGTGGTTGATCCGGCTGGTTTGGTGGTGCCTGGTTGATCCGGCTGGTTTGGTGGTGTACGGTTGATCCGGCTGGTTTGGTGGTGCCTGGTTGATCCTGCTGGTTTGGTGGTGCCTGGTTGATCCGGCTGGTTTGGTGGTGCCTGGTTGATCCGGCTGGTTCGGTGGTGTACGGTTGATCCGGCTGGTTTGGTGGTGTACGGTTGATCCGGCTGGTTCGGTGGTGCCTGGTTGATCCGGCTGGTTTGGTGGTGCCTGGTTGATCCGGCGGGTTTGGTGGTCTACGGTTGATCCGGCTGGTTTGGTGGTGTACGGTTGATCCGGCTGGTTCGGTGGTGCACGGTTGATCCGGCTGGTTTGGTGGTGCCTGGTTGATCCGGCTGGTTCGGTGGTGTACGGTTGATCCGGCTGGTTTGGTGGTGTATGGTTGATCCGGCTGGTTTGGTGGTGCACGGTTGATCCGGCTGGTTTGGTGGTGTACGGTTGATCCGGCTGGTTCGGTGGTGCCTCGTTGATCCGGCTGGTTTGGTGGTGTACGGTTGATCCGGCTGGTTTGGTGGTGCACGGTTGATCCGGCTGGTTTGGTGGTGTACGGTTGATCCGGCTGGTTTGGTGGTGTACGGTTGATCCGGCTGGTTCGGTGGTGCACGGTTGATCTGGCTGGTTTGGTGGTGCCTGGTTGATCCGGCTGGTTCGGTGGTGTACGGTTGATCCGGCTGGTTTGGTGGTGCACGGTTGATCCGGCTGGTTTGGTGGTGTACGGTTGATCCGGCTCGTTTGGTGGTGCACGGTTGATCCGGCTGGTTCGGTGGTGCCTCGTTGATCCGGCTGGTTTGGTGGTGTACGGTTGATCCGGCTGGTTCGGTGGTGCCTCGTTGATCCGGCTGGTTTGGTGGTGTACGGTTGATCCGGATGGTTTGGTGGTGTACCGTTGATCCGGCTGGTTCGGTGGAGCCTCGTTGATCCGGCTGGTTTGGTGGTGTACGGTTGATCCGGCTGGTTTGGTGGTGTACGGTTGATCCGGCTGGTTCGGTGGTGCACGGTTGATCTGGCTGGTTTGGTGGTGCCTGGTTGATCCGGCTGGTTCGGTGGTGTACGGTTGATCCGGCTGGTTTGGTGGTGCACGGTTGATCCGGCTGGTTTGGTGGTGTACGGTTGATCTGGCTGGTTTGGTGGTACCTGGTTGATCCGGCTGGTTCGGTGGTGTAAGGTTGATCCGGCTGGTTTGGTGGTGTACGGTTGATCCGGCTGGTTTGGTGGTGTACGGTTGATCCGGCTGGTTTGGTGGTGTACGGTTGATCCGGCTGGTTTGGTGGTGTACGGTTGATCCGGCTGGTTTGGTGGTGTACGGTTGATCCGGCTGGTTTGGTGGTGCCTGGTTGATCCGGCTGGTTTGGTGGTGTACGGTTGATCCGGCTGGTTTGGTGGTGTACGGTTGATCCGGCTGGTTTGGTGGTGCCTGGTTGATCCGGCTGGTTTGGTGGTGTATGGTTGATCCGGCTGGTTCGGTGGTGCCCGGTTGATCCGGCTGGTTTGGTGGTGCCTGGTTGATCCGGCTGGTTTGGTGGTGCCTGGTTGATCCGGCTGGTTTGGTGTAGTACGGTTGATCCGGCTGGTTCGGTGGTGCCTGTTTGACCAGGCACCACCAAACCAGCCGGATCAACCACACACCACCAAACCGGCCGGATCAACCATACACCACCAAACCAGCCGGATCAACCAGGCACCACCAAACCCGCCGGATCAACCAGGCACCACCAAACCAGCCGGATCAACCAGGCACCACCAAACCAGCCGGATCAACCACACACCACCAAACCAGCCGGATCAACCGTACTGGTTTGGTGGTGCCTGGTTGATCTGGCTGGTTTGGTGGTGTACGGTTGATCCGGCTGGTTTGGTGGTGTGTGGTTGATCCGGCTGGTTTGGTGGTGCCTGGTTGATCCGGCTGGTTTGGTGGTGCCTGGTTGATCCGGCGGGTTTGGTGGTGCCTGGTTGATCCGGCTGGTTTGGTGGTGTATGGTTGATCCGGCCGGTTTGGTGGTGTGTGGTTGATCCGGCTGGTTTGGTGGTGCCTGGTTGATCCGGCTGGTTTGGTGGTGTGTGGTTGATCCGGCTGGTTTGGTGGTGCCTGGTTGATCCGGCTGGTTTGGTGGTGTATGGTTGATCCGGCTGGTTTGGTGGTGCCTGGTTGATCCGGCTGGTTTGGTGGTGTACGGTTGATCCGGCTGGTTTGGTGGTGTACGGTTGATCCGGCTGGTTTGGTGGTGTGTGGTTTATCCGGCTGGTTTGGTGGTGTATGGTTGATCCGGCTGGTTTGGTGGTGTGTGGTTGATCCGGCTGGTTTGGTGGTGTGTGGTTGATCCGGCTGGTTTGGTGGTGTATGGTTGATCCGGCTGGTTCAGTGGTGTGTGGTTGATCAGGCTGGTTTGGTGGTGCCTGGTTGATCCGGCTGGTTTGGTGGTGCTTGGTTGATCCGGCTGGTTCGGTGGTGCCTGGTTGATCCGGCTGGTTTGGTGGTGCCTGGTTGATCCGGCTGGTTTGGTGGTGCTTGGTTGATCCGGCTGGTTTGGTGGTGCCTGGTTGATCCGGCTGGTTTGGTGGTGCCTGGTTGATCCGGCTGGTTTGGTGGTGTGTGGTTGATCCGGCTGGTTTGGTGGTGTGTGGTTGATCCGGCTGGTTTGGTGGTGTACGGTTGATCCGGCTGGTTTGGTGCTGTATGGTTGATCCGGCTGGTTTGGTGGTGTGTGGTTGATCCGGCTGGTTTGGTGGTGTATGGTTGATCCGGCTGGTTCGGTGGTGTGTGGTTGATCCGGCTGGTTTGGTGGTGTATGGTTGATCCGGCTGGTTTGGTGGTGCCTGGTTGATCCGGCTGGTTTGGTGGTGCCTGGTTGATCCGGCTGGTTTGGTGGTGTGTGGTTGATCCGGCTGGTTTGGTGGTGTGTGGTTGATCCGGCTGGTTTGGTGGTGTACGGTTGATCCGGCTGGTTTGGTGCTGTATGGTTGATCCGGCTGGTTTGGTGGTGTACGGTTGATCCGGCTGGTTTGGTGGTGTATGGTTGATCCGGCTGGTTCGGTGGTGTGTGGTTGATCCGGCTGGTTTGGTGGTGTACGGTTGATCCGGCTGGTTTGGTGGTGCCTGGTTGATCCGGCTGGTTCGGTGGTGCCTGGTTGATCCGGCTGGTTTGGTGGTGTGTGGTTGATCCGGCTGGTTCGGTGGTGCCTGGTTGATCCGGCTGGTTTGGTGGTGTATGGTTGATCCGGCTGGTTTGGTGGTGTGTGGTTGATCCGGCTGGTTCGGTGGTGTGTGGTTGATCCGGCTGGTTTGGTGGTGTACGGTTGATCCGGCTGGTTTGGTGGTGTACGGTTGATCCGGCTGGTTTGGTGGTGCCTGGTTGATCCGGCTGGTTTGGTGGTGTGTGGTTGATCCGGCTGGTTTGGTGGTGTACGGTTGATCCGGCTGGTTTGGTGGTGTACGGTTGATCCGGCTGGTTTGGTGGTGTACGGTTGATCCGGCTGGTTTGGTGGTGTACGGTTGATCCGGCTGGTTTGGCGGTGCCTGGTTGATCCGGCTGGTTCGGTGGTGTGTGGTTGATCCGGCTGGTTTGGTGGTGTACGGTTGATCCGGCTGGTTTGGTGGTGTACGGTTGATCCGGCTGGTTTGGTGGTGTACGGTTGATCCGGCTGGTTTGGTGGTGTACGGTTGATCCGGCTGGTTTGGTGGTGTACGGTTGATCCGGCTGGTTTGGTGGTGCCTGGTTGATCCGGCTGGTTTGGTGGTCTACGGTTGATCCGGCTGGTTTGGTGGTGTACGGTTGATCCGGCTGGTTCGGTGGTGCACGGTTGATCCGGCTGGTTTGGTGGTGCCTGGTTGATCCGGCTGGTTCGGTGGTGTACGGTTGATCCGGCTGGTTTGGTGGTGTATGGTTGATCCGGCTGGTTCGGTGGTGCACGGTTGATCCGGCTGGTTTGGTGGTGTACGGTTGATCCGGCTGGTTCGGTGGTGCCTCGTTGATCCGGCTGGTTTGGTGGTGTACGGTTGATCCGGCTGGTTTGGTGGTGCACGGTTGATCCGGCTGGTTTGGTGGTGTACGGTTGATCCGGCTGGTTTGGTGGTGTACGGTTGATCCGGCTGGTTCGGTGGTGCACGGTTGATCTGGCTGGTTTGGTGGTGCCTGGTTGATCCGGCTGGTTCGGTGGTGTACGGTTGATCCGGCTGGTTTGGTGGTGCACGGTTGATCCGGCTGGTTTGGTGGTGTACGGTTGATCCGGCTCGTTTGGTGGTGCACGGTTGATCCGGCTGGTTCGGTGGTGCCTCGTTGATCCGGCTGGTTTGGTGGTGTACGGTTGATCCGGCTGGTTTGGTGGTGCACGGTTGATCCGGATGGTTTGGTGGTGTACCGTTGATCCGGCTGGTTCGGTGGTGCCTCGTTGATCCGGCTGGTTTGGTGGTGTACGGTTGATCCGGCTGGTTTGGTGGTGCACGGTTGATCCGGCTGGTTTGGTGGTGTACGGTTGATCTGGCTGGTTTGGTGGTACCTGGTTGATCCGGCTGGTTCGGTGGTGTACGGTTGATCCGGCTGGTTTGGTGGTGTACGGTTGATCCGGCTGGTTTGGTGGTGTATGGTTGATCCGGATGGTTTGGTGGTGTATGGTTGATCCGGCTGGTTTGGTGGTGTATGGTTGATCCGGCTGGTTCGGTGGTGTACGGTTGATCCGGCTGGTTCGGTGGTGCCTGGTTGATCCGGCTGGTTTGGTGGTGTACGGTTGATCCGGCTGGTTTGGTGGTGCCTGTTTGATCCGGCTGGTTCGGTGGTGCCTGGTTGATCCGGCTGGTTTGGTGGTGTACGGTTGATCCGGCTGGTTTGGTGGTGTACGGTTGATCCGGCTGGTTTGGTGGTGTACGGTTGATCCGGCTGGTTTGGTGGTGTGTGGTTGATCCGGCTGGTTTGGTGGTGTACGGTTGATCCGGCTGGTTTGGTGGTGTGTGGTTGATCCGGCTGGTTTGGTGGTGTACGGTTGATCCGGCTGGTTCGGTGGTGCCTGGTTGATCCGGCTGGTTTGGTGGTGTACGGTTGATCCGGCTGGTTTGGTGGTGCCTGTTTGATCCGGCTGGTTTGGTGGTGCCTGGTTGATCTGGCTGGTTTGGTGGTGTACGGTTGATCCGGCTGGTTTGGTGGTGTGTGGTTGATCCGGCTGGTTTGGTGGTGCCTGGTTGATCCGGCTGGTTTGGTGGTGCCTGGTTGATCCGGCTGGTTTGGTGGTGCCTGGTTGATCCGGCTGGTTTGGTGGTGTATGGTTGATCCGGCTGGTTTGGTGGTGCCTGGTTGATCCGGCTGGTTTGGTGGTGTGTGGTTGATCCGGCTGGTTTGGTGGTGCCTGGTTGATCCGGCCGGTTTGGTGGTGTGTGGTTGATCCGGCTGGTTTGGTGGTGCCTGGTTGATCCGGCTGGTTTGGTGGTGTATGGTTGATCCTGCCGGTTTGGTGGTGTGTGGTTGATCCGGCTGGTTTGGTGGTGCCTGGTTGATCCGGCTGGTTTGGTGGTGCCTGGTTGATCCGGCTGGTTTGGTGGTGTACGGTTGATCCGGCTGGTTTGGTGGTGTACGGTTGATCCGGCTGGTTTGGTGGTGTACGGTTTATCCGGCTGGTTTGGTGGTGTATGGTTGATCCGGCTGGTTTGGTGGTGTGTGGTTGATCCGGCTGGTTTGGTGGTGTGTGGTTGATCCGGCTGGTTTGGTGGTGTATGGTTGATCCGGCTGGTTCAGTGGTGTGTGGTTGATCAGGCTGGTTTGGTGGTGTACGGTTGATCCGGCTGGTTTGGTGCTGTATGGTTGATCCGGCTGGTTTGGTGGTGTGTGGTTGATCCGGCTGGTTTGGTGGTGCCTGGTTGATCCGGCTGGTTTGGTGGTGTGTGGTTGATCCGGCTGGTTTGGTGGTGTGTGGTTGATCCGGCTGGTTTGGTGGTGTACGGTTGATCCGGCTGGTTTGGTGCTGTATGGTTGATCCGGCTGGTTTGGTGGTGTGTGGTTGATCCGGCTGGTTTGGTGGTGTACGGTTGATCCGGCTGGTTCGGTGGTGTATGGTTGATCCGGCTGGTTCGGTGGTGTGTGGTTGATCCGGCTGGTTTGGTGGTGTACGGTTGATCCGGCTGGTTTGGTGGTGCCTGGTTGATCCGGCTGGTTCGGTGGTGCCTGGTTGATCCGGCTGGTTTGGTGGTGTGTGGTTGATCCGGCTGGTTCGGTGGTGCCTGGTTGATCCGGCTGGTTTGGTGGTGTATGGTTGATCCGGCTGGTTTGGTGGTGTGTGGTTGATCCGGCTGGTTCGGTGGTGTGTGGTTGATCCGGCTGGTTTGGTGGTGTACGGTTGATCCGGCTGGTTTGGTGGTGTACGGTTGATCCGGCTGGTTTGGTGGTGTACGGTTGATCCGGCTGGTTTGGTGGTGTGTGGTTGATCCGGCTGGTTTGGTGGTGCCTGGTTGATCCGGCTGGTTTGGTGGTGTGTGGTTGATCCGGCTGGTTTGGTGGTGTACGGTTGATCCGGCTGGTTTGGTGGTGTACGGTTGATCCGGCTGGTTTGGTGGTGTACGGTTGATCCGGCTGGTTTGGTGGTGTACGGTTGATCCGGCTGGTTTGGCGGTGCCTGGTTGATCCGGCTGGTTCGGTGGTGTGTGGTTGATCCGGCTGGTTTGGTGGTGTACGGTTGATCCGGCTGGTTTGGTGGTGTACGGTTGATCCGGCTGGTTTGGTGGTGTACGGTTGATCCGGCTGGTTTGGTGGTGTACGGTTGATCCGGCTGGTTTGGTGGTGTACGGTTGATCCGGCTGGTTTGGTGCTGTATGGTTGATCCGGCTGGTTTGGTGGTGTGTGGTTGATCCGGCTGGTTTGGTGGTGTACGGTTGATCCGGCTGGTTCGGTGGTGTATGGTTGATCCGGCTGGTTCGGTGGTGTGTGGTTGATCCGGCTGGTTTTGTGGTGTACGGTTGATCCGGCTGGTTTGGTGGTGCCTGGTTGATCCGGCTGGTTCGGTGGTGCCTGGTTGATCCGGCTGGTTTGGTGGTGTGTGGTTGATCCGGCTGGTTCGGTGGTGCCTGGTTGATCCGGCTGGTTTGGTGGTGTATGGTTGATCCGGCTGGTTTGGTGGTGTGTGGTTGATCCGGCTGGTTCGGTGGTGTGTGGTTGATCCGGCTGGTTTGGTGGTGTACGGTTGATCCGGCTGGTTTGGTGGTGTACGGTTGATCCGGCTGGTTTGGTGGTGTACGGTTGATCCGGCTGGTTTGGTGGTGTGTGGTTGATCCGGCTGGTTTGGTGGTGCCTGGTTGATCCGGCTGGTTTGGTGGTGTGTGGTTGATCCGGCTGGTTTGGTGGTGTACGGTTGATCCGGCTGGTTTGGTGGTGTACGGTTGATCCGGCTGGTTTGGTGGTGTACGGTTGATCCGGCTGGTTTGGTGGTGTACGGTTGATCCGGCTGGTTTGGCGGTGCCTGGTTGATCCGGCTGGTTCGGTGGTGTGTGGTTGATCCGGCTGGTTTGGTGGTGCCTGGTTGATCCGGCTGGTTCGGTGGTGTATGGTTGATCCGGCTGGTTCGGTGGTGCCTGGTTGATCCGGCTGGTTTGGTGGTGTACGGTTGATCCGGCTGGTTCGGTGGTCCCTGGTTGATCCGGCTGGTTTGGTGGTGCCTGGTTGATCCGGCTGGTTCGGTGGTGTACGGTTGATCCGGCTGGTTCGGTGGTGTACGGTTGATCCGGCTGGTTTGGTGGTGCCTGGTTGATCCGGCTGGTTCGGTGGTGCCTGGTTGATCCGGCTGGTTTGGTGGTGCCTGGTTGATCCGGCTGGTTTGGTGGTGTACGGTTGATCCGGCTGGTTCGGTGGTGCCTGGTTGATCCGGCTGGTTTGGTGGTGCCTGGTTGATCTGGCTGGTTTGGTGGTGCCTGGTTGATCCGGCTCGTTTGGTGGTGCCTGGTTGATCCGGCTGGTTCGGTGGTGTATGGTTGATCCGGCTGGTTCGGTGGTGCGTGGTTGATCCGGCTGGTTTGGTGGTGTACGGTTGATCCGGTTGGTTTGGTGGTGTGTGGTTGATCCGGCTGGTTTGGTGGTGTACGGTTGATCCGGCTGGTTTGGTGGTGTACGGTTGATCCGGCTGGTTTGGTGGTGTACGGTTGATCCGGCTGGTTTGGTGGTGTACGGTTGATCCGGCTGGTTTGGTGGTGTACGGTGGATCCGGCTGGTTTGGTGGTGTACGGTTGATCCGGCTGGTTTGGTGGTGTGTGGTTGATCCGGCTGGTTTGGTGGTGCCTGGTTGATCCGGCTGGTTCGGTGGTGCCTGGTTGATCCGGCTGGTTTGGTGGTGCCTGGTTGATCCGGCTGGTTTGGTGGTGTGTGGTTGATCCGGCTGTTTTGGTGGTGTACGGTTGATCCGGCTGGTTTGGTGGTGTACGGTTGATCCGGCTGGTTTGGTGGTGTACGGTTGATCCGGCTGGTTTGGTGGTGTACGGTTGATCTGGCTGGTTTGGTGGTGTACGGTTGATCCGGCTGGTTTGGTGGTGTATGGTTGATCCGGCTGGTTCGGTGGTGCCCGGTTGATCCGGCTGGTTTGGTGGTGCCTGGTTGATCCGGCTGGTTTGGTGGTGCCTGGTTGATCCGGCTGGTTTGGTGGTGTACGGTTGATCCGGCTGGTTCGGTGGTGCCTGGTTGATCCGGCTGGTTTGGTGGTGTATGGTTGATCCGGCTGGTTCGGTGGTGCCCGGTTGATCCGGCTGGTTTGGTGGTGCCTGGTTGATCCGGCTGGGTTGGTGGTGTGTGGTTGATCCGGCTGGTTTGGTGGTGCCTGGTTGATCCGGCTGGTTTGGTGGTGCCTGGTTGATCCGGCTGGTTTGGTGGTGCCTGGTTGATCCGGCTGGTTTGGTGGTGTACGGTTGATCCGGCTGGTTTGGTGGTGTATGGTTGATCCGGCTGGTTCGGTGGTGCCTGGTTGATCCGGCTGGTTTGGTGGTGTGTGGTTGATCTGGCTGGTTTGGTGGTGCCTGGTTGATCCGGCTGGTTTGGTGGTGTACGGTTGATCCGGCTGGTTCGGTGGTGCCTGGTTGATCCGGCTGGTTTGGTGGTGCCTGGTTGATCTGGCTGGTTTGGTGGTGCCTGGTTGATCCGGCTGGTTTGGTGGTGCCTGGTTGATCCGGCTGGTTCGGTGGTGTATGGTTGATCCGGCTGGTTCGGTGGTGCGTGGTTGATCCGGCTGGTTTGGTGGTGTACGGTTGATCCGGTTGGTTTGGTGGTGTGTGGTTGATCCGGCTGGTTTGGTGGTGTACGGTTGATCCGGCTGGTTTGGTGGTGTACGGTTGATCCGGCTGGTTTGGTGGTGTACGGTTGATCCGGCTGGTTTGGTGGTGTACGGTTGATCCGGCTGGTTTGGTGGTGTACGGTTGATCCGGCTGGTTTGGTGGTGTACGGTTGATCCGGCTGGTTTGGTGGTGTGTGGTTGATCCGGCTGGTTTGGTGGTGCCTGGTTGATCCGGCTGGTTCGGTGGTGCCTGGTTGATCCGGCTGGTTTGGTGGTGCCTGGTTGATCCGGCTGGTTTGGTGGTGTGTGGTTGATCCGGCTGTTTTGGTGGTGTACGGTTGATCCGGCTGATTTGGTGGTGTACGGTTGATCCGGCTGGTTTGGTGGTGTACGGTTGATCCGGCTGGTTTGGTGGTGTACGGTTGATCTGGCTGGTTTGGTGGTGTACGGTTGATCCGGCTGGTTTGGTGGTGTGTGGTTGATCCGGCTGGTTTGGTGGTGTACGGTTGATCCGGCTGGTTTGGTGGTGCCTGGTTGATCCGGCTGGTTTGGTGGTGTACGGTTGATCCGGCTGGTTCGGTGGTGTACGGTTGATCCGGCTGGTTTGGTGGTGCCTGGTTGATCCGGCTGGTTTGGTGGTGTATGTTTGATCCGGCTGGTTTGGTGGTGTATGGTTGATCCGGCTGGTTTGGTGGTGCCTGGTTGATCCGGCTGGTTTGGTGGTGTACGGTTGATCCGGCTGGTTTGGTGGTGCCTGGTTGATCCGGCTGGTTTGGTGGTGCCTGGTTGATCCGGCTGGTTTGGTGGTGTGTGGTTGATCCGGCTGGTTTGGTGGTGTATGGTTGATCCGGCTGGTTTGGTGGTGTACGGTTGATCCGGCTGGTTTGGTGGTGTGTGGTTGATCCGGCTGGTTCGGTGGTGTACGGTTGATCCGGCTGGTTCGGTGGTGTACGGTTGATCCGGCTGGTTCGGTGGTGCCTGGTTGATCCGGCTGGTTTGGTGGTGCCTGGTTGATCCGGCTGGTTTGGTGGTGCCTGGTTGATCCCGCTGGTTTGGTGGTGTATGGTTGATCCGGCTGGTTTGGTGGTGTACGGTTGATCCGGCTGGTTTGGTGGTGTACGGTTGATCCGGCTGGTTTGGTGGTGTACGGTTGATCCGGCTGGTTCGGTGGTGCCTGGTTGATCCGGCTGGTTTGGTGGTGCCTGGTTGATCCGGCTGGTTTGGTGGTGTACGGTTGATCCGGCTGGTTTGGTGGTGTGTGGTTGATCCGGCTGGTTTGGTGGTGTACGGTTGATCCGGCTGGTTTGGTGGTGCCTGGTTGATCCGGCTGGTTTGGTGGTGTATGGTTGATCCGGCTGGTTTGGTGGTGCCTGGTTGATCCGGCTGGTTTGGTGGTGCCTGGTTGATCCGGCTGGTTCGGTGGTGTACGGTTGATCCGGCTGGTTTGGTGGTGTGTGGTTGATCCGGCTGGTTCGGTGGTGTACGGTTGATCCGGCTGGTTCGGTGGTGTACGGTTGATCCGGCTGGTTTGGTGGTGTACGGTTGATCCGGCTGGTTCGGTGGTGCCTGGTTGATCCGGCTGGTTTGGTGGTGCCTGGTTGATCCGGCTGGTTCGGTGGTGCCTGGTTGATCCGGCTGGTTTGGTGGTGTACGGTTGATCCGGCTGGTTTGGTGGTGCCTGGTTGATCCGGCTGGTTTGGTGGTGTATGGTTGATACGGCTGGTTTGGTGGTGTACGGTTGATCCGGCTGGTTTGGTGGTGTACGGTTGATCCGGCTGGTTTGGTGGTGTGTGGTTGATCCGGCTGGTTTGGTGGTGTACGGTTGATCCGGCTGGTTTGGTGGTGCCTGGTTGATCCGGCTGGTTCGGTGGTGTATGGTTGATCCGGCTGGTTTGGTGGTGCCTGGTTGATCCGGCTGGTTTGGTGGTGTATGGTTGATCCGGCTGGTTTGGTGGTGTACGGTTGATCCGGCTGGTTCGGTGGTGTACGGTTGATCCGGCTGGTTTGGTGGTGCCTGGTTGATTCGGCTGGTTTGGTGGTGTACGGTTGATCCGGCTGGTTTGGTGGTGCCTGGTTGATCCGGCTGGTTTGGTGGTGTATGGTTGATCCGGCTGGTTCGGTGGTGCCTGGTTGATCCGGCTGGTTCGGTGGTGTACGGTTGATCCGGCTGGTTTGGTGGTGTACGGTTGATCCGGCTGGTTTGGTGGTGCCTGGTTGATCCGGCTGGTTTGGTGGTGTATGGTTGATCCGGCTGGTTTGGTGGTGTACGGTTGATCCGGCTGGTTTGGTGGTGTACGGTTGATCCGGCTGGTTTGGTGGTGCCTGGTTGATCCGACTGGTTTGGTGGTGTGTGGTTGATCCGGCTGGTTTGATGGTGTACGGTTGATCCGGCTGGTTCGGAGGTGCCTGGTTGATCCGGCTGGTTTGGTGGTGTGTGGTTGATCCGGCTGGTTTGGTGGTGCCTGGTTGATCCGGCTGGTTTGGTGGTGTACGGTTGATCCGGCTGGTTTGGTGGTGTACGGTTGATCCGGCTGGTTTGGTGGTGTACGGTTGATCCGGCTGGTTTGGTGGTGTACGGTTGATCCGGCTGGTTTGGTGGTGCCTGGTTGATCCGGCTGGTTCGGTGGTGTACGGTTGATCCGGCTGGTTTGGTGGTGTGTGGTTGATCCGGCTGGTTTGGTGGAGCCTGGTTGATCCGGCTGGTTTGGTGGTGTACGGTTGATCCGGCTGGTTTGGTGGTGTACGGTTGATCCGGCTGGTTTGGTGGTGTACGGTTGATCCGGCTGGTTTGGTGGTGCCTGGTTGATCCGGCTGGTTTGGTGGTGCCTGGTTGATCCGGCTGGTTCGGTGGTGCCTGGTTGATCCAGCTGGTTTGGTGGTGCCTGGTTGATCTGGCTGGTTTGGTGGTGCCTGGTTGATCCGGCTGGTTTGGTGGTGCCTGGTTGATCCGGCTGGTTCGGTGGTGTACGGTTGATCCGGCTGGTTTGGTGGTGTATGGTTGATCCGGCTGGTTTGGTGGTGTACGGTTGATCCGGCTGGTTTGGTGGTGTACGGTTGATCCGGCTGGTTTGGTGGTGTACGGTTGATCCGGCTGGTTTGGTGGTGTACGGTTGATCCGGCTGGTTTGGTGGTGTGTGGTTGATCCGGCTGGTTCGGTGGTGTGTGGTTGATCCGGCTGGTTTGGTGGTGTCTGGTTGATCCGGCTGGTTTGGTGGTGCCTGGTTGATCCGGCTGGTTCGGTGGTGCCTGGTTAATCCGGCTGGTTTGGTGGTGCCTGGTTGATCCGGCTGGTTTGGTGGTGTACGGTTGATCGGCTGGTTTGGTGGTGTGTGGTTGATCCGGCTGGTTTGGTGGTGCCTGGTTGATCCGGCTGGTTTGGTGGTGTGTGGTTGATCCGGCTGGTTCGGTGGTGCCTGGTTGATCCGGCTGGTTCGGTGGTGCCTGGTTGATCCGGCTGGTTCGGTGGTGTGTGGTTGATCCGGCTGGTTTGGTGGTGCCTGGTTGATCCGGCTGGTTTGGTGGTGCCTGGTTGATCCGGCTGGTTCGGTGGTGCCTGGTTGATCCGGCTGGTTCGGTGGTGTACGGTTGATCCGGCTGGTTTGGTGGTGCCTGGTTGATCCGGCTGGTTTGGTGGTGCCTGGTTGATCCGGCTGGTTTGGTGGTGCCTGGTTGATCCGGCTGGTTCGGTGGTGTACGGTTGATCCGGCTGGTTTGGTGGTGTATGGTTGATCCGGCTGGTTTGGTGGTGTACGGTTGATCCGGCTGGTTTGGTGGTGTACGGTTGATCCGGCTGGTTTGGTGGTGTACGGTTGATCCGGCTGGTTTGGTGGTGTACGGTTGATCCGGCTGGTTTGGTGGTGTGTGGTTGATCCGGCTGGTTCGGTGGTGTGTGGTTGATCCGGCTGGTTTGGTGGTGTCTGGTTGATCCGGCTGGTTTGGTGGTGTGTGGTTGATCCGGCTGGTTCGGTGGTGTGTGGTTGATCCGGCTGGTTTGGTGGTGTGTGGTTGATCCGGCTGGTTTGGTGGTGTGTGGTTGATCCGGCTGGTTTGGTGGTGCCCGGTTGATCCGGCTGGTTTGGTGGTGTGTGGTTGATCCGGCTGGTTTGGTGGTGCCTGGTTGATCCGGCTGGTTTGGTGGTGTATGGTTGATCCGGCTGGTTTGGTGGTGTACGGTTGAACTGGCTGGTTTGGTGGTGTACGGTTGATCCGGCTGGTTTGGTGGTGTGTGGTTGATCCGGCTGGTTTGGTGGTGTGTGGTTGATCCGGCTGGTTCGGTGGTGTGTGGTTGATCCGGCTGGTTTGCTGGTGTGTGGTTGATCCGGCTGGTTTGGTGGTGTGTGGTTGATCCGGCTGGTTTGGTGGTGTGTGGTTGATCCGGCTGGTTCGGTGGTGCCTGGTTGATCCTGCTGGTTTGGTGGTGTGTTGTTGATCCGGCTGGTTCGGTGGTGCCTGGTTGATCCTGCTGGTTTGGTGGTGTGTGGTTGATCCGGCTGGTTCGGTGGTGTATGGTTGATCCGGCTGGTTTGGTGGTGTGTGGTTGATCCGGATGGTTTGGTGGTGTACGGTTGATCCGGCTGGTTTGGTGGTGCCTGGTTGATCCGGCTGGTTTGGTGGTGCCTGGTTGATCCGGCTGGTTTGGTGGTGCCTGGTTGATCCGGCTGGTTTGGTGGTGTACGGTTGATCCGGCTGGTTTGGTGGTGTACGGTTGATCCGGCTGGTTTGGTGGTGTACGGTTGATCCGGCTGGTTTGGTGGTGTACGGTTGATCCGGCTGGTTTGGTGGTGTATGGTTGATCCGGCTGGTTTGGTGGTGTATGGTTGATCCGGCTGGTTTGGTGGTGTACGGTTGATCCGGCTGGTTCGGTAGTGTACGGTTGATCCGGCTGGTTTGGTGGTGCCTGGTTGATCCGGCTGGTTTGGTGGTGCCTGGTTGATCCGGCTGGTTTGGAGGTGTACGGTTGATCCGGCTGGTTTGGTGGTGTACGGTTGATCCGGCTGGTTTGGTGGTGCCTGGTTGATCCGGCTGGTTTGGTGGTGTGTGGTTGATCCGGCTGGTTTGGTGGTGTACGGTTGATCCGGCTGGTTTGGTGGTGTATGGTTGATCCGGCTGGTTTGGTGGTGTATGGTTGATCCGGCTGGTTTGGTGGTGTACGGTTGATCCGGCTGGTTCGGTGGTGTACGGTTGATCCGGCTGGTTTGGTGGTGCCTGTTTGATCCGGCTGGTTTGGTGGTGCCTGGTTGATCCGGCTGGTTTGGAGGTGTACGGTTGATCCGGCTGGTTTGGTGGTGTACGGTTGATCCGGCTGGTTCGGTGGTGTGTGGTTGATCCGGCTGGTTTGGTGGTGCACGGTTGATCCGGCTGGTTTGGTGGTGTCTGGTTGATCCGGCTGGTTCGGTGGTGCCTCGTTGATCCGGCTGGTTTGGTGGTGCCTGGTTGATCCGGCTGGTTTGGTGGTGCCTGGTTGATCCGGCTGGTTTGGTGGTGCCAGGTTGATCCGGCTGCTTTGGTGGTGTACGGTTGATCCGGCTGGTTTGGTGGTGTGTGGTTGATCCGGCTGGTTTGGTGGTGCCTGGTTGATCCGGCTGGTTTGGTGGTGTATGGTTGATACGGCCGGTTTGGTGGTGTGTGGTTGATCCGGCTGGTTTGGTGGTGCCTGGTTGATCCGGCTGGTTTGGTGGTGTATGGTTGATCCGGCTGGTTTGGTGGTGTACGGTTGATCCGGCTGGTTTGGTGGTGTACGGTTGATCCGGCTGGTTTGGTGGTGTACGGTTGATCCGGCTGGTTTGGTGGTGTACGGTTTATCCGGCTGGTTTGGTGGTGTATGGTTGATCCGGCTGGTTTGGTGGTGTGTGGTTGATCCGGCTGGTTTGGTGGTGTGTGGTTGATCCGGCTGGTTTGGTGGTGTATGGTTGATCCGGCTGGTTCAGTGGTGTGTGGTTGATCAGGCTGGTTTGGTGGTGTACGGTTGATCCGGCTGGTTTGGTGGTGTACGGTTGATCCGGCTGGTTTGGTGCTGTATGGTTGATCCGGCTGGTTTGGTGGTGTGTGGTTGATCCGGCTGGTTTGGTGGTGCCTGGTTGATCCGGCTGGTTTGGTGGTGTGTGGTTGATCCGGCTGGTTTGGTGCTGTATGGTTGATCCGGCTGGTTTGGTGGTGTGTGGTTGATCCGGCTGGTTTGGTGGTGTGTGGTTGATCCGGCTGGTTTGGTGGTGTACGGTTGATCCGGCTGGTTTGGTGGTGCCTGGTTGATCCGGCTGGTTCGGTGGTGCCTGGTTGATCCGGCTGGTTTGGTGGTGTGTGGTTGATCCGGCTGGTTCGGTGGTGCCTGGTTGATCCGGCTGGTTTGGTGGTGTATGGTTGATCCGGCTGGTTTGGTGGTGTGTGGTTGATCCGGCTGGTTCGGTGGTGTGTGGTTGATCCGGCTGGTTTGGTGGTGTACGGTTGATCCGGCTGGTTTGGTGGTGTACGGTTGATCCGGCTGGTTTGGTGGTGTACGGTTGATCCGGCTGGTTTGGTGGTGTGTGGTTGATCCGGCTGGTTTGGTGGTGCCTGGTTGATCCGGCTGGTTTGGTGGTGTGTGGTTGATCCGGCTGGTTTGGTGGTGTACGGTTGATCCGGCTGGTTTGGTGGTGTACGGTTGATCCGGCTGGTTTGGTGGTGTACGGTTGATCCGGCTGGTTTGGTGGTGTACGGTTGATCCGGCTGGTTTGGCGGTGCCTGGTTGATCCGGCTGGTTCGGTGGTGTGTGGTTGATCCGGCTGGTTTGGTGGTGCCTGGTTGATCCGGCTGGTTCGGTGGTGTATGGTTGATCCGGCTGGTTCGGTGGTGCCTGGTTGATCCGGCTGGTTTGGTGGTGTACGGTTGATCCGGCTGGTTCGGTGGTGCCTGGTTGATCCGGCTGGTTTGGTGGTGCCTGGTTGATCCGGCTGGTTCGGTGGTGTACGGTTGATCCGGCTGGTTCGGTGGTGTACGGTTGATCCGGCTGGTTTGGTGGTGCCTGGTTGATCCGGCTGGTTCGGTGGTGCCTGGTTGATCCGGCTGGTTTGGTGGTGCCTGGTTGATCCGGCTGGTTTGGTGGTGTATGGTTGATCCGGCTGGTTTGGTGGAGTACGGTTGATCCGGCTGGTTCGGTGGTGCCTGGTTGATCCGGCTGGTTTGGTGGTGCCTGGTTGATCCGGCTGGTTTGGTGGTGTACGGTTGATCCGGCTGGTTCGGTGGTGCCTGGTTGATCCGGCTGGTTCGGTGGTGCCTCGTTGATCCGGCTGGTTTGGTGGTGTGTGGTTGATCCGGCTGGTTTGGTGGTGCCTGGTTGATCCGGCTGGTTTGGTGGTGTATGGTTGATCCGGCTGGTTTGGTGGTGCCTGGTTGATCCGGCTGGTTTGGTGGTGTGTGGTTGATCCGGCTGGTTTGGTGGTGTATGGTTGATCCGGCTGGTTTGGTGGTGGTGGTTGATCCGGCTGGTTTGGTGGTGTGTGGTTGATCCGGCTGGTTTGGTGGTGTACGGTTGATCCGGCTGGTTTGGTGGTGCCTGGTTGATCCGGCTGGTTTGGTGGTGTGTGGTTGATCCGGCTGGTTTGGTGGTGCCTGGTTGATCCGGCTGGTTTGGTGGTGCCTGGTTGATCCGGCTGGTTCGGTGGTGTATGGTTGATCCGGCTGGTTTGGTGGTGTACGGTTGATCCGGCTGGTTTGGTGGTGTACGGTTGATCCGGCTGGTTTGGTGGTATATGGTTGATCCGGCTGGTTTGGTGGTGTACGGTTGATCCGGCTGGTTTGGTGGTGTACGGTTGATCCGGCTGGTTTGGTGGTATATGGTTGATCCGGCTGGTTTGGTGGTGTACGGTTGATCCGGCTGGTTTGGTGGTATATGGTTGATCCGGCTGGTTTGGGGGTGTATGGTTGATCCGGCTGGTTTGGTGGTGTACGGTTGATCCGGCTGGTTTGGTGGTGTACGGTTGATCCGGCTGGTTTGGTGGTGTACGGTTGATCCGGCTGGTTTGGTGGTGTACGGTTGATCCGGCTGGTTTGGTGGTGTACAGTTGATCCGGCTGGTTTGGTGGTGTACGGTTGATCCGGCTGGTTTGGTGGTGTGTGGTTGATCCGGCTGGTTTGGTGGTGTGTGGTTGATCCGGCTGGTTCGGTGGTGTGTGGTTGATCCGGCTGGTTTGGTGGTGTGTGGTTGATCCGGCTGGTTTGGTGGTGTGTGGTTGATCCGGCTGGTTTGGTGGTGTGTGGTTGATCCGGCTGGTTTGGTGGTGTGTGGTTGATCCGGCTGGTTTGGTGGTGCCTGGTTGATCCGGCTGGTTTGGTGGTGTACGGTTGATCCGGCTGGTTTGGTGGTGTGTGGTTGATCCGGCTGGTTTGGTGGTGTGTGGTTGATCCGGCTGGTTTGGTGGTGTACGGTTGATCCGGCTGGTTTGGTGGTGTACGGTTGAACTGGCTGGTTTGGTGGTGTACGGTTGATCCGGCTGGTTTGGTGGTGTGTGGTTGATCCGGCTGGTTTGCTGGTGTGTGGTTGATCCGGCTGGTTCGGTGGTGCCTGGTTGATCCTGCTGGTTTGGTGGTGTGTGGTTGATCCGGCTGGTTCGGTGGTGTATGGTTGATCCGGCTGGTTTGGTGGTGTGTGGTTGATCCGGCTGGTTTGGTGGTGTACGGTTGATCCGGCTGGTTTGGTGGTGCCTGGTTGATCCGGCTGGTTTGGTGGTGCCTGGTTGATCCGGCTGGTTTGGTGGTGTACGGTTGATCCGGCTGGTTCGGTGGTGTACGGTTGATCCGGCTGATTTGGTGGTGCCTGGTTGATCCGGCTGGTTTGGTGGTGCCTGGTTGATCCGGCTGGTTTGGAGGTGTACGGTTGATCCGGCTGGTTTGGTGGTGTACGGTTGATCCGGCTGGTTCGGTGGTGTGTGGTTGATCCGGCTGGTTTGGTGGTGCACGGTTGATCCGGCTGGTTTGGTGGTGTCTGGTTGATCCGGCTGGTTCGGTGGTGCCTCGTTGATCCGGCTGGTTTGGTGGTGTACAGTTGATCCGGCTGGTTTGGTGGTGTACGGTTGATCCGGCTGGTTTGGTGGTACCTGGTTGATCCGGCTGGTTTGGGGGTGCACGGTTGATCCGGCTGGTTTGGTGGTGTATGGTTGATCCGGCTGGTTTGGTGGTGTACGGTTGATCTGGCTGGTTTGGTGGTGTATGGTTGATACGGCTGGTTTGGTGGTGTACGGTTGATCCGGGTGGTTTGGTGGTGTACGGTTGATCCGGCTGGTTTGGTTGTGTATGGTTGATCCGGCTGGTTTGGTGGTGTATGGTTGATCCGGCTGGTTCGGTGGTGCCTGGTTGATCTGGCTGGTTTGGTGGTGTACGGTTGATCCGGCTGGTTCCGTGGTGTATGGTTGATCCGGCTGGTTTGGTGGTGTATGGTTGATCCGGCTGGTTTGGTGGTGTACGGTTGATCCGGCTGGTTCCGTGGTGTATGGTTGATCCGGCTGGTTTGGTGGTGTGTGGTTGATCCGGCTGGTTTGGTGGTGTACGGTTGATCCGGCTGGTTTGGTGGTGTATGGTTGATCCGGCTGGTTTGGTGGTGTACGGTTGATCCGGCTGGTTTGGTGGTGCCTGGTTGATCCGGCTGGTTTGGTGGTGCCTGGTTGATCCGGCTGGTTTGGTGGTGCCTGGTTGATCCGGCTGGTTTGGTGGTGTACGGTTGATCCGGCTGGTTTGGTGGTGTACGGTTGATCCGGCTGGTTTGGTGGTGTGTGGTTGATCCGGCTGGTTTGGTGGTGCCTGGTTGATCTGGCTGGTTTGGTGGTGTACGGTTGATCCGGCTGGTTTGGTGGTGTGTGGTTGATCCGGCTGGTTTGGTGGTGTACGGTTGATCCGGCTGGTTTGGTGGTGTGTGGTTGATCCGGCTGGTTTGGTGGTGTACGGTTGATCCGGCTGGTTTGGTGGTGTGTGGTTGATCCGGCTGGTTTGGTGGTGTATGGTTGATCCGGCTGGTTTGGTGGTGCCTGGTTGATCCGGCTGGTTTGGTGGTGTGTGGTTGATCCGGCTGGTTTGGTGGTGTACGGTTGATCCGGCTGGTTTGGTGGTGCCTGGTTGATCCGGCTGGTTTGGTGGTGTACGGTTGATCCGGCTGGTTTGGTGGTGTGTGGTTGATCCGGCTGGTTTGGTGGTGTACGGTTGATCCGGCTGGTTTGGTGGTGTGTGGTTGATCCGGCTGGTTTGGTGGTGTACGGTTGATCCGGCTGGTTTGGTGGTGTACGGTTGATCCGGCTGGTTCGGTGGTGTATGGTTGATCCGGCTGGTTTGGTGCTGTACGGTTGATCCGGCTGGTTTGGTGGTGTATGGTTGATCCGGCTGGTTTGGTGGTGTGTGGTTGATCCGGCTGGTTTGGTGGTGTACGGTTGATCCGGCTGGTTTGGTGGTGTATGGTTGATCCGGCTGGTTTGGTGGTGCCTGGTTGATCCGGCTGGTTCGGTGGTGTATGGTTGATCCGGCTGGTTCGGTGGTGCCTGGTTGATCCGGCTGGTTTGGTGGTGTACGGTTGATCCGGCTGGTTCGGTGGTGCCTGGTTGATCCGGCTGGTTTGGTGGTGCCTGGTTGATCCGGCTGGTTCGGTGGTGTACGGTTGATCCGGCTGGTTCGGTGGTGTACGGTTGATCCGGCTGGTTTGGTGGTGCCTGGTTGATCCGGCTGGTTCGGTGGTGCCTGGTTGATCCGGCTGGTTTGGTGGTGCCTGGTTGATCCGGCTGGTTTGGTGGTGTATGGTTGATCCGGCTGGTTTGGTGGAGTACGGTTGATCCGGCTGGTTCGGTGGTGCCTGGTTGATCCGGCTGGTTTGGTGGTGCCTGGTTGATCCGGCTGGTTTGGTGGTGTACGGTTGATCCGGCTGGTTCGGTGGTGCCTGGTTGATCCGGCTGGTTCGGTGGTGCCTCGTTGATCCGGCTGGTTTGGTGGTGTGTGGTTGATCCGGCTGGTTTGGTGGTGCCTGGTTGATCCGGCTGGTTTGGTGGTGTATGGTTGATCCGGCTGGTTTGGTGGTGCCTGGTTGATCCGGCTGGTTTGGTGGTGTGTGGTTGATCCGGCTGGTTTGGTGGTGTATGGTTGATCCGGCTGGTTTGGTGGTGGTGGTTGATCCGGCTGGTTTGGTGGTGTGTGGTTGATCCGGCTGGTTTGGTGGTGTACGGTTGATCCGGCTGGTTTGGTGGTGCCTGGTTGATCCGGCTGGTTTGGTGGTGTACGGTTGATCCGGCTGGTTTGGTGGTGCCTGGTTAATCCGGCTGGTTTGGTGGTGCTTGGTTGATCCGGCTGGTTTGGTGGTGCCTGGTTGATCCGGCTGGTTTGGTGGTGCCTGGTTGATCCGGCTGGTTCGGTGGTGTATGGTTGATCCGGCTGGTTTGGTGGTGTACGGTTGATCCGGCTGGTTTGGTGGTGTACGGTTGATCCGGCTGGTTTGGTGGTATATGGTTGATCCGGCTGGTTTGGTGGTGTACGGTTGATCCGGCTGGTTTGGTGGTGTACGGTTGATCCGGCTGGTTTGGTGGTATATGGTTGATCCGGCTGGTTTGGTGGTGTACGGTTGATCCGGCTGGTTTGGTGGTATATGGTTGATCCGGCTGGTTTGGGGGTGTATGGTTGATCCGGCTGGTTTGGTGGTGTACGGTTGATCCGGCTGGTTTGGTGGTGTACGGTTGATCCGGCTGGTTTGGTGGTGTACGGTTGATCCGGCTGGTTTGGTGGTGTACGGTTGATCCGGCTGGTTTGGTGGTGTACAGTTGATCCGGCTGGTTTGGTGGTGTACGGTTGATCCGGCTGGTTTGGTGGTGTGTGGTTGATCCGGCTGGTTTGGTGGTGTGTGGTTGATCCGGCTGGTTCGGTGGTGTGTGGTTGATCCGGCTGGTTTGGTGGTGTGTGGTTGATCCGGCTGGTTTGGTGGTGTGTGGTTGATCCGGCTGGTTTGGTGGTGTGTGGTTGATCCGGCTGGTTTGGTGGTGTGTGGTTGATCCGGCTGGTTTGGTGGTGCCTGGTTGATCCGGCTGGTTTGGTGGTGTACGGTTGATCCGGCTGGTTTGGTGGTGTGTGGTTGATCCGGCTGGTTTGGTGGTGTGTGGTTGATCCGGCTGGTTTGGTGGTGTACGGTTGATCCGGCTGGTTTGGTGGTGTACGGTTGAACTGGCTGGTTTGGTGGTGTACGGTTGATCCGGCTGGTTTGGTGGTGTGTGGTTGATCCGGCTGGTTTGCTGGTGTGTGGTTGATCCGGCTGGTTCGGTGGTGCCTGGTTGATCCTGCTGGTTTGGTGGTGTGTGGTTGATCCGGCTGGTTCGGTGGTGTATGGTTGATCCGGCTGGTTTGGTGGTGTGTGGTTGATCCGGCTGGTTTGGTGGTGTACGGTTGATCCGGCTGGTTTGGTGGTGCCTGGTTGATCCGGCTGGTTTGGTGGTGCCTGGTTGATCCGGCTGGTTTGGTGGTGTACGGTTGATCCGGCTGGTTCGGTGGTGTACGGTTGATCCGGCTGATTTGGTGGTGCCTGGTTGATCCGGCTGGTTTGGTGGTGCCTGGTTGATCCGGCTGGTTTGGAGGTGTACGGTTGATCCGGCTGGTTTGGTGGTGTACGGTTGATCCGGCTGGTTCGGTGGTGTGTGGTTGATCCGGCTGGTTTGGTGGTGCACGGTTGATCCGGCTGGTTTGGTGGTGTCTGGTTGATCCGGCTGGTTCGGTGGTGCCTCGTTGATCCGGCTGGTTTGGTGGTGTACAGTTGATCCGGCTGGTTTGGTGGTGTACGGTTGATCCGGCTGGTTTGGTGGTACCTGGTTGATCCGGCTGGTTTGGGGGTGCACGGTTGATCCGGCTGGTTTGGTGGTGTATGGTTGATCCGGCTGGTTTGGTGGTGTACGGTTGATCTGGCTGGTTTGGTGGTGTATGGTTGATACGGCTGGTTTGGTGGTGTACGGTTGATCCGGGTGGTTTGGTGGTGTACGGTTGATCCGGCTGGTTTGGTTGTGTATGGTTGATCCGGCTGGTTTGGTGGTGTATGGTTGATCCGGCTGGTTCGGTGGTGCCTGGTTGATCTGGCTGGTTTGGTGGTGTACGGTTGATCCGGCTGGTTCCGTGGTGTATGGTTGATCCGGCTGGTTTGGTGGTGTATGGTTGATCCGGCTGGTTTGGTGGTGTACGGTTGATCCGGCTGGTTCCGTGGTGTATGGTTGATCCGGCTGGTTTGGTGGTGTGTGGTTGATCCGGCTGGTTTGGTGGTGTACGGTTGATCCGGCTGGTTTGGTGGTGTATGGTTGATCCGGCTGGTTTGGTGGTGTACGGTTGATCCGGCTGGTTTGGTGGTGCCTGGTTGATCCGGCTGGTTTGGTGGTGCCTGGTTGATCCGGCTGGTTTGGTGGTGCCTGGTTGATCCGGCTGGTTTGGTGGTGTACGGTTGATCCGGCTGGTTTGGTGGTGTACGGTTGATCCGGCTGGTTTGGTGGTGTGTGGTTGATCCGGCTGGTTTGGTGGTGCCTGGTTGATCTGGCTGGTTTGGTGGTGTACGGTTGATCCGGCTGGTTTGGTGGTGTGTGGTTGATCCGGCTGGTTTGGTGGTGTACGGTTGATCCGGCTGGTTTGGTGGTGTGTGGTTGATCCGGCTGGTTTGGTGGTGTACGGTTGATCCGGCTGGTTTGGTGGTGTGTGGTTGATCCGGCTGGTTTGGTGGTGTATGGTTGATCCGGCTGGTTTGGTGGTGCCTGGTTGATCCGGCTGGTTTGGTGGTGTGTGGTTGATCCGGCTGGTTTGGTGGTGTACGGTTGATCCGGCTGGTTTGGTGGTGCCTGGTTGATCCGGCTGGTTTGGTGGTGTACGGTTGATCCGGCTGGTTTGGTGGTGTGTGGTTGATCCGGCTGGTTTGGTGGTGTACGGTTGATCCGGCTGGTTTGGTGGTGTGTGGTTGATCCGGCTGGTTTGGTGGTGTACGGTTGATCCGGCTGGTTTGGTGGTGTACGGTTGATCCGGCTGGTTCGGTGGTGTATGGTTGATCCGGCTGGTTTGGTGCTGTACGGTTGATCCGGCTGGTTTGGTGGTGTATGGTTGATCCGGCTGGTTTGGTGGTGTGTGGTTGATCCGGCTGGTTTGGTGGTGTACGGTTGATCCGGCTGGTTTGGTGGTGTATGGTTGATCCGGCTGGTTTGGTGGTGCCTGGTTGATCCGGCTGGTTTGGTGGTGCCTGGTTGATCCGGCTGGTTTGGTGGTGTACGGTTGATCCGGCTGGTTTGGTGGTGTACGGTTGATCCGGCTGGTTTGGTGGTGTATGGTTGATCCGGCTGGTTTGGTGGTGCCTGGTTGATCCGGCTGGTTTGGTGGTGCCTGGTTGATCCGGCTGGTTTGGTGGTGTATGGTTGATCCGGCTGGTTCGGTGGTGTATGGTTGATCCGGCTGGTTTGGTGGTGTACGGTTGATCCGGCTGGTTTGGTGGTGTATGGTTGATCCGGCTGGTTTGGTGGTGCCTGGTTGATCCGGCTGGTTTGGTGGTGCCTGGTTGATCCGGCTGGTTTGGTGGTGTCTGGTTGATCCGGCTGGTTCGGTGGTGCCTGGTTGATCCGGCTGGTTTGGTGGTGCCTGGTTGATCCGGCTGGTTTGGTGGTGTCTGGTTGATCCGGCTGGTTTGGTGGTGTACGGTTGATCCGGCTGGTTTGGTGGTGTATGGTTGATCCGGCTGGTTTGGTGGTGCCTGGTTGATCCGGCTGGTTCGGTGGTGTACGGTTGATCTGGCTGGTTTGGTGGTACCTGGTTGATCCGGCTGGTTCGGTGGTGTACGGTTGATCCGGCTGGTTTGGTGGTGTACGGTTCATCCGGCTGGTTTGGTGGTGTATGGTTGATCCGGCTGGTTTGTTGGTGTACGGTTGATCCGGCTGGTTTGGTGGTGTACGGTTGATCCGGCTGGTTTGGTGGTGTACGGTTGATCCGGCTGGTTTGGTGGTGTACGGTTGATCCGGCTGGTTTGGTGGTGTACGGTTGATCCGGCTGGTTCGGTGGTGTGTGGTTGATCCGGCTGGTTTGGTGGTGTACGGTTGATCCGGCTGGTTTGGTGGTGTGTGGTTGATCCGGCTGGATCGGTGGTGCCTGGTTGATCCTGCTGGTTTGGTGGTGTGTGGTTGATCCGGCTGGTTCGGTGGTGCCTGGTTGATCCTGCTGGTTTGGTGGTGTGTGGTTGATCCGGCTGGTTCGGTGGTGTATGGTTGATCCGGCTGGTTTGGTGGTGTACGGTTGATCCGGCTGGTTTGGTGGTGTGTGGTTGATCCGGCTGGTTTGGTGGTGCCTGGTTGATCCGGCTGGTTTGGTGGTGTACGGTTGATCCGGCTGGTTTGGTGGTGCCTGGTTGATCCGGCTGGTTTGGTGGTGCCTGGTTGATCCGGCTGGTTTGGTGGTGTACGGTTGATCCGGCTGGTTTGGTGGTGTACGGTTGATCCGGCTGGTTTGGTGGTGTACGGTTGATCCGGCTGGTTTGGTGGTGCCTGGTTGATCCGGCTGGTTTGGTGGTGCCTAGTTGATCCGGCTGGTTTGGTGGTGCCTGGTTGATCCGGCTGGTTTGGTGGTGCCTGGTTGATCCGGCTGGTTTGGTGGTGTATGGTTGATCCGGCTGGTTTGGTGGTGTGTGGTTGATCCGGCTGGTTTGGTGGTGTACGGTTGATCCGGCTGGTTTGGTGGTGTACGGTTGATCCGGCTGGTTTGGTGGTGTACGGTTGATCCGGCTGGTTTGGTGGTGCCTGGTTGATCCGGCTGGTTTGGTGGTGCCTAGTTGATCCGGCTGGTTTGGTGGTGTACGGTTGATCCGGCTGGTTCGGTGGTGTACGGTTGATCCTGCTGGTTTGGTGGTGCCTGGTTGATCCGGCTGGTTTGGTGGTGTACGGTTGATCCGGCTGGTTTGGTGGTGTACGGTTGATCCGGCTGGTTCGGTGGTGTGTGGTTGATCCGGCTGGTTTGGTGGTGCACGGTTGATCCGGCTGGTTTGGTAGTGCCTGGTTGATCCGGCTGGTTCGGTGGTGCCTCGTTGATCCGGCTGGTTTGGTGGTGTACGGTTGATCCGGCTGGTTTGGTGGTGTACGGTTGATCCGGCTGGTTTGGTGGTACCTGGTTGATCCGGCTGGTTTGGGGGTGCACGGTTGATCCGGCTGGTTTGGTGGTGTACGGTTGATCCGGCTGGTTTGGTGGTGTGTGGTTGATCCGGCTGGTTTGGTGGTGTACGGTTGATCCGGCTGGTTTGGTGGTGCCTGGTTGATCCGGCTGGTTCGGTGGTGCCTCGTTGATCCGGCTGGTTTGGTGGTGTACGGTTGATCCGGCTGGTTTGGTGGTACCTGGTTGATCCGGCTGGTTTGGGGGTGCACGGTTGATCTGGCTGGTTTGGTGGTACCTGGTTGATCCGGCTGGTTTGGGGGTGCACGGTTGATCCGGCTGGTTTGGTGGTGTACGGTTGATCCGGCTGGTTTGGTGGTGTGTGGTTGATCCGGCTGGTTTGGTGGTGTACGGTTGATCCGGCTGGTTTGGTGGTGTATGGTTGATCCGGCTGGTTCGGTGGTGTGTGGTTGATCCGGCTGGTTTGGTGGTGCCTGGTTGATCTGGCTGGTTTGGTGGTGTACGGTTGATCCGGCTGGTTTGGTGGTGTGTGGTTGATCCGGCTGGTTTGGTGGTGTACGGTTGATCCGGCTGGTTCGGTGGTGCCTGGTTGATCCGGCTGGTTTGGTGGTGTACGGTTGATCCGGCTGGTTTGGTGGTGTATGGTTGATCCGGCTGGTTTGGTGGTGTACGGTTGATCCGGCTGGTTTGGTGGTGTACGGTTGATCCGGCTGGTTCGGTGGTGTACGGTTGATCCAGCTGGTTTGGTGGTGTATGGTTGATCCGGCTGGTTTGGTGGTGTGTGGTTGATCCGGCTGGTTTTGGTGGTGTATGGTTGATCCGGCTGGTTTGGTGGTGTACGGTTGATCCGGCTGGTTCGGTGGTGCCTGGTTGATCCGGCTGGTTTTGGTGGTGTATGGTTGATCCGGCTGGTTTGGTGGTGTACGGTTGATCCGGCTGGTTCGGTGGTGTAAGGTTGATCCGGCTGGTTTGGTGGTGTACGGTTGATCCGGCTGGTTTGGTGGTGTACGGTTGATCCGGCTGGTTTGGTGGTGTACGGTTGATCCGGCTGGTTTGGTGGTGTACGGTTGATCCGGCTGGTTCGGTGCTGTACGGTTGATCCGGCTGGTTTGGTGGTGCCTGGTTGATCCGGCTGGTTTGGTGGTGTACGGTTGATCCGGCTGGTTTGGTGGTGTACGGTTGATCTGGCTGGTTTGGTGGTGTGTGGTTGATCCGGCTGGTTCGGTGGTGTACGGTTGATCCGGCTGGTTTGGTGGTGTACGGTTGATCCGGCTGGTTTGGTGGTGCCTGGTTGATCCGGCTGGTTTGGTGGTGTATGGTTGATCCGGCTGGTTTGGTGGTGTGTGGTTGATCCGGCTGGTTTGGTGGTGCCTGGTTGATCCGGCTGGTTTGGTGGTGCCTGGTTGATCCGGCTGGTTCGGTGGTGTACGGTTGATCCGGCTGGTTTGGTGGTGTATTGTTGATCCGGCTGGTTTGGTGGTGTGTGGTTGATCCGGCTGGTTTGGTGGTGCCTGGTTGATCCGGCTGGTTTGGTGGTGCCTGGTTGATCCGGCTGGTTTGGTGGTGTACGGTTGATCCGGCTGGTTCGGTGGTGTACGGTTGATCCGGCTGGTTCGGTGGTGTATCGTTGCTGTTACTCTTGCTAATTTCCTGCGGGGCATTACGGCCTTGGGGAAGATCTCTGAGGCTGAGGAAGGATGTTCCTGTCATACGAAGAGATTGAGTAACATGCTCACCTCAGCGTTTTGTGATTGGTGCTGCCAGGCTGCCCCAATGTCCCAGCATTCCTTGTGGTCTTGGCTCACTGGCTGGAAGTCGCTGTGTGTGCTCAGTGGTGTCTCTGCCAACTGTATCATCATCATCGTTGGAGTCTATAGTAATAATAATCTTTATTAGTCTCACAGTAGGCTTACATTAACATTGCAATGAAGTTACTGTGAAAATCCCCTAGTCGCCACATTCCGGCGCCTGTTCGGTTACACAGAGGGAGAATTCAGAATGTCCAATTCACCTAACAGCATGTCTTTTGGGACTTGTGGGAGCACCCGGAGGAAACCCACGCAGACACGGGGAGAACGTGCAGACTCCGCAGACAGTGACCCGGTGGGGAATCGAACCTGAGTTCTGAATCTTTGGAACACCCTTCCTCAAAAGGCAGTGGAGGCAGAGTGTTTGAATATTTTTAAGGCAGAACTAGATAGATTCTTGATGGGCAAGGGGTGAAAGGTTATCGGAGGTGGCAGGAACGTGGGGTTGAGATTAAAAACAGACCAGCCACTATCTTACTGACTGGTGGAGCGGGCTCGATGGGCCGAGTGGTCTACTTCTGCTCCTAGTTTTTGTGTTCCTTTGTAAACTTGGCAGATGACTCATCGCTAGCTTGTCGTGCAATGATGTTGTCGCAACTGGTCCAATCGAGGATAGAAGTGCAGTGACTTGTTCTGATCTTTTTATTCAGGCCTGTAGCAATGGTGCATCTTAAACCCTTTTCCTCCAAAGACTCGAATTTGAGGACGACTCTGGACCATGAGTGAATCCCAGAGGAGCAGAAAGTGTGGAATTGCCATCCATTTTGAAGACTTTCAAAAGTTGTAGTGCAGCTTTCGGAGCTTGCAGACTACCCAGACAGCGTGGCCAGTCACAGCTCCACAACGGAGCTCTCGCACTGGCTGCTCTGTCAATTATTTACCAAATTATCGGCGGCTCACGTCCCCCTGAAGAAGGGACCACAATGGCTGCGTGGGCGAGGTGGCCGCCGATTACAGTTCATTCACGGTATTGCGAGTCGGGACGTGTAGAACCAGATGGTTGCGAGGTTCCCGAAGTAAATAAAATGAATGATCCATTCTTTTTTCCGATGCTCGGGAGCCACACGCTGAGACCCTGGATGGAGGTCAGGGTGAGAAATGGGTTTCTTTCAAACGGTGCTTGCGGCTGAATGAATGAAAAGGGATTTCTCCTGTCCTGCAGGCTGCGAGCTGTGCTTGCTGGAGCCGGACTCCCTCGGGTGATTCAATGGAGTCGTATGCTGGAGTAAAATGTCAATCTTTTTGCTGCTAGGTCCGAGCTCTCTGCAGATTTTTCTGTTGAAGGTGTTTATTTTCTTAGATTTTCTGCATTCTTGTGAGGATAAGGGGTTTTGATCCGGACGCTACCTGCTTGAAGAATCCTGCTGTGGACACCATGAAGTAGTCTTGAGTATATTAACAGCAGGTCTTTATTATCAACTCATAACTATATATGTACATACAGGAGTAGGTACAGGAATACAGCTGACTCCATACTCGATCTTTCACATCTCTGTCCATCTCTAGACTGACCCTAGATGTGGGTCATGAGCCTTCACGTCACTGTGCAGGAGTTACTGTTCTCTGACCCTCATTAACCCTGTATATACCAGACTGCACTCCTACAACAACCAGACTCACCCATATACACATACACACCCTCCTACATACAGTCTTACACCTACACTCCATACACCCACCCTCATACACACATCCTCACACACACACACTCATACAAACATACCCGCACATACATTCTCAAACACACACACAGACACCTTTACACACACAGCCACATGCACCCACACACTTTCACATACACACCCTCACAAACACACAGTTGGGACATATAATAGTGCCCAGAGGTTCCCGAGAGCATTTGAACACCCTCCAGTTGGGTGCAAACTGTGTTTGTTGAGAGCCTGGTTTGTGGGAAGACGTTCAGGCAAACTGAGGGAGGCCCAATTTTTCCACCATTTTAACATTTTATTTTTTCTAGATTCTGGCAGTGAACATGTGCCTGGGCCAGAGCAGATTCAGCACTGGACTGGTGCCTGGGCCAGAGCAGATTCAGCACTGGACTGGTGCCTGGGCCAGAGCAGATTCAGGCACTGGACTGGAGCCTGGACCAGAGCAGATTCAGGCACTGGACTGGTGCCTTGGCCAGAGCAGATTCAGGCACTGGACTGGTGCCTGGACCAGAGCAGATTCAGGCACTGGACTGGTGCCTTGGCCAGAGCAGATTCAGCACTGGACTGGTGCCTGGGCCAGAGCAGATTCAGGCACTGGACTGGTGCCTGGGCCAGAGCAGATTCAGCACTGGACTGGTGCCTGGGCCAGAGCAGATTCAGCACTGGACTGGTGCCTGGGCCAGAGCAGATTCAGCACTGGACTGGTGCCTGGGCCAGAGCAGATTCAGCACTGGACTGGTGCCTGGGCCAGAGCAGATTCAGCACTGGACTGGTGCCTTGGCCAGAGCAGATTCAGCACTGGACTGGTGCCTGGGCCAGAGCAGATTCAGGCACTGGACTGGAGCCTGGACCAGAGCAGATTCAGGCACTGGACTGGTGCCTTGGCCAGAGCAGATTCAGGCACTGGACTGGTGCCTGGACCAGAGCAGATTCAGGCACTGGACTGGTGCCTTGGCCAGAGCAGATTCAGCACTGGACTGGTGCCTGGGCCAGAGCAGATTCAGGCACTGGACTGGTGCCTGGGCCAGAGCAGATTCAGCACTGGACTGGTGCCTGGGCCAGAGCAGATTCAGCACTGGACTGGTGCCTGGGCCAGAGCAGATTCAGCACTGGACTGGTGCCTGGGCCAGAGCAGATTCAGCACTGGACTGGTGCCTGGGCCAGAGCAGATTCACCACTGGACTGGTGCCTGGGCCAGAGCAGATTCAGCACTGGACTGGTGCCTGGGCCAGAGCAGATTCAGCACTGGACTGGTGCCTGGGCCAGAGCAGATTCAGGCACTGGACTGGTGCCTGGGCCAGAGCAGATTCAGGCACTGGACTGGTGCCTGGGCCAGAGCAGATTCAGCACTGGACTGGTGCCTGGGCCAGAGCAGATTCAGCACTGGACTGGTGCCTGGGCCAGAGCAGATTCAGCACTGGGCTGGTGCCTGGGCCAGAGCAGATTCAGCACTGGGCTGGTGCCTGGGCCAGAGCAGATTCAGGCAGTGAACTGGTGCCTGGGCCAGAGCAGATTCAGGCACTGGACTGGTGCCTGGGCCAGAGCAGATTCAGGCACTGGACTGGTGCCTGGGCCAGAGCAGATTCAGGCAGTGAACTGGTGCCTGGGCCTGAGCAGATTCAGGCACTGGCCTGGTGCCTGGGCCAGAGCAGATCCAGGCACTGGGCTGGTGCCTGGGCCAGAGCAGATTCAGCACTGGACTGGTGCCTGGGCCAGAGCAGATTCAGCACTGGACTGGTGCCTGGGCCAGAGCAGATTCAGGCACTGGCTGGTGCCTGGGCCAGAGCAGATTCAGGCAGTGAACTGGTGCCTGGGCCAGAGCAGATTCAGCACTGGGCTGGTGCCTGGGCCAGAGCAGATTCAGGCAGTGAACTGGTGCCTGGGCCAGAGCAGATTCAGGCACTGGACTGGTGCCTGGGCCAGAGCAGATTCAGGCACTGGACTGGTGCCTGGGCCAGAGCAGATTCAGGCAGTGAACTGGTGCCTGGGCCAGAGCAGATTCAGGCACTGGGCTGGTGCCTGGGCCAGAGCAGATTCAGGCACTGGACTGGTGCCTGGGCCAGAGCAGATTCAGCACTGGACTGGTGCCTGGGCCAGAGCAGATTCAGCACTGGACTGGTGCCTGGGCCAGAGCAGATTCAGGCAGTGAACTGGTGCCTGGCCAGAGCAGATTCAGGCAGTGAACTGGTGCCTGGGCCAGAGCAGATTCAGCACTGGACTGGTGCCTGGGCCAGAGCAGATTCAGGCAGTGAACTGGTGCCTGGGCCAGAGCAGATTCAGGCAGTGAACTGGTGCCTGGGCCAGAGCAGATTCAGCACTGGACTGGTCCCTTGGCCAGAGCAGATTCAGCACTGGACTGGTGCCTTGGCCAGAGCAGATTCAGCACTGGACTGGTGCCTGGGCCAGAGCAGATTCAGCACTGGACTGGTGCCTGGGCCAGAGCAGATTCAGCACTGGGCTGGTGCCTGGGCCAGAGCAGATTCAGCACTGGACTGGTGCCTGGGCCAGAGCAGATTCAGCACTGGACTGGTGCCTGGGCCAGAGCAGATTCAGGCACTGGACTGGTGCCTGGGCCAGAGCAGATTCAGGCAGTGAACTGGTGCCTGGGCCAGAGCAGATTCAGCACTGGACTGGTGCCTGGGCCAGAGCAGATTCAGGCACTGGACTGGTGCCTGGGCCAGAGCAGATTCAGGCACTGGACTGGTGCCTGGGCCAGAGCAGATTCAGCACCGGACTGGTGCCTGGGCCAGTGCAGATTCAGCACTGGACTGGTGCCTGGGCCAGAGCAGGTTCAGCACTGGACTGGTGCCTGGACCAGAGCAGATTCAGCACTGGACTGGTGCCTGGGCCAGAGCAGATTCAGGCAGTGAACTGGTGCCTGGGCCAGAGCAGATTCAGCACTGGACTGGTGCCTGGGCCAGAGCAGATTCAGCACTGGACTGGTGCCTGGGCCAGAGCAGATTCAGCACTGGACTGGTGCCTGGGCCAGAGCAGATTCAGCACTGGACTGGTGCCTTGGCCAGAGCAGATTCAGCACTGGACTGGTGCCTGGGCCAGAGCAGATTCAGGCACTGGACTGGAGCCTGGACCAGAGCAGATTCAGGCACTGGACTGGTGCCTTGGCCAGAGCAGATTCAGGCACTGGACTGGTGCCTGGACCAGAGCAGATTCAGGCACTGGACTGGTGCCTTGGCCAGAGCAGATTCAGCACTGGACTGGTGCCTGGGCCAGAGCAGATTCAGGCACTGGACTGGTGCCTGGGCCAGAGCAGATTCAGCACTGGACTGGTGCCTGGGCCAGAGCAGATTCAGCACTGGACTGGTGCCTGGGCCAGAGCAGATTCAGCACTGGACTGGTGCCTGGGCCAGAGCAGATTCAGCACTGGACTGGTGCCTGGGCCAGAGCAGATTCAGCACTGGACTGGTGCCTTGGCCAGAGCAGATTCAGCACTGGACTGGTGCCTGGGCCAGAGCAGATTCAGGCACTGGACTGGAGCCTGGACCAGAGCAGATTCAGGCACTGGACTGGTGCCTTGGCCAGAGCAGATTCAGGCACTGGACTGGTGCCTGGACCAGAGCAGATTCAGGCACTGGACTGGTGCCTTGGCCAGAGCAGATTCAGCACTGGACTGGTGCCTGGGCCAGAGCAGATTCAGGCACTGGACTGGTGCCTGGGCCAGAGCAGATTCAGCACTGGACTGGTGCCTGGGCCAGAGCAGATTCAGCACTGGACTGGTGCCTGGGCCAGAGCAGATTCAGCACTGGACTGGTGCCTGGGCCAGAGCAGATTCAGCACTGGACTGGTGCCTGGGCCAGAGCAGATTCAGCACTGGACTGGTGCCTGGGCCAGAGCAGATTCAGGCACTGGACTGGTGCCTGGGCCAGAGCAGATTCAGGCACTGGACTGGTGCCTGGGCCAGAGCAGATTCAGCACTGGACTGGTGCCTGGGCCAGAGCAGATTCAGCACTGGACTGGTGCCTGGGCCAGAGCAGATTCAGCACTGGGCTGGTGCCTGGGCCAGAGCAGATTCAGCACTGGGCTGGTGCCTGGGCCAGAGCAGATTCAGGCAGTGAACTGGTGCCTGGGCCAGAGCAGATTCAGGCACTGGACTGGTGCCTGGGCCAGAGCAGATTCAGGCACTGGACTGGTGCCTGGGCCAGAGCAGATTCAGGCAGTGAACTGGTGCCTGGGCCAGAGCAGATTCAGGCACTGGCCTGGTGCCTTGGCCAGAGCAGATTCAGGCACTGGGCTGGTGCCTGGGCCAGAGCAGATTCAGCACTGGACTGGTGCCTGGGCCAGAGCAGATTCAGCACTGGACTGGTGCCTGGGCCAGAGCAGATTCAGGCACTGGCTGGTGCCTGGGCCAGAGCAGATTCAGGCAGTGAACTGGTGCCTGGGCCAGAGCAGATTCAGCACTGGGCTGGTGCCTGGGCCAGAGCAGATTCAGGCAGTGAACTGGTGCCTGGGCCAGAGCAGATTCAGGCACTGGACTGGTGCCTGGGCCAGAGCAGATTCAGGCACTGGACTGGTGCCTGGGCCAGAGCAGATTCAGGCAGTGAACTGGTGCCTGGGCCAGAGCAGATTCAGGCACTGGGCTGGTGCCTGGGCCAGAGCAGATTCAGGCACTGGACTGGTGCCTGGGCCAGAGCAGATTCAGCACTGGACTGGTGCCTGGGCCAGAGCAGATTCAGCACTGGACTGGTGCCTGGGCCAGAGCAGATTCAGGCAGTGAACTGGTGCCTGGCCAGAGCAGATTCAGGCAGTGAACTGGTGCCTGGGCCAGAGCAGATTCAGCACTGGACTGGTGCCTGGGCCAGAGCAGATTCAGGCAGTGAACTGGTGCCTGGGCCAGAGCAGATTCAGGCAGTGAACTGGTGCCTGGGCCAGAGCAGATTCAGCACTGGACTGGTCCCTTGGCCAGAGCAGATTCAGGCACTGGACTGGTGCCTGGGCCAGAGCAGATTCAGGCAGTGAACTGGTGCCTGGGCCAGAGCAGATTCAGCACTGGACTGGTGCCTTGGCCAGAGCAGATTCAGCACTGGACTGGTGCCTGGGCCAGAGCAGATTCAGCACTGGACTGGTGCCTGGGCCAGAGCAGATTCAGCACTGGGCTGGTGCCTGGGCCAGAGCAGATTCAGCACTGGACTGGTGCCTGGGCCAGAGCAGATTCAGCACTGGACTGGTGCCTGGGCCAGAGCAGATTCAGGCACTGGACTGGTGCCTGGGCCAGAGCAGATTCAGGCAGTGAACTGGTGCCTGGGCCAGAGCAGATTCAGCACTGGACTGGTGCCTGGGCCAGAGCAGATTCAGGCACTGGACTGGTGCCTGGGCCAGAGCAGATTCAGGCACTGGACTGGTGCCTGGGCCAGAGCAGATTCAGCACTGGACTGGTGCCTGGGCCAGTGCAGATTCAGCACTGGACTGGTGCCTGGGCCAGAGCAGATTCAGCACTGGACTGGTGCCTGGACCAGAGCAGATTCAGCACTGGACTGGTGCCTGGGCCAGAGCAGATTCAGGCAGTGAACTGGTGCCTGGGCCAGAGCAGATTCAGGCACTGGACTGGTGCCTGGGCCAGAGCAGATTCAGGCACTGGACTGGTGCCTGGGCCAGAGCAGATTCAGGCAGTGAACTGGTGCCTGGGCCAGAGCAGATTCAGGCACTGGGCTGGTGCCTGGGCCAGAGCAGATTCAGGCACTGGACTGGTGCCTGGGCCAGAGCAGATTCAGCACTGGACTGGTGCCTGGGCCAGAGCAGATTCAGCACTGGACTGGTGCCTGGGCCAGAGCAGATTCAGGCACTGGACTGGTGCCTGGGCCAGAGCAGATTCAGCACTGGACTGGTGCCTGAGCCAGAGCAGATTCAGGCACTGGACTGGTGCCTGGGCCAGAGCAGATTCAGGCACTGGACTGGTGCCTGGGCCAGAGCAGATTCAGGCACTGGACTGGTGCCTGGGCCAGAGCAGATTCAGCACTGGACTGGTGCCTGGGCCAGAGCAGATTCAGCACTGGACTGGTGCCTGGGCCAGAGCAGATTCAGCACTGGCTGGTGCCTGGGCCAGAGCAGATTCAGGCACTGGACTGGTGCCTGGGCCAGAGCAGATTCAGCACTGGACTGGTGCCTGGGCCAGAGCAGATTCAGCACTGGCTGGTGCCTGGGCCAGAGCAGATTCAGCACTGGACTGGTGCCTGGGCCAGAGCAGATTCAGCACTGGACTGGTCCCTGGGCCAGAGCAGATTCAGCACTGGACTGGTCCCTGGGCCAGAGCAGAGAGGGTTTAATTTTGATGGAGAATAACATTGGGCTTACTGTTATCGGTGCTGTTGGACCTACTTGGCATCTCACAGTATCTATGCCAGTCTAAATGACCGGTATTTTTAAATATATATATTTATTCCAAACATTATCAAATTCTTCTCTGATGACTGATTTATGTACCTGTACACTGACACGTTATCTGAGTGTCCCTTTCTGTAAACAGCCTACTCAGCAATGTTACACTGTGTCATTTTAGGAATAAGTGGAGTGAATCGCTGCATGAAGTATCTGACACACTGCTGCGGAAACTCCTCACTCACCAACAGCGGCTGGGTAACACCAACAGTAAACGGGACAATTTACAAATCCACGCTCCTCCCCAATATCCAACAACAGCAAACTCTTCCCTCTCGGTGGTAATGTTTAACACAGCAACATTCCATTCAGTTTGACAAATTGGAGAGGACAAGGGTGTAATGTACTTCAAAGTAGGAGGAGATTGGGTTTGTCTTTCTCCAGAGAATAGAAAGTTTTGCCAGCTGAAATATTTGACTCGCTGTCTTTGAGGCGGCTGCAAACCCAGCTTATAGAGCAGAAAGTAAATGTATTTATAAAGAACAGTTGGTCCAGAGTTTCATCCCCCCTCAATCAGCACTGGGGTTCTCCCTGTTTTTGCCCCCCTAGAATTTTTGCCCCCCTCGGCCTGATGCAGCGATCATTGTAGTGCGGTGCAGACCACCTATACCCTCAGCTGCTCTTTCCAATACCATCAATTTGGTACGTTCATATATGAAACTTCCTAAGGTACTTTTCCCCACTCTCTGGGTAAATTAGTGTCCATCCCGTATTGATTGATTTGGACATACGCAGCAAATAGGAAGGTCTTGCTGTCAAACCCTTTCATCATTTGAAAGATTTCTGTCTGTTGTAGAGCAAAGAGGCCAAGCCTGTTCATTCTTTCCTGTGAGGTCGAACCGGAGTTCTGGGTTTTGATTCTGCAGACGGTATCTGTCAGAAGTTCCTGGCAGTTTTCCAGGGGCCGAAGATAGCCTGCGGAAGTTTGGCGGCGGTGTGGACAGGCTGAGAACATTTGGACGTTCCTATTTGGACTCCGCAGAAACTGAGAATGGGACCTTTCCCAGATTGAGAAAGACAGCAGTTTATCCAGTTCCAGTGCGGACTCCTCCAGTGCGGACTCCTCCTCATTGAACCTGCCCGAGTGCCAGCTCCTAACCCGGGGCAGGAGGATGTGAAATCCTGCCCTGTGTGCACCTTTCTGCAGAAAAAGACGGGGAAGAGAGCGAAATAGATCATTTTCGAAGGGAGATGTCAGCTTTCCGGTGTTACTCATTGCAAGCCTCTGCTGCCTGACCTTTCCGTGTCGCAGTGGAAATTTTATTGCAAATATTTCCTTTCACATTCACGTGTTAGAAAATAACTGAAAAAGTCCCAGTAATTCAGGAAGTGCAGCAGGGCGCGGATTCTGGCACTTAGTACATTCACTCTGAGCCCACCTCATCCCTCAACCTCACCCCACCCTCACTCACTCCACCCCAACCTCACCCCACCCTCACTCACTCCACCCTCAACCTCACCCCACCCTCACTCACTCCACCCCAACCTCACCCCACCCTCAGCCTCATTCCTCCCTCACCCCACCCTCAACCTCATCCCACCCTCAACCTCATCCCACCCTCAACCTCACCCCACCCTCAGCCTCACCCCACTCTTAACCTCACCCCACCCTCACTCACCCCACCCTCAACCTCACCCCACCCTCACTCACCCCACCCTCAACCTCACCCCACCCTCACTCACTCCACCCTCAACCTCACCCCACCCTCACTCACCCCACCCTCAACCTCACCCCACCCTCACTCACCCCACCCTCAACCTCACCCCACCCTCACTCACCCCACCCTCAACCTCACCCCACCCTCACTCACTCCACCCTCAACCTCACCCCACCCTCACTCACCCCACCCTCAACCTCACCCCACCCTCACTCACCCCACCCTCAACCTCACCCCACCCTCACTCACACCACCCTCAACCTCACCCCACCCTCACTCACCCCACCCTCAACCTCACCCCACCCTCACTCACTCCACCCTCAACCTCACCCCACCCTCACTCACCCCACCCTCACTCACCCCACCCTCAACCTCACCCCACCCTCACTCACTCCACCCTCACTCACCCCACCCTCACTCACCCCACCCTCACACATCCCACCCTCAGCCTCATCCCACCCTCACCCCACCCTCAACCTCATCCACCCTCAACCTCATCCCACCCTCAACCTCACCCCACCCTCAGCGTCACCTCACCCTCATCCTCATCCCACCCTCAACCTCACCCCACCCTCAGCCTCATTCCTCCCTCACCCCACCCTCAGCGTCACCTCACCCTCATCCTCATCCCACCCTCAACCTCACCCCACCCTCAGCCTCATTCCTCCCTCAACATCACCTCACCCTCATCCTCATCCCACCCTCAACCTCACCCTACCCTCAGCCTCATTCCTCCCTCACCCCACCCTCAACCTCATCCCACCCTCAACCTCACCCCACCCTCATCCTCATCCCACCCTCAACCTCACCCTACCCTCAGCCTCATTCCTCCCTCACCCCACCCTCAAACTCATCCCACCCTCAGCCTCACCCCACCCTCAACCTCACCCCACCCTCAGCCTCATCCCACCCTCAACCTCATCCCACCCTCAATCTCATGCCACCCTCAATCTCACCCCACCCTCAACCTCATCCCACCCTCAACCTCATCCCACCCTCAACCTCATGCCACCCTCAATCTCACCCCACCCTCAACCTCATCCCACCCTCAAACTGATCCCACCCTCAACCTCACCCCACCCTCAATCTCACCCCACCCTCAAACTGATCCCACCCTCAACCTCACCCCACCCTCAACCTCATCCCACCCTCAACCTCACCCCACCCTCAAACTCACCCCACCCTCAACCTGATCCCACCCTCAGCCTCACCCCACCCTCAGCCTCACCCCACTCTCAACCTCACCCCACCCTCAAACTCACCCCACCCTCAACCTCATCCCACCCTCAACCTCATCCCACCCTCAAACTCACCCCACCCTCAACCTCACCCCACCCCCAACCTCATCCCACCCTCAACCTCACCCCACCCTCAACCTCACCCCACCCTCAAACTCACCCCACCCTCACTCATCCCACCCTCAAACTCATCCTACCCTCAGCCTCACCACACCCTCAAACTCAGCCCACCCTCACTCATCTCACCCTCAACCTCACACCACCCTCAATCTCACCCCACCCACAACCTCATCCCACCCTCAACCTCACACCACCCTCAATCTCACCCCACCCTCAACCTCATCCCACCCTCAGCCTCATCCCACCCTCAACCTCATCCCACCCTCAGCCTCATCCCACCCTCAACCTCACCCCACCCTCAACCTCACCCCACCCTCAACCTCACCCCACCCTCAACCTCAGCCCACCCTCAAACTCACCCCACCCTCAACCTCACTCCACCCCCAACCTCATCCCACCCTCAACCTCACCCCACCCTCAACCTCAACCCACCCCCAACCTCATACCACCCTCAACCTCATCCCACCCTCAAACTCATCCCACCCTCAAACTGATCCCACCCTCAACCTCATCCCACCCTCACCTCAGCCCACCCTCAACCTCATCCCACCCTCAACCTCAGCTCACCCTCAACCTCACCCCACCCTCAACCTCATACCACCCTCAACCTCACCCCACCCTCAACCTCATTCCCACCCTCAAACTCATCCCACCCTCAACCTCTTCCCACCCTCAACCTCAACCCACCCTCAACCTCATCCCACCCTCAGCCTCATCCCACCCTCAGCCTCACCCCACCTCAACCTCTTCCCACCCTCAACCTCATCCCACCCTCAATCTTACCCCACCCTCAACCACACCACACCCTCAACCACATCCCACCCTCAACCTCACCCCACCCTCAACCTCAGCCCACCCTCAACCTCATCCCACCCTCAACCTCATCCCACCCTCAACCTCAGCCCACCCTCAACCTCATCCCACCCTCAACCTCATCCCACCCTCAACCTCATCCCACCCTCAACCTCACCCCACCCTCAACCTCATCCCACCCTCAACCTCAGCCCACCCTCAACCTCAACCCACCCTCAACCTCATCCCACCCTCAACCTCAGCCCACCCTCAACCTCATCCACCCTCAACCTCATCCACCCTCAACCTCATCCCACCCTCAACCTCACCCCACCCTCAACCTCATCCACCCTCAACCTCAGCCCACCCTCAACCTCATCCCACCCTCAACCTCAGCTCACCCTCACCTCACCCCACCCTCAACGTCATACCACCCTCAACCTCACCCCACCCTCAACCTCACTCCACCCTCAACCTCATCCCACCCTCAAACTCATCCCACCCTCAACCTGATCCCAACCTCAGCCTCATCCACCCTCAACCTCATCCCACTCTCAACCTCATCCCAACCTCAGCCTCATACCACCCTCAACCTCACCCACCCCACCTCACCCCCCACCCTCAACCTCACCCACTCACAACCTCACCCCACCCACCACCACACCACCCTCAACCTCATCCCACCCTCAATCTTACCCCACCCTCAACCACACCCCACCCTCAACCACATCCCACCCTCAACCTCATCCCACCCTCAACCTCACCCACCCTCAACCTCATCCCACCCTCAACCTCACCCCACCCTCAACCTCATCCCACCCTCAAACTCATCCCACCCTCAACCTCATCCCACCCTCAACCTCATCCCACCTCAACCTCATCCCACCCTCAGCCTCATCCCACCCTCAGCCTCACCCCACCTCAACCTCTTCCCACCCTCAACCTCATCCCACCCTCAATCTTTCCCCACCCTCAACCACACCCCACCCTCAACCTCATCCCACCCTCAACCTCACCCCACCCTCAACCTCATCCCACCCTCAGCCTCATCCCACCCTCAACCTCATCCCACCCTCAACCTCATCCCACCCTCAAGCTCACCCCACCCTCAATCTTACCCCACCCTCAACCACACCCCTACCCTCAACCACATCCCACCCTCAACCTCATCCCACCCTCAGCCTCACCCCACCCTCAACCTCATCCCACCCTCAACCTCACCCCACCCTCAACCTCATCGCACCCTCAACCTCACCCCACCCTCAACCTCATCCCACCCTCAGCCTAATCCCACCCTCAGCCTCATCCCACCCTCAACCTCATCCCACCCTGAACCTCACCCCCTCACCCTCAACCTCACCCACCCCAACCTCACCCCCTCACCCCACCCTCAACCTCACCCCACCCTCAACCTCACCCCACCCTCAACCTCATCCCACCCTCAACCTCCCACACCCACCCCACCTCACCCCACCCCACCCTCACCCTCACCCCACCCTCAACCTCACCCATCCTCACCTCACCCCCACCCTCAACCTCACCCCACCCCAACCTCACCCCACCCTCACTCACCCCACCCTCACTCACCCCACCCTCACTCACCCCACCCTCAACCTCACCCCACCCTCACTCACACCACCCTCAACCTCACCCCACCCTCACTCACCCCACCCTCACTCACCCCACCCCAACCTCACCCACCCTCACTCACTCCACCCTCAACCTCACCCCACCCTCACTCACCCCACCCTCACTCACCCCACCCTCACTCACCCCACCCTCAACCTCACCCCACCCTCACTCACCCCACCCTCACTCACCCACCCTCACTCACCCCACCCTCACACATCCCACCCTCAGCCTCATCCCACCCTCACCCCACCCACAACCTCATCCCACCCTCAACCTCATCCCACCCTCAACCTCACCCCACCCTCAGCGTCACCTCACCCTCATCCTCATCCCACCCTCAACCTCACCCCACCCTCAGCCTCATTCCTCCCTCACCCCACCCTCAACCTCATCCCACCCTCAACCTCACCCACCCTCAGCCTCATCCCACTCTTACCTCACCCCACCCTCAACCTCACCCCACCCTCAGCGTCACCTCACCCTCATCCTCATCCCACCCTCAACCTCACCCCACCCTCAGCCTCATTCCTCCCTCACCCCACCCTCAACCTCATCCCACCCTCACCTCACCCACCCTCAACCTCATCCCACCCTCAGCCTCACCTCACCCTCAAACTCCTCCCACCCTCAGCCTCACCCCACCCTCAACCTCACCCCACCCTCAACCTCATCCCACTCTTAACCTCACCCCACCCTCAACCTCATCCCACCCTCAACCTCATCCCACCCTCAACCTCATGCCACCCTCAATCTCACCCCACCCTCAACCTCATCCCACCCTCAATCTCACCCCACGCTCAACCTCATCCCACCCTCAACCTCATCCCAACCTCAGCCTCATCCCACCTTCAACCTCATCCCACCCTCAACCTCATCCCACCCTCAAACTGATCCCACCCTCAACCTCACCCCACCCTCAATCTCACCCCACCCTCAAACTGATCCCACCCTCAACCTCACCCCACCCTCAACCTCATCCCACCCTCAACCTCACCCCACCCTCAAACTCACCCCACCCTCAACCTGATCCCACCCTCAGCCTCACCCCACCCTCAGCCTCACCCCACTCTCAACCTCACCCCACCGTCAAACTCACCCCACCCTCAACCTCATCCCACCCTCAACCTCACCCCACCCTCAACCTCATCCCACCCTCAACCTCACCCCACCCTCAACCTCATCCCACCCTCAACCTCATCCCACCCTCAAACTGATCCCACCCTCAACCTCATCCCACCCTCAACCTCAGCCCACCCTCAACCTCATCCCACCCTCAACCTCAGCTCACCCTCAACCTCACCCCACCCTCAACCTCATACCACCCTCAACCTCACCCCACCCTCAACCTCACCCCACCCTCAACCTCACACCACCCTCAACCTCATCCCACCCTCAAACTCATCCCACCCTCAACCTCATCCCACCCTCAACCTCGTCCCACCCTCAACCTCATCCCACCCTCAGCCTCATCCCACCCTCAGCCTCACCCCACCTCAACCTCTTCCCACCCTCAACCTCATCCCACCCTCAATCTTACGCCACCCTCAACCACACCCCACCCTCAACCACATCCCACCCTCAACCTCATCCCACCCTCAACCTCATCCCACCCTCAACCTCACCCCACCCTCAACCTCATCCCACCCTCAACCTCAGCCCACCCTCAACCTCATCCCACCCCCAACCTCATCCCACCCTCAACCTCAGCCCACCCTCAACCTCATCCCACCCTCAACCTCATCCCACCCTCAACCTCATCCCACCCTCAACCTCATCCCACCCTCAACCTCAGCCCACCCTCAACCTCATCCCACCCTCAACCTCATCCCACCCTCAACCTCAGCCCACCCTCAACCTCATCCCACCCTCAACCTCATCCCACCCTCAACCTCATCCCACCCTCAACCTCACCCCACCCTCAACCTCATCCCACCCTCAACCTCAGCCCACCCTCAACCTCATCCCACCCTCAACCTCAGCTCACCCTCAACCTCACCCCACCCTCAACCTCATACCACCCTCAACCTCACCCCACCCTCAACCTCACCCCACCCTCAACCTCATCCCACCCTCAAACTCATCCCACCCTCAACCTCATCCCAACCTCAGCCTCATCCCACCCTCAACCTCATCCCACTCTCAACCGCATCCCAACCTCAGCCTCATACCACCCTCAACCTCATCCCACCCTCAGCCTCATCCCACCCTCAGCCTCACCCCACCCTCAACCTCATCCCACTCTCAACCTCACCCCACCCTCAAACTCCACCCACCCTCAACCTCATCCCACCCTCAATCTTAGCCCACCCTCAACCACACCCCACCCTCAACCACATCCCACCCTCAACCTCATCCCACCCTCAACCTCACCCCACCCTCAACCTCATCCCACCCTCAACCTCACCCCACCCTCAACCTCATCCCACCCTCAGCCTAATCCCACCCTCAGCCTCATCCCACCCTCAACCTCATCCCACCCTCAACCTCATCCCACCCTCAAGCTCACCCCACCCTCAATCTTACCCCACCCTCAACCACACCCCACCCTCAACCACATCCCACCCTCAACCTCATCCCACCCTCAACCTCACCCCACCCTCAACCTCATCCCACCCTCAACCTCACCCCACCCTCAACCTCATCCCACCCTCAACCTCACCCCACCCTCAACCTCATCCCACCCTCAGCCTAATCCCACCCTCAGCCTCATCCCACCCTCAACCTCATCCCACCCTGAACCTCACCTCACCCTCAACCTCATCCCACCCTCAGCCTCACCCCACCCTCAACCTCACCCCACCCTCAACCTCACCCCACCCTCAACCTCATCCCACCCTCAGCCTAATCCCACCCTCAACCTCATCCCACCCTCAGCCTCATCCCACCCTCAACCTCACCCCACCCTCAACCTCACCCCACCCTCAACCTCACCCCACCCTCAACCTCAGCCCACCCTCAAACTCACCCCACCCTCAACCTCACTCCACCCCCAACCTCATCCCACCCTCAACCTCACCCCACCCTCAACCTCATCCCACCCCCAACCTCATACCACCCTCAACCTCATCCCACCCTCAAACTCATCCCACCCTCAAACTGATCCCACCCTCAACCTCATCCCACCCTCAACCTCAGCCCACCCTCAACCTCATCCCACCCTCAACCTCAGCTCACCCTCAACCTCACCCCACCCTCAACCTCATACCACCCTCAACCTCACCCCACCCTCAACCTCACCGCACCCTCAACCTCACCCCACCCTCAACCTCATCCCACCCTCAAACTCATCCCACCCTCAACCTCTTCCCACCCTCAACCTCATCCCACCCTCAACCTCATCCCACCCTCAGCCTCATCCCACCCTCAGCCTCACCCCACCTCAACCTCTTCCCACCCTCAACCTCATCCCACCCTCAATCTTACCCCACCGTCAACCACACCACACCCTCAACCACATCCCACCCTCAACCTCAACCCACCCTCAACCTCAGCCCACCCTCAACCTCATCCCACCCTCAACCTCATCCCACCCTCAACCTCAGCCCACCCTCAACCTCATCCCACCCTCAACCTCATCCCACCCTCAACCTCATCCCACCCTCAACCTCACCCCACCCTCAACCTCATCCCACCCTCAACCTCAGCCCACCCTCAACCTCATCCCACCCTCAACCTCATCCCACCCTCAACCTCAGCCCACCCTCAACCTCATCCCACCCTCAACCTCATCCCACCCTCAACCTCATCCCACCCTCAACCTCACCCAACCCTCAACCTCATCCCACCCTCAACCTCAGCCCACCCTCAACCTCATCCCACCCTCAACCTCAGCTCACCCTCAACCTCACCCCACCCTCAACCTCATACCACCCTCAACCTCACCCCACCCTCACCCCACCCTCAACCTCATCCCACCCTCAAACTCATCCCACCCTCAACCTCATCCCAACCTCAGCCTCATCCCACCCTCAACCTCATCCCACTCTCAACCTCATCCCAACCTCAGCCTCATACCACCCTCAACCTCATCCCACCCTCAGCCTCACCCCACCCTCAACCTCACCCCACCCTCAAACTCCACCCACCCTCAACCTCATCCCACCCTCAATCTTACCCCACCCTCAACCACACCCCACCCTCAACCACATCCCACCCTCAACCTCATCCCACCCTCAACCTCACCCCACCCTCAACCTCATCCCACCCTCAACCTCACCCCACCCTCAACCTCACCCCACCCTCAACCTCATCCCACCCTCAAACTCATCCCACCCTCAACCTCATCCCACCCTCAACCTCATCCCACCCTCAACCTCATCCCACCCTCAGCCTCATCCCACCCTCAGCCTCACCCCACCTCAACCTCTTCCCACCCTCAACCTCATCCCACCCTCAATCTTTCCCCACCCTCAACCACACCCCACCCTCAACCTCATCCCACCCTCAACCTCACCCCACCCTCAACCTCATCCCACCCTCAGCCTCATCCCACCCTCAACCTCATCCCACCCTCAACCTCATCCCACCCTCAAGCTCACCCCACCCTCAATCTTACCCCACCCTCAACCACACCCCTACCCTCAACCACATCCCACCCTCAACCTCATCCCACCCTCAGCCTCACCCCACCCTCAACCTCATCCCACCCTCAACCTCACCCCACCCTCAACCTCATCGCACCCTCAACCTCACCCCACCCTCAACCTCATCCCACCCTCAGCCTAATCCCACCCTCAGCCTCATCCCACCCTCAACCTCATCCCACCCTGAACCTCACCTCACCCTCAACCTCATCCCACCCTCAACCTCACCCCACCCTCAACCTCATCGCACCCTCAACCTCACCCCACCCTCAACCTCATCCCACCCTCAGCCTAATCCCACCCTCAACCTCATCCCACCCTCAGCCTCACCCCACCCTCAACCTCACCCCACCCTCAACCTCACCCCACCCTCAACCTCACCCCACCCTCAACCTCACCCCACCCTCAATCTCACCCCACCCTCAACCTCACCCCACCCTCAACCTCATCCCATCCTCAACCTCACCCCACCCTCAACCTCACCCCACCCTCAACCTCACCCCACCCTCACTCACCCCACCCTCACTCACCCCACCCTCACTCACCCCACCCTCAACCTCACCCCACCCTCACTCACTCCACCCTCAACCTCACCCCACCCTCACTCACCCCACCCTCACTCACCCCACCCTCAACCTCACCCCACCCTCACTCACTCCACCCTCAACCTCACCCCACCCTCACTCACCCCACCCTCACTCACCCCACCCTCACTCACCCCACCCTCAACCTCACCCCACCCTCACTCACCCCACCCTCACTCACCCAACCCTCACTCACCCCACCCTCACACATCCCACCCTCAGCCTCATCCCACCCTCACCCCACCCTCAACCTCATCCCACCCTCAACCTCATCCCACCCTCAACCTCACCCCACCCTCAGCGTCACCTCACCCTCATCCTCATCCCACCCTCAACCTCACCCCACCCTCAGCCTCATTCCTCCCTCACCCCACCCTCAACCTCATCCCACCCTCAACCTCACCCCACCCTCAGCCTCATCCCACTCTTAACCTCACCCCACCCTCAACCTCACCCCACCCTCAGCGTCACCTCACCCTCATCCTCATCCCACCCTCAACCTCACCCCACCCTCAGCCTCATTCCTCCCTCACCCCACCCTCAACCTCATCCCACCCTCAACCTCACCCCACCCTCAACCTCATCCCACCCTCAGCCTCACCTCACCCTCAAACTCCTCCCACCCTCAGCCTCACCCCACCCTCAACCTCACCCCACCCTCAGCCTCATCCCACTCTTAACCTCACCCCACCCTCAACCTCATCCCACCCTCAACCTCATCCCACCCTCAACCTCATGCCACCCTCAATCTCACCCCACCCTCAACCTCATCCCACCCTCAATCTCACCCCACGCTCAACCTCATCCCACCCTCAACCTCATCCCAACCTCAGCCTCTTCCCACCCTCAACCTCATCCCACCCTCAACCTCATCCCACCCTCAAACTGATCCCACCCTCAACCTCACCCCACCCTCAATCTCACCCCACCCTCAAACTGATCCCACCCTCAACCTCACCCCACCCTCAACCTCATCCCACCCTCAACCTCACCCCACCCTCAAACTCACCCCACCCTCAACCTGATCCCACCCTCAGCCTCACCCCACCCTCAGCCTCACCCCACTCTCAACCTCACCCCACCCTCAAACTCACCCCACCCTCAACCTCATCCCACCCTCAACCTCACCCCACCCTCAACCTCATCCCACCCTCAACCTCACCCCACCCTCAACCTCATCCCACCCTCAACCTCATCCCACCCTCAAACTGATCCCACCCTCAACCTCATCGCACCCTCAACCTCAGCCCACCCTCAACCTCATCCCACCCTCAACCTCAGCTCACCCTCAACCTCACCCCACCCTCAACCTCATACCACCCTCAACCTCACCCCACCCTCAACCTCACCCCACCCTCGACCTCACACCACCCTCAACCTCATCCCACCCTCAAACTCATCCCACCCTCAACCTCATCCCACCCTCAACCTCATCCCACCCTCAACCTCATCCCACCCTCAGCCTCATCCCACCCTCAGCCTCACCCCACCTCAACCTCTTCCCACCCTCAACCTCATCCCACCCTCAATCTTACCCCACCCTCAACCACACCCCACCCTCAACCACATCCCACCCTCAACCTCACCCCACCCTCAACCTCATCCCACCCTCAACCTCAGCCCACCCTCAACCTCATCCCACCCTCAACCTCATCCCACCCTCAACCTCAGCCCACCCTCAACCTCATCCCACCCTCAACCTCATCCCACCCTCAACCTCATCCCACCCTCAACCTCATCCCACCCTCAACCTCAGCCCACCCTCAACCTCATCCCACCCTCAACCTGATCCCACCCTCAACCTCAGCCCACCCTCAACCTCATCCCACCCTCAACCTCATCCCACCCTCAACCTCATCCCACCCTCAACCTCATCCCACCCTCAACCTCAGCCCACCCTCAACCTCATCCCACCCTCAACCTCAGCTCACCCTCAACCTCACCCCACCCTCAACCTCATACCACCCTCAACCTCACCCCACCCTCAACCTCACCCCACCCTCAACCTCATCCCACCCTCAAACTCATCCCACCCTCAACCTCATCCCAACCTCAGCCTCATCCCACCCTCAACCTCATCCCACTCTCAACCTCATCCCAACCTCAGCCTCATACCACCCTCAACCTCATCCCACCCTCAGCCTCATCCCACCCTCAGCCTCACCCCACCCTCAACCTCATCCCACTCTCAACCTCACCCCACCCTCAAACTCCACCCACCCTCAACCTCATCCCACCCTCAATCTGAGCCCACCCTCAACCACACCCCACCCTCAACCACATCCCACCCTCAACCTCATCCCACCCTCAACCTCACCCCACCCTCAACCTCATCCCACCCTCAACCTCACCCCACCCTCAACCTCATCCCACCCTCAGCCTAATCCCACCCTCAGCCTCATCCCACCCTCAACCTCATCCCACCCTCAACCTCATCCCACCCTCAACCTCACCCCACCCTCAACCTCATCCCACCCTCAACCTCATCCCACCCTCAAACTGATCCCACCCTCAACCTCATCCCACCCTCAACCTCAGCCCACCCTCAACCTCATCCCACCCTCAACCTCAGCTCACCCTCAACCTCACCCCACCCTCAACCTCATACCACCCTCAACCTCACCCCACCCTCAACCTCACCCCACCCTCAACCTCACACCACCCTCAACCTCATCCCACCCTCAAACTCATCCCACCCTCAACCTCATCCCACCCTCAACCTCATCCCACCCTCAACCTCATCCCACCCTCAGCCTCATCCCACCCTCAGCCTCACCCCACCTCAACCTCTTCCCACCCTCAACCTCATCCCACCCTCAATCTTACCCCACCCTCAACCACACCCCACCCTCAACCACATCCCACCCTCAACCTCATCCCACCCTCAACCTCATCCCACCCTCAACCTCACCCCACCCTCAACCTCATCCCACCCTCAACCTCAGCCCACCCTCAACCTCATCCCACCCTCAACCTCATCCCACCCTCAACCTCAGCCCACCCTCAACCTCATCCCACCCTCAACCTCATCCCACCCTCAACCTCATCCCACCCTCAACCTCATCCCACCCTCAACCTCAGCCCACCCTCAACCTCATCCCACCCTCAACCTGATCCCACCCTCAACCTCAGCCCACCCTCAACCTCATCCCACCCTCAACCTCATCCCACCCTCAACCTCATCCCACCCTCAACCTCACCCCACCCTCAACCTCACCCCACCCTCAGCCTAATCCCACCCTCAGCCTCATCCCACCCTCAACCTCATCCCACCCTCAACCTCATCCCACCCTCAACCTCACCCCACCCTCAACCTCATCCCACCCTCAACCTCATCCCACCCTCAAACTGATCCCACCCTCAACCTCATCCCACCCTCAACCTCAGCCCACCCTCAACCTCATCCCACCCTCAACCTCAGCTCACCCTCAACCTCACCCCACCCTCAACCTCATACCACCCTCAACCTCACCCCACCCTCAACCTCACCCCACCCTCAACCTCACACCACCCTCAACCTCATCCCACCCTCAAACTCATCCCACCCTCAACCTCATCCCACCCTCAACCTCATCCCACCCTCAACCTCATCCCACCCTCAGCCTCATCCCACCCTCAGCCTCACCCCACCTCAACCTCTTCCCACCCTCAACCTCATCCCACCCTCAATCTTACCCCACCCTCAACCACACCCCACCCTCAACCACATCCCACCCTCAACCTCATACCACCCTCAACCTCATCCCACCCTCAACCTCACCCCACCCTCAACCTCATCCCACCCTCAACCTCAGCCCACCCTCAACCTCATCCCACCCTCAACCTCATCCCACCCTCAACCTCAGCCCACCCTCAACCTCATCCCACCCTCAACCTCATCCCACCCTCAACCTCATCCCACCCTCAACCTCATCCCACCCTCAACCTCAGCCCACCCTCAACCTCATCCCACCCTCAACCTGATCCCACCCTCAACCTCAGCCCACCCTCAACCTCATCCCACCCTCAACCTCATCCCACCCTCAACCTCATCCCACCCTCAACCTCACCCCACCCTCAACCTCATCCCACCCTCAACCTCAGCCCACCCTCAACCTCATCCCACCCTCAACCTCAGCTCACCCTCAACCTCACCCCACCCTCAACCTCATACCACCCTCAACCTCACCCCACCCTCAACCTCACCCCACCCTCAACCTCATCCCACCCTCAAACTCATCCCACCCTCAACCTCATCCCAACCTCAGCCTCATCCCACCCTCAACCTCATCCCACTCTCAACCTCATCCCAACCTCAGCCTCATACCACCCTCAACCTCATCCCACCCTCAGCCTCATCCCACCCTCAGCCTCACCCCACCCTCAACCTCATCCCACTCTCAACCTCACCCCACCCTCAAACTCCACCCACCCTCAACCTCATCCCACCCTCTATCTTAGCCCACCCTCAACCACACCCCACCCTCAACCACATCCCACCCTCAACCTCATCCCACCCTCAACCTCACCCCACCCTCAACCTCATCCCACCCTCAACCTCACCCCACCCTCAACCTCATCCCACCCTCAGCCTAATCCCACCCTCAGCCTCATCCCACCCTCAACCTCATCCCACCCTCAACCTCATCCCACCCTCAAGCTCACCCCACCCTCAATCTTACCCCACCCTCAACCACACCCCACCCTCAACCACATCCCACCCTCAACCTCATCCCACCCTCAACCTCACCCCACCCTCAACCTCATCCCACCCTCAACCTCACCCCACCCTCAACCTCATCCCACCCTCAACCTCACCCCACCCTCAACCTCATCCCACCCTCAGCCTAATCCCACCCTCAGCCTCATCCCACCCTCAACCTCATCCCACCCTGAACCTCACCTCACCCTCAACCTCATCCCACCCTCAGCCTCACCCCACCCTCAACCTCACCCCACCCTCAACCTCACCCCACCCTCAACCTCACCCCACCCTCAACCTCACCCCACCCTCAATCTCACCCCACCCTCAACCTCACCCCACCCTCAACCTCACCCCATCCTCAACCTCACCCCACCCTCAACCTCACCCCACCCTCAACCTCACCCCACCTTCAACCTCATCCCACCCCAACCTCATCCCACCCTCAATCTCATCCCACCCTCAGCCTCACCCCACCTTCAACCTCATCCCACCCTCAACCTCATCCCACCCTCAATCTCATCCCACCCTCAGCCTCACCCCACCCTCAAACTGGTCCCACCCCCTGCATTGTGGCCCCGCTTTGCTGCTTCACATTGCAGCGGGTGGATGAGTGGAGTGGGTGTATTTCCAGTCGGCTGACGGTTATTGGAGTGGGACTTTGCCTTTAAGAGTGTGGAAGCCGGGTCTTGCTGCCTCTAATTAAAGATCAGCTCTGTGCTCACAGCTTGGCCAAGCTTCTCTTTGCAATTGAAGGTGATTCCCACACCAGCCCCAGTGAGTGACCGGGTCTCACTGCTCCACCGCCTCTGCCTCTTTCAATAGGCGCCTGTTTGAGGTTCCGCCTCGCCCGGGAGGGGGGCAGGGAGGGGGGCAGCTTCCCCAAACCGCTGCTTCTTTCATGTCCCGAGTAACAGCAACAATCATTGGGAAGCACTGAGCCGGGGGCAGCCCTGTCCTGCCCGGCCTGGGCACTGCCCCCCCACCCGGACACTGCCCCTCCACCCACCCTGGGCACTGCCCCCCACCCTGGGCACTGCCCCCCACGCCGGGCACTGCCCCCCACCCCGGGCACTGCCCCCTCCCCGGGCACTGCCCCCCCAACGCGGGCACTGCTTCCCCCTCCCGGGCACTGCCCCCTTCCCAGGCACTGCCCCCCACCCTGGGCACTGCTCCCCCACCCTGGGCACTGCTCCCCCACCCCGGGCACTGCACCCCACAATTCACAGTCACTCCACAGGGAATTCCCTCGGGTTCCCCCTGACGTCACCGCACCATGACCTCATTGGCCGGCTGCGTCTGATTGGCAGAGAGCTCTTCCTGCTGCAAGGTCATTGTGATTGGCGGGTGTGGCCCGGGGCTCTCAGTCTCCTGGATGGTCAGAGGCTGCAGTCCGGTCCTGTCCTCCCCCCGCATCCTCCTGCTCAGGACACCACTCCCAGCTCACACCGGTAAGTCAGCATTGTCTGTACGCCTTCCTCAACCTGCTCCAGCCATCTTTACACACACAGGCTGCCACAGTGTCCTGCCCTCAGTGTCCTGCCCACAGTGTCCTGCCCTCAGTCTCCTGCCCACAGTGTCCTGCCCTCAGTGTCCTGCCCTCAGTCTCCTGCCCACAGTGTCCTGCCCTCAGTGTCCAGCCCTCAGTGTCCTGCCCACAGTGTCCTGCCCTCAGTGTCCTGCCCTCAGTGTCCAGCCCTCAGTGTCCTGCCCACAGTGTCCTGCCCTCAGTCTCCTGCCCACAGTGTCCTGCCCTCAGTGTCCTGCCCTCAGTGTCCCGCCCTCAGTGTCCCGGCCACAGTGTCCCGCCCTCAGTGTCCTGCCCTCAGTCTCCTGCCCACAGTGTCCTGCCCTCAGTCTCCTGCCCACAGTGTCCTGGCCACAGTGTCCTGCCCACAGTCTCCTGCTCTCAGTCTCCTGCCCACAGTGTCCTGGCCTCAGTGTCCTGGCCTCAGTGTCCTGGCCTCAGTGTCCTGCCCTCAGTGTCCTGCCCACAGTGTCCTGCCCACAGTCTCCTGCTCTCAGTCTCCTGCCCACAGTGTCCTGGCCACAGTGTCCTGCCCTCAGTGTCCTGCCCACAGTGTCCTGCCCACAGTCTCCTGCTCTCAGTCTCCTGCCCACAGTGTCCTGGCCACAGTGTCCTGCCCTCAGTGTCCTGGCCACAGTGTCCTGGCCACAGTGTCCTGCCCTCAGTGTCCTGGCCACAGTGTCCTGGCCACAGTGTCCTGCCCACAGTCTCCTGCTCTCAGTCTCCTGCCCACAGTGTCCTGGCCACAGTGTCCTGCCCTCAGTGTCCTGCCCTCAGTGTCCTGCCCTCAGTGTCCTGGCCACAGTGTCCTGCCCACAGTCTCCTGCTCTCAGTCTCCTGCCCACAGTGTCCTGGCCACAGTGTCCTGCCCTCAGTGTCCTGCCCTCAGTGTCCTGCCCTCAGTGTCCTGCCCTCAGTGTCCTGCCCTCAGTGTCCTGGCCACAGTGTCCTGCCCTCAGTGTCCTGCCCTCAGTGTCCTGCCCACAGTGTCCTGCCCACAGTGTCCTGGCCACAGTGTCCTGCCCTCAGTGTCCTGGCCACAGTGTCCTGGCCACAGTGTCCTGCCCTCAGTGTCCTGGCCACAGTGTCCTGGCCACAGTGTCCTGCCCTCAGTGTCCTGGCCACAGTGTCCTGGCCACAGTGTCCCGCCCTCAGTGTCCCGGCCACAGTGTCCCGCCCTCAGTGTCCCGCCCACAGTGTCCCGGCCACAGTGTCCCGCCCACAGTGTCCCGCCCACAGTGTCCCGCCCTCAGTGTCCCGGCCTCAGTGTCCCGCCCACAGTGTCCCGCCCACAGTGTCCCGCCCACAGTGTCCCGCCCACAGTGTCCCGCCCACAGTGTCCCGCCCACAGTGTCCCGCCCACAGTGTCCCGCCCACAGTGTCCCGCCCACAGTCTCCCGGCCTCAGTCTCCCGGCCTCAGTCTCCCGGCCACAGTCTCCCGCCCCCCGTGTCCCGCCCCCCGTGTCCCGCCCCCCGTGTCCCGCCCCCCGTGTCCCGCCCCCCGTGTCCCGCCCCCCGCGTCCCGCGTCCCGCGTCCCGCGTCCCGCGTCCCGCGTCCCGCCCCCCGCCCCCCGCCCCCCACGCCCCGCCCCCAGGTTTGTGGCCATTTAAGCACATCCTGCACATAAGACACACTCCCATTTGGGATAATACATCCGGAAATCGGAACCCAGAGCAAATTTTAACATTGGCCTCTAAAAGAGGTCAGAAGGGAAACGGGATGTGCGAGCCAAATTAGCCCGTGTTGTGCGGGGATGGTGGAGCTGCTCTTCTGGTTGAGGGCTCTTGGTCCTATGTCGAGTTTTGCACGGCAATATCAACTGTGTTGGTGAGGGTTGCCTCAAATACATTACTAGGGAGGCTCTGTGTTAAAGGTATCTGTCGATTGATCTTTTCGTCTGTGGCTATTAACTGCCGGTGTACATACCTCTGTCACATTCACTGGGGAACTCTGAACAACGCAGAACTTGCAAGCAGATGGGCAAATATGTTTTGGTCTGATTCGAGATGGTTAAATGTTTTCCAGACTGAGATCTTTGTCTAATAACAGACTTTGGGAATGGGGAGGGCAAGTAACTGAGGAAAAACCTATCTGTGTGATTAAAAATGAGATATGCTGGTGGAGGTGAAGTATTCCTCAAATCTGCACCAGTGTAACAGGATATCCAACATGAATACCTAATATCCACACATGCTCTTCACAAGTGTCACCGGAGCTGTGGCTCATTCCCCTCCCCAGGGGAAATTCAGGGACAATAAAGATGGACGTAGACATCCACTGCCCCATTTTCTACACTTCCCTCACTGCCCTTGCCCGACTGTGCCTCTGGACCCCGATCCCCACCCTCCCCAATCCCCATCCTCGCCCCTCTGGACCCCAGCCTCCCCTCCCCCGATCCCCACCCTCGACCCCTCCCCCAATCCCCACCCCTCCCCGATCCCCAACCTCGCCCCTCTGGACCCCAGCCCCCCCCTCCCCCGATACCCCCCCTCCCCCGATCCCCACCCTCGCCCTTCTGGACCCCAGCCCCCCCTCCCCCGATCCCCACCCTCGCCCCTCTGGACCCCAGCCTCCCCTCCCCCGATCCCCACCCTCGACCCCTCCCCCCATCCCCACCCCTCCCCGATCCCCAACCTCGCCCCTCTGGACCCCAGCCCCACCCCTCCCCCGATCCCCACCCTCGCCCCTCTGGACCCCAGCCCCCCCCCCCCCTCCCCGATTCCCACCCCTCCCCCGATCCCCAACCTCGCCCCTCTGGACCCCAGCCCCCCCCCTCCCCCGATACCCACCCCTCCCCGATCCCCATCCTCGCCCCTCTGGACCCCAGCCCCCCTCCCCCGATCCCCACCATGGCCCCCCTCCCCCATCCCCACCCCTCCCCCGATCCTCCCCCTTGCCCCCTCCCCCGATCCCCACCCTCGCCCCTCTGGACCCCAGCATCCCCTCCCCCGATCCCCACCCTCCCCCCCTCCCCCATCCCCACCCCTCCCCCGATCCCCATCCTCGCCCCTCTGGACCCCAGCCCCCCCCACCCCCGATCCCCACCCTCGCCCCTCTGGACCCCAGCCCCCCTCCCCCATCCCCACCCCTCCCCCGATCCCCAACCTCGCCCCTCTGGACCCCAGCCCCCCCCACCCCCGATCCCCATCCTCGCCCCTCTGGACCCCAGCCCCCCACCCCCGATCCCCATCCTCGCCCCTCTGGACCCCAGCCCCCCACCCCCGATCCCCAACCTCGCCCCTCTGGACCCCAGCCCCCCCCCACCGATCCCCACCATGGCCCCCCTCCCCCCATCCCCACCCCTCCCCCTATCCTCCCCCTTGCCACCTCCCCCATCCCCCCCCTCCCCCGATACCCACCCTCGCCCCTCTGGACCCCAGCCCCCCTCCCCCGATCCCCACCCTCGCCCCTCTGGACCCCAGCCCCCCTCCCCGATTCTCCCCCCCCTCGATCCCCACCCTAGCCCCTCTGGACCCCAGCCCCCCTCCCCGATCCCCACCCTCGCCTCCTCCCCCATCCCCACCCCTCCCCCGATCCCCACCCTCGCCCCTATGGACCCCAGCCCCCCTCCCCTGATCCCCACCCTCGCCCCCCTCCCCCCATCCCCACCCCTCCCCGATCCCCACCCTCGCCCCTCTGGACCCCAGCCTCCCCTCCCCCGATCCCAACCCTCGTCCCTCTGGACCCCAGCCCCCCTCTCCCCATCCCCACCCCTCCCCCAATCCCCAACCTCGCCCCTCTGGACCCCAGCTCCCCCCCCCCGATCCCCACCCTCGCCCCTCTGGACCCTTGCCCCCCCCCGATCCCCACCCTTGCCCCTCTGGACCCCAGCCCCCCCCCCCATCCCCACCCTCGCCCCTCTGGACCCCAGCCCCCCTCCCCATCCCCACCCTCGCCCCTCTGGACCCCAGCCTCCCCTCCCCAATCCCCCCCTCGCCCCCCTCCCCCCATCCCCACCCCTCCCCCGATCCCCACCCTCGCCCCTATGGACCCCAGCCCCCCTCCCCTGATCCCCACCCTCGCCCCCCTCCCCCCATCCCCACCCCTCCCCGATCCCCACCCTCGCCCCTCTGGACCCCAGCCTCCCCTCCCCGATCCCCCCCTCGCCCCCCTCCCCCCATCCCCACCCCTCCCCCGATCCCCACCCTCGCCCCTATGGACCCCAGCCCCCCTCCCCTGATCCCCACCCTCGCCCCCCTCCCCCCATCCCCACCCCTCCCCCGATCCCCACCCTCGCCCCTATGGACCCCAGCCTCCCCTCCCCGATCCCCCCCTCGCCCCCCTCCCCCCATCCCCACCCCTCCCCGATCCCCAACCTCGCCCCTCTGGACCCCAGCCTCCCCTCCCCGATCCCCCCTCGCCCCCCTCCCCAGCCCCCCCCCCGATCCCCACCCTAGCCCCTCTGGACCCCAGCCCCCCACCCCCGATCCCCACCCTCGCCCCCCTCCCCCCATCCCCACCCCTCCCCCGATCCCCACCCTCGCCCCTATGGACCCCAGCCCCCCTCCCCTGATCCCCACCCTCGCCCCCCTCCCCCATCCCCACCCCTCCCCCGATCCCCACCCTCGCCCCTATGGACCCCAGCCCCCCTCCCCCGATCCCCACCCTCGCCCCTATGGACCCCAGCCCCCCTCCCCTGATCCCCACCCTCACCCCCCTCCCCCCATCCCCACCCCTCCCCCGATCCCCACCCTCACCCCTATGGACCCCAGCCCCCCTCCCCCGATCCCCACCCTCGCCCCCCTCCCCCATCCCCACCCCTCCCCCGATCCCCATCCTCGCCCCTCTGGACCCCAGCCCCCCTCCCCCATCCCCCCCAATCCCCATCCTCGCCCCTGTGGACCCCAGCCCCCCCTCCACCGATCCCCACCCTCGCCCCTCTGGACCCCACCCGCCCCCTCTTTTCCTGTTGATGCTCAAAGTGGAACCTGAGCCCAGGGAAATGTTTGATTGCCTTTGAGAAAGAGAATCAGACAATAAAGATAACGCCCACCTGGACAATAGTAAATGAACCGTCCCCGAATATCTACCCACTTCCTCTTCCACTGACTTTACTGTCTTCCACGATATTGGCCTTTCAATCTTACTTTTCCAATGTAATTGTGAAGAATTTCCTTGATCATTTTCCACATTGCAAAAGTAACTAAAAATATGTTACAGAACTTCAGAAAGTAGCGTCTAGGCAGGAACTGAGAGAAAAATAATTCTTCTTTGCTGGGTTTTGTGGTGATCGAGCTGATATTTTGTTGCTTTGGTCTATTTTCATTTTTTGTATTGTTTACATGCTGATTATCTGCCGTAGAAATATACTTTTCACTGTCCTTCGGTACGTGTGACCATGAATAATCAATCACTACGCTTTGATTTATGCTTAATAACTTAAGAAATTCCTAAACTGTAATACTTGGGTAAATATGTTCAGTTTAGCCTCTAAGCATTTTAAAGAAATAAAAAAAAAATCAAATGTAACACCCGAACATTAAATGAACCTCCATTTTGATAAAAGATTATCAATCTGAAACGTAACTGGCATACTTGGGAGAGTTGCCCCACAGACCGGTGAACCAACATCCTGGCAAAGGCAGACTCGCATCCTGCACGTGTCCCGTACTCTGTGTCACTTTGTGACCTAGAATCCCTACAATACAGAAGGAAACCATTCGGCCCATTGAGTCTGCACCAAGCCTCTGAAAGAGCCCCCTACCTAGACCCGCTCCCACCCACCCTATCCCCGTAACCCCACTTAACCTGTACAACTTTGGACTCCCGCCATCCCTGGAACAATTTTGGTGAACCTTCGTTACACTCCCTCTATGGTAATAATACCCTTTCAGAGGTAAGGGGACCAAAACTGCACACACTACTCCAGGCACGGTCTAACCAAGCTCCGGGCGCAGTGGTTAACATTGCTGCCTCACAGCAGCAGGAACCTGTGTTCAATTCTAGCCTTGGGTCAGTGTCTGTGCGGAGTCTGCACGTTCTCCCCGTGTCTGCGTGGGTTTCCTCCGGGTGCTCCAGTTTCTTCTCACAGTCCAAAGATGTGCAGGTTAGGTGGATTGGCAATGCTAAATTGCCCTTAGTGTCCAAAGATGTGCAGGTTAGGTGGGGTAACGGGGCTAGGGCATGTGGGGGTTTGGGCCTAGATAGGTTGCTCTTTCAGAGGGTCGGTGCAGACTCGATTGGCCGAATGGCCTCCTACTGCACTGTAGGTATTCTACGATTCACTCTCCCGTCCTATCCACATAACCCTACCTAACCTGTCCACCCCTGGACACGAACCTTTAGGTTTGGCCTACATGTGATTCTCGATGCTGGTGACTCTTAAAATGCCGAACTAGCCACTCACTTCAAGGGCAATTAGCGATGAGCGGCAAATGTTGGCCGATCCCGTGAATGAATTTTTTAAAATATCTGCAGACTGGGTCTGCAGCAGGTGACAAGGGAACCAACATGAGGGATAAATGACTTGGCCTTGTCCTCCCCAATTATCTATTAAAGGTGCATCTGCCCATGACAGTAGTGGCAGGAGTGACTGTCCTTGTGGAGATGAAGGCCCATCTTCATTTGCATCCTGTTGTGAGGCAATACCACTGTGCTACATGGATTAGATTCCGAGCACAGCCAGACTGATGGCATCCATGCCTGAGGCAACCAGTACAGTTACAACATTGGCATCTACAGATAATTCCAGGTATGTCCTGTCCACAAAAACCTGGACAAATTTGATTCAGCCAATTGCTGCCCCGTCAGTCTACACTCCATCATTGACACTGCTATCAAGCAGCACATATTTACCAACAACCTGCTCACCATTGTTCAGTTGGATTCTGAGAGGGTCCCTCCAGATCCCTTTACAGCCATGAATGAGAGTGACTGCACTTGACATTAAGGCAGTAATTGGCTAAATGTGACATCAAGGAGCTCTACCAAAATTGAAATCCGTGGAAATCCAGGAGAAAACTCCGCTGGTTGGAGTCATAGCTCGGACTAAGGAAGAATTGTAGATTTTGGTCATCAAATATTTCAGCCTTAAGAAATGTTGAGTCTAGAAGTAGCAAAGGCTTGAATGAAGGTTTCCGCGGCCGACAAACTGAGGCGGGCTGAAGTGGGTATTATTATGGAGGTGGAAATATGGAGTCTTAATGATGCCATTCAGGATCTCATTTCAGGATCGAATGTAACACCGAGGTTTTGAACAGACTGGTTTAATCTCATACTGTTATTTAAAAAATTTTTTTAAGAGTATCCAATTCCTTTTTAAGGGGCAATTTAGTGTGGCCAATCCACCTACCCTGCACATCTTTGGGTTGTGGGGGCAAAACCCACACAGACACGGGGAGAATGTGCAAACTCCACACGGACAGTGACCCAGAGCCGGGATCGAACCTGGGACCTCGGCGCCGTGAGGCAACAGGGCTGACCCACACCACCGTACGGCCCAATCTCTTACTGTTGTGAGGAAGGGGGATGGAGTTGTTAGCTAGGGAAAGAAGTTATACTAATAATCCTTATTATTGTCACATGTAGGCTTATGTTAACACTGTAATGAAGTTACTGTGAAAATCTCCTAGTCGCCACACTCCAGCGCCTGTTCGGGTACACACAGGGAGAATTCAGAATGTCCATTTCATCTAACAACACTTTTGAGACTTGTGGGAGGAAACCGGAGCACCCGGAGGAAACCCACGCAGACACAAGGAGAATGTGCAGACTCCACACTGACAGTGATCCAAGGGGGAATCAAACCTGGGACCTGGTGTTATGAAGCAACAGTGATAACCACTGTGCTACCGTGTGGCCTGTGTTAAAACAGAAACAAAAATAATGGCTTCAGGCTTCCCAATATTTAAATGATGGAAATTTCTGCTCACCCGTTACTGGATGTTGGATGAGCAGTTTTATAATTCAGCAACATTGGAGAAGTTGAAAGAGGAGCTGCTTAGGTAGTCCATGTATACATGTGAAAATTAACACTATGCCTTCAGTTAATGTCACCAAGGGGCAGCATGTAAATGAGAAATAGGAGGGAGGAAAGGATAAATCCTTGGTGGACATGAGAGTGGGGAGCAGGAAGAGAAACATTGATGATGATGATCTTCTTCCAATGGTTAAATAATGAAGAATGGAGCCAGGTGGGAGGTGTCCCAACCAGACCGACAATGATGGAGAGGTGTTGGTGGAGGATGGTGTGATCAATTGTGTTGAAGGCTGTAGACAGGTCGAGAAGGATGAGGAGGAAGATTTACCTTTGTCACAGGCACATAGGCTGTGAGTTGCGCCCTCTGAAATGGCCTCGCAAGCTACTCCGTTCAAGAGCAATTAGAGATGAGCAGTAAATTCTGGTCTTGCCAGCGAAATCCCATCAAAGAATAAAGTAAAGCTGTTTCAGTAATGTGACAGGAGGTGGAAATCTGACGTGATTCAAACAAGGAGTTCTGGGAAAGATGAAAATGGATTACAGAGGTGAGAACATGTCCAAGGGCTTGGGACTTTAAAGACCTTGGTAACATATGGGTTTGGGTTAATAAATGGCAAGTAACAAATCATGTCAAACAACGGCCATCTCCCTTAACATTAAAGATAATAATCGTCGCTGAATCCCCCCAGCATCAACATCCTGGGGTTATCATTAAGCAGAAGCTTCATTGAATCAGCCATATAAATACTGTGACTATAACAACAGTTTGAAGGCTGGTTCAATTGTGAGAGACTACGATCTCACCTTTTATAACTCATCGCTACCTTTAAACTGTGGGGGCGTTGGTAACTGCGCCTCTGCCGTTCCCGCCGGCGCGGTACTCCACCAGCCCCGTGGTGGGGGCGGCCCTGAGAGTCTGGGGGCAATGGAGGAGACATGTGGGAGCAGAGGGAGCATCGATCTGGGCCCCAATCTGTAATAATCGCCGGTTTGCACCTGGGAGTATGGATGGGGGGTTCCGGGTATGGCGGAGAGCAGGGATTGAGAGGATGGGGGACTTGTTTATAGAGGGGAGCTTTCCGAATATGAAGGCGCTGGAGGAGAAGTTTGCATTGGCGGGGGGAAATGAATTTTGATATCTGCAGGTGCGGGACTTTCTGTGTAGACAGTTACCAACCTTCCCACTCCTGCCGCTAAGGGGGATTCAGGACAGGGTAGTTTCCAGAGGATGGATAGGGGAGGGGAGCGACTCGGACATTTCTAAGGAACTTATGGGATCAGACCGAGGAGCTGAAGCAAAAGTGGGAGGAGGAGCTGGCAGGAGGGCGAGAGGACGGCCTTTGGGCGGACGTGTTGAGTAGAGTCAACATAACCACAACTTGTGCCAGGCTCAGCCTGATCCAATTTAAGGTCATTCATCGGGCTCACATGACAGTGGCCCGGATCAGCAGATTCTTTGGGGTGGAGGACAGGTGTGCAAAATGTGCGGGAGGACCAGCGAACCATGTCCACATGTTCTGGGCACGTCCAAGGCTGAGGGGATTTTGGCAGGGGTTTGCCGACGCATGTCCACGGTATTAAATACGAGGGTGGCACCGAGTCCAGAGGTGGCGATTTTCAGGGTGTCGCAGGATCCGGGAATTCAGGAGGAGAAGGAGGCAGATGTTCTGGCATTTGCTTCCCTGGTAGCCCGGAGACGGATATTACTGGCATGGAGGGACCCGAAGCCCCCGAAATCGGAGACCTGGCTATCGGACATGGCTGGCTTCCTCTGCCTGGAGAAAATTAAGTTCGCCTGGAGAGGGTCCCTGCTGGGGTTCGCCCGGAGGTGGCAACCGTTCATCGACTTCTTCACGGAAAATTAATCGTCGGCAGGGGGCGGGGGCGTTAGGTTAGCGTAGATTAGGGGGTTAATTAATGGTGGGACCTGTTGTGAAGGGAGGCGGTATTTGCACTATGTTTATATTCTCATGTACATTGTTTATATTGCTGCTGTTACAATGCCAAAAAATGTTTATTAAAATTTAAAAAAAAAAATCTGAACGAACTTCTGAAATGTCTGAATCTGTGTCAGTGACGCTGAACACAGGAAGCTCATTGACAGTATCAGGGACACTTGCACATCGTGAAGAGCCACTAACGACCCCTGTGCACTGCATAGACCACATTCAAAGAGAGTTGTACAAAGACCATCTGCATTTCCCAACCCAAGCTGGCCAACAGGGATCTGCTTGTCTGCTGGGACAAAGGGCCCCACAACTTCCTTTCATATAATAATCACTGGGACCCAGACGAGGGATGCACATCAAAGACAGTATGAAGACGTGGAGTCATGTGACATGAGCCTCTGGCTTGTGGAACCAGTATTATTGCTTTGCTGAACTGCAAAGTCTCGGTCTATGATTTACCATCTTGCTAGCAGCCTCACAGAAAAATAGCTGTGCCGAGGGTGAACACCCGGTTGCACCTTATGCCGGAAACTCGATACCATCAATACGTGCAAGCCTCTGCAACGCCAACACCACTGGAAACGTGAGCTATCCAGCAGTGATTTTCAACTGACTTACCTTCAGGATGGACTATCTCATTGGACTTTAATATCTGGACCCTAGAACCCGTACAAAACTCTTTCTGAACTCGGTGTTTTCTGCATTTTAATTGTTCTTTTCTCTCTCCCTCTTTTACTGTCTTAAGTGTGCAGGCCACCCCCCCCCCCCCAACTCTTTTGAGAATGTGTAAATCGGATTCTATCTCTAGTTTGCTGTGGGGTTCTTCAAGAAAATTGGATCACACCAAAACCGAGAGGTTGGGGTACCCACCACAGCTTCTAAAGAGGGAAACAAAACACATTTTTGTTTAAGGACGGGTGAGAGGAGAAATTAGTGCTGTTTAAATTAACTCCCTCCTGTCTGTAACGAAATGCAGAGAGCAGGCGGGTACGGCAGGAACAGTACCAGGCATACCTAAAACTGAGGTGTCAAACGGTGAAGCTTCAACACGGACTACATGCGTGCCAGACAGCGTGTGATGGGCAAAGCCAAATGATGCCAGGGCCAATGGAGTGGATCTTAGCTCTGCAATCCTGCCACGTCCAGCTGTGAATGATGGCGGATCAACTCAATGGAGGAGGAGTATCCACAAATATCTCCATCCTCAATGATGGAGGAGCCAGCACATCAGTGCAAAAGACAAGGCTGAACAATTTGCAACAATCTTCAGCCAGAAGTACCAGGTGCACGATCCATCGCGGGCTCCTCTGGAAGGTCCCAGAATCACAGTTGCCAGTCTTCAGCCAAGATGATTCACTCCACGGGATATCGAGCACTGGATGCTGCAAAGTCCGAGTCCTGACATCATTCCGGCAGTAGGACAGGAGACACCTGACCAAAACCAGCTGCTCCCCTAGCCAAGCTGTTCCAGTACAGCTACAATACTGGCATCTACCCGGCAATGTGAAATATTGCCCAGGTACATCCTGTCCACAAAAAGCAGACAAATCCAAACCGGCCAATTACTGCCCTATCAGTCCACTCACATCCGCACAGTGATGGAAGGTATAGTTGACAGTGCTAACATGTGGCCTTTACTTAGCAATAACCTGCTCACGGGCGCTAAGTTTGGATTCTGCCAGGGCCATTCAGACCCTGATCTCATTACAGCCTTGGTCTAAGAATGGACAAAAGAGCTGAACCCAAGAGGTAAGGTGAGAGTGACTGCTCTTGACATCAAGGCAACATTTGACCGAGTGTACCATCAAGGCATCCTCGCAAAATGTGAGGTAAATGGAAATCGGGAAAACGCTCCAATGGTTGAAGTCATACCTGGCATAAAAAGGTTGTTGTTGTTGGAGGTCAATAATCTGAACCCTGGGACATTGCTGCAGTAGTTCCTCAGGGTAGTTGTGGTATTAAAGGTATTACGGTACCTGATAGGCTGGAGCACCATTGGTGGAAACTGTATGCTTTCTATTGGTTAGGAGGTATGGTAGCTCCGCCCTGCTAGGCGGGGTATAAGAGCCCGTGCCGCCCCAGCAGCCCTCATTCTGTACCTGAGCTGCTGGGGGAAACATCTAGCTTATTAAAGCCTTCAGTTGGATTACAACCTCGTTTTAGTGGTCATTGGTCGTGCATCAATTTAATAAGCTAGTTTTTTTTTAAAAAAGGATGGAGCTCCGAATCAAGCCGGAGTGTCTGCAACTCAACCCCCACGCGGCGAACTCAGCGGCAATCTTCAAGCACTGGCTGGCGTGCTTTAAAGGGTATCTCGGGACGGCCGAAAATGCACCCACGGGAGAGCAGAAACTGCACGTCCTGCACTCAAGGGTGAGCCCAGAGATTTACACCCTCATCGAGGAAGCGGAAGACTTCGATGCAGCAATAGAGCTGCTAAAAGGACCCTATATTCGCCCGGTAAACCAGGTCTACGCCCGGCACCTGCTTGCAACAAGGTGACAAACCCCTGGGGAATCGCTGGAAGAATTCTACCGTGCACTCCTGGTGTTGGGGAGAAACTGCAGCTGCCCGCAAGTTTCGGCGAGCGAACACACTGAACTCTTGGTCTGGGACGCTTTCGTGGCAGGTATGCTATCCTCACAAATTCACCAGCGACTGCGAGAAAAAGACACTCTGGGTCTCAAGGAGGCACGGGCCCTTGCCGGCTCCCTGGACGTGGCCTCCAGAAACGCCCGCGCTTACGTTCCCGACTGCGCGGCAGCCCCCTGGGCAGCGTGGAACCCCTCCGCGGCTGACCCCGAGACATCCCCCATCCCCCCCCCACAAGCCTGCGCTGCAAGGCGGCCTGGCAACCCCGGGGGGCTCCGCTGCCACTTTTGCGGGCAGGCCAAGTACCCCCGCCAGCGCTGCCCGGCCCGCGCATCCACCTGCAAGGGATGCGGCAAAAAGGGCCATTTCGTGGGGGTATGGCAGGCCCGGGCGGTTGCCGCGGTCTCCGGCGGCGAATGCGGACCGCCACCACAAACTTCTCCACGGTCCCCGTGCGGCCCGCGGACGCCGCCATCTTCCTATTCCAGGGCCACGTGCGGACCCCGGGCGCCGCCATCTTGTCCCGCGGACGCCACGTTAGAGGGATGGGCGCCGCCATTTTGTGCACCCCCAGCCATGTGCGACCAATGGGAGCCGCCATCTTGGATGAACCCCCAGGACCCCAGCTCGGCTGACCACACACTGCCCGAAGAGAACTCTCAACTGCTGCGATTAGCGTCGGTGACTCTGGATCAGTCTCGGCCTCGAACACTCTCAACTGCTACGACGACCATATTCATCAACGGGCACGAGACGTCCTGCCTAATCGACTCTGGGAGCACGGAGAGCTTCATACACCCTGACACGGTAAGGCGCTGTTCTCCCCTCATCCACCCTGTTAATCAAAAAATCTCCCTGGCCTCCGGTTCCCACTCAGTGGAGATAAAGGGGTTTTGTGTAGCAAACCTCACGGTCCAGGGAAGGGAGTTCAAAAATTTCCGTCTCTACGTCCTTCCCCACCTCTGCGCGGCCACACTCCTGGGTTTAGACTTCCAGTGTAACCTCCAAAGTCTGACCTTCAAATTTGGCGGCCCTGTACCCCCCTTACTGTCTGCGGCCTCGCAACCCTTAAGGTCGACCCGCCTTCCCTGTTTGCGAACCTCACCCCGGATTGCAAACCCGTCGCCACCAGGAGCAGACGCTACAGTGCCCAGGATCGGATTTTTATTAGGTCAGAGGTCCAAAGGCTACTGAGGGAAGGGGTCATTGAAGCCAGTAACAGCCCCTGGAGAGCTCAAGTAGTGGTGGTAAAGACCGGGGAGAAGCATAGGATGGTTATCGACTACAGTCAGACCATCAACAGGTTTACGCAGCTGGACGCGTACCCTCTCCCCCGCATATCCAACCTGGTAAACAGGATCGCGCATTATAAGGTCTTCTCCACGGTGGATCTCAAGTCCGCCTACCACCAGCTCCCCATCCGCACTAGTGACCGCAAATACACTGCCTTCGAGGCAGATGGGCGGCTCTATCACTTCTTAAGGGTTCCCTTTGGTGTCACCAACGGGGTCTCGGTCTTTCAGTGCGAGATGGACTGAATGGTTGACCGGTACGGTTTACGGGCAACATTCCTGTATCTCGATAACGTCACCATCTGCGGCCACGACCAGCAGGACCACGACACCAACCTCCGAAAATTCCTCCAGACTGCAAAAATCCTTAACCTTGCATATAACAGGGATAAATGCGTGTTCAGCACCGACCGCCTCGCCATCCTCGGCTACGTAGTGCGAAATAGAGTTATAGGCCCCGACCCTGAACGCATGCGCCCCCTTATGGAGTTCCCCCACCCTCACTGCTCCAAGGCCCTGAAGTGCTGCCTAGGCTTTTTCAGTTACTACGCCCAGTGGATCCCCAACTATGCGGACAAGGCCCGTCCCCTGATCCAATCCATAGCTTTTCCCCTGTCGACAGAGGCCCGCCAGGCCTTCAGCCGCATTAAAGCAGACGTTGCAAAGGCCACGATACACGCCATCAACAAGTCCCTCACCTTCCAGGTCGAGAGCGATGCATCCGACGTAGCTCTGGCGGCCACCCTCAACCAAGCGGGCAGACCAGTGGCCTTCTTCTCACGTAACCTCCATGCTTCCGAAATCCGCCACTCCTCAGTCGAAAAGGAGGCCCAGGCCATAGTAGAAGCTGTGCGACATTGGAGGCATTACCTGGCCGGCAGGAGATTCACTCTCCTCACGGACCAACGGTCGGTTGCTTTCATGTTCGATAATGCACAACAGGGCAAGATAAAAAACGACAAGATCTTGAGGTGGAGGATCGAAGTCTCCACAACTACGAGATCTTGTATCGTCCCGGGAAGCGAAACGAGCCTCCTGACACCCTGTCCCGCGGCACATGTGCCACCGCACAAGTGGACCGCCTCCGAGCCCTCCACGAGGACCTCTGCCACCTGGGGGTCACTCGCTTTTTCCATTTTGTCAAGACCCGCAACCTGCCCTACTCCATCGAGGAGGTCAGGACAGCCACCAGGGACTACCAAATGTGCGCGGAGTGCAAACCGCACTTCTACCGGCCAGAGAAAGCGCACCTGATAAAGGCGTCCCGTCCCTTTGAACGCCTCAGCATGGATTTCAAAGGCCCCCTCCCCTCCACCGACCGCAACATGTACTTCCTGAACGTGATTGATGAGTACTCCCGCTTCCCATTCGCCATCCCCTGCCCAGACATGACCGCAACCACCGTCATCAAGGCCCTCCAGGGTATCTTTACACTGTTTGCGTTCCCCGCTTACATACACAGTGATAGGGGGTCCTCCATTATGAACGACGAACTGCGTCAATTCCTGCTCAGCAAGGGCATCACCTCGAGCAGATTGACCAGTTACAACCCCCGGGGTAATGAACAGGTAGAGACGGAGAACGGAATGGTCGGGAAGACCGTCCTACTGACCCTACGGTCCAGGAACCTCCCAGTCTCCCGCTGGCAGGAAGTCCTCCCGGATGCCCTCCACTCCATCCGGTCACTGCTTTGTACCACCACCCACCAGACACCTCACGAACGTCTCCTTGTCTTCCCCAGGAAGTCCTCCTCTGGGACCTCGCTCCTGACCTGGCCGGCAGCTCCCGGACCTATCCTGCTCCGAAAACACTTGCGGGCACACAAGTCAGACCCATTGGTCGAGAGGGTCCACCTGCTCCACGCTAACCCCCAGTACGCCTACGTGGCGTACCCCGACGGCCGACAAGATACGGTCTCCCTACGAGACCTGGTGCCCGCCAGAGCCCCACGCACACCCCAGCCACCAGTCCCACCCTCCCCTCCACCAGTGCACCTTACAGGAGGATCAGTCCTTCCGCCGGCCCCGTCTAGGCCTCCCCACCCACCGACGCCCCCCGCAGGCGCTCCCTTCCCAGTCAACCATTTTCCCCACCAGCGCCGTCAAGGGGTGCCGAAGCTGCCATGGAGATCGAGGCCACGCTCCCGGAGTCACAGACGCCTGAGCCTCCACTGGAGTCACCACCGAAGCTCTGACGATCACAGAGGACGACCAGGGTCCCGGTCGACTGATTGCTACATTTTAAATTGTAAACTGTAAACTGCAAATTTAAATCATCAATTGTAAATAGCTATCAGAATTGTAAATAGTTACAAAACGCTGTACGGAGGTATTACGGTACCTCCATAACTAATTCTACCACGTTGCCATGTTTGTAATATCAGGCCACCACCCCCGCCGGACTCTTTTTTTTTAAACAGGGGGTGAATGTGGTATTAAAGGTATTACGGTACCTGATAGGCTGGAGCACCATTGGTGGAAAATGTATGCTTTCTATTGGTTAGGAGGTATGGTAGCTCCGCCCTGCTAGGTGGGTATAAGAACCCGTGCCGCCCCAGCAGCCTTCATTCTGTACCTGAGCTGCTGGGGAAACATCTAGCTTATTAAAGCCTTCAGTTGGACTACAACCTCGCTTTAGTGGTCATTGATCGTGCATCAGTAGTGTACTAGGCACAACCACCTTCAACTGCTCCATCAATGACCTTCCCTCCATCATATGGCAGAAGTGGGGATGTTTGCTGGCAATGTTCAGCACCATTAGCGATGACCCATAATGAAGCAGTCCATGTCCAAATGTAGCAAGATTTGGACAATATTCAGATTTGGGTTGATAATGGTAAGTAACCTTCTTGCCCCAAGGGCCAGGCAGTGACCGTCTCTAACACAGGATCTAGCCCCTTGATAGTCAGTGGCATTACCACCGCTGAATTCCCCGCTATCAACATCCTGGGAGTTGTTGTTGACCAGCCATATAAATATTGTGCCTACAAGAGCAGGCCAGAGGCCGGGAATCCTGCAGGGTCACGTTCCACCATCGGCAAGGCCCACATCAGCAGCGTGATAGATGAGCACAGCTCCAACAACACACAAGAAGCTTGATACTACCCAGAGCAAAGCCTGTTTGATTGGCACCCTTCCATAACCATTCACTTCCTCCACCACTGATGCACAGTGGCAGCCGTGTGTAAAAATCTACAAGATGCCCAGCGGGTCACCATTGCTCTGGCAGCACCATTCAAACCCACAACCCCTCCCACTGAGGACAATGGTGGGCATCCTGCGGCCCAGGGATCACATGTGGCCTAAATGGGTTCTGAATGCAGTCCACTAGATATTTTGTTGACCGTTGCCCAGAAGCAGGGTTTCCACATTCCATTTACATCCGCAGTATTTTTCTTACCGATATGACTGAAATGATCCGTGCATAAAGTGAAGTGTCTGCTGATTGATCACAGCATTGACTGTGAGAGCCACGCGTCCAAAGTATAAACATTTCTTTTGTTTTTACCGTTTGAAGTTGATGATCATTCTATTAATGTAAAAATTGTTAAGCATTTTCAATAACTGGTTGTGAAATATTGCCATGTATTAAATGTATTTATTTTATTCATTCCTGGACATCGCCAGCATTTATTGCCCATCGCTAATTGCCCTTGAGGGGCAGTTAAGAATCAACCACATTGCTGTGGGTCAGTTTTTAAATAATCTTTATTGTCACAAGTAGGCTTACATTAACACTGCAATGAAGTTACTGTGAAAAGCCCCTAGTTGCCACATTCCGGCGCCTGTTCGGGTCACAGAGGGAGAATTCAGAATGTCCAATTCACCTAACAGCACGTCTTTCAGGACTGTGGGAGAAACCGGAGCCCCCGGAGGAAACCCACGCAGACACGGTGAGAACGTGCAGACTCCGCACAGACAGTGACCCAAGCCGGGAATCGAACCCGGGACCCTGGGGCTGTGAAGCCATAGCGCTAACCACGATGCTACCGTGGAGTCACATGTAGGCCAGACCAGGTAAGGATGTCAGATTTTTTTCCCGCAAGGACTTCAGTGAACCTGATGGGTTTTTACAACAATCGGCAATGGTTTCATGGTCGTCATTAGACCTTTTTCAATTCCAGATTTTTCTTGAATTCAAATTTCTCCATCTGCAGTGTCGGGATTTTAACCGGAGACTCCAGAGCATTAACCTGGGTCTCTGGTTTACTATCCAGTGACAATACGTCACCGCCTCCCAAGTATAATCTTATTCATGCGGTCATGGTTAGTGAACAAACCTGATTTCAATCTAGCGTCCTACTGAGATGAAGGGGGCCCACGTGGGTGGCCCACTCACTAGCCTAGCTTGCTCATCATTGACCTAGAAGGATAAAGGCAGCAGATACATTGGAACATCACCAGCTTCAAGTTCCCCTAAAGCCAATCGCCACTCTGCAAATAGATCACCGTCCCTTTACTGTCACTGGGTCAAAATCCTTGGACTCTCTTCCAGGTGTTCCTACTACCCATGGCCTGCAATGGTTCAAGGGGGCAGCTCAGCACCATCTCCAGGGTAATTAGGGATGAGTAATAAATGCTGGTCGAGCCAGCGATGCAACAGTGAGTGTTTTGAGTTGAATGTTACTCTGGTTCCAAAGAAGAGTCATATTGGACTCCAAGTTCACTTTGTTTTTCTCTCCACACATGCTGCCCAACCTGCTGGGTTTGTCCAGCACTTTGTTTTGATTTCAGACCTAGCACTGCAGTATTTTGCTTTTAGTTTGTGAGCAACAATCCTTTAGTAACTTTAGTAATGTCGTTGGTGAACTTCATGTAATGTGGCGTGTTCATTCCAGCTCTTCTCCCACAGTACTAAATCTGACATTTTCTGTGTGTCTGGTTAGTCCTACATGGTGGTTGATTGACAGAAAGTTCCGAGCCAAATGTTTTCGCACTGAGCTTTGGAAGGTGTGTCACACTCTGGTTTAACAACACACTTTAAATACTTTCCATTTCATGCTGTTGTAATTGAAAGTGCACCCTGCTGCAAATCGCCTGTGGTTTAAAAAGCCTTTCAGAATATATTGTACAACCTCTGATCCATAATCTGGGGGGGGGGGGCATGGAAGTGGCTAAACTGGTTTACTTTAGACAGACAATACCGCAGTATCAGTGTTATTGCTGGCAATTCAGTTAAGTGTGAGAGTGGGTGTGTGAAATGTTTATGCAATACTACATCTAAAATGCAAAGCGACACGTGGCAGTTAGTCCAGATCTTATGTGTGGAGAGAGCATTTTGAACACACACCTGCTCAATGGGAATAATCGAAGAACTGACTTGAGTACGTAATATTGTTGTGTGATTGGTTCAGTGGGACCTTACCTAAGGTATGCTGCGGGTCAGCGAGGGGAGTAAGCTGGTTGTATAGTGGGAGTGGGCTACTACTCTCTTAAATTGTCAGATTCTTTAATTGCCCAATTCACAAAATACTCCCACCTGTTCCATACTTTAAGTCGGAGTAAATGTTTGTATTTCTATAGCCCCTTTCAAGACCTCAGGAAGTCCCACAGTCCATGAAATAGTTTTGAAGTGTACGTGCTGTAATAGTATTGGAATTTTGTAAATTTGTGCACAGCAAGCTCTCACAACCTGCAGTGGCATATCTGACCCGGTTAGAATTTGCTGTTCTTACAAACAATATTTTGAGCTTTTTTACATCCAGATGGGCTCCCAATTTACCATCCCTCCTGAAGATGGAACCTCCAACAGTGTTGTGCTACCTCAGTATGACCCCTAGCAGTGTCAGCCTGGATTATGTGCTCAAACCTTGTCAGGGAAACATAGGTGACACAGTGGTTAGCACTGCTGCCTCACAGCGCCAGGGTCCTGGGTTCAATTCCCGGCTTGGGTCACTGTCTGTGTGGAGTTTGCACGTTCTCCCCGTGTCTGCGTGGGTTTCCTCCGGGTGCTCCGGTTTCCTCCCACACATCAGGTGTATTGTTGGCTTTCCCAAACTTTGGCTGTGACCTAGTTTATGCCTCAACTCTCTGGTTTGGATGATTGAGTTTCTCCCTAAAGACTCTATAGTAATAATAATCTTTATTAGTGTCACAAGTAGGCTTACATTAACACTGCAATGAAGTTACTGTGAAAAGCCCCTAGTCGCCACATTCCAGCGCCTGTTCGGGTCACAGAGGGAAAATTCAGAATGTCCAAATTACCTAACAGCATGTCCTTCGGGACTTGTGGGAGGAAACCGGAGCGCCCGGAGGAAACCCACGCAGACACGGGGAGAACGTGCAGACTCCGCACAGTCAGTGACCCAAGCCGGGAATCGAACCCGTCTTCCTGGCGCTGTGAAGTAACAGTGCTAACCACTGTGCTAATGAAGTGTCTCTGGACAGCTTCATACAGCTCAACACACAGCCAGTGACCCAAGCTGGGAATCGAACCTGGGACCCTGGCGCTGTGAAGCAACGGGGCTAACCACTGTGTTACCTGTGTGCAAAGTGGTTTGGGACTGGGAAGATAGCTATCTATTTCCACACCTGTCAAACATGCAGCTGCACCCAAAAAAGGATTAATAGGCTTGCTGCTTTTACAACTTTATGTACAGTGAATCCAAGTGACCTTTCTCTGCTGCAGATACCTGGAACTTTAACTTTGCTCTATCATTGTTTAGATCAATCTGTATATTTCTAAAGAGCCACACCCTACTCTGATGCAGGACGAGTTTCAGGCTTTTCACACAGGCCCATTAGAAATACTCTGTGCTTGTACCAGGAGAGAAGGTGTAATTGCCGAAAGATGCTTAGGCTTTACTTTAATAGGCAGCATTGTAGGGAAATATCTCGACATGAGGGCTGGTGCTGGGGCACGCTGCCGTCTCAGCCATGCTGCCTTTCAGATTAGACATTAAAAATCCCACTGCATGGATTTGAAAAAGGAGGGAGGGGAGCAGTTTGGATTTGATTTATTGTCACATGTACCGAAGTACAGTGAAAAGTATTTTTCTGCGGCCGAGGGAACGCACACAGTACGGACATAGTAGACAAAGAGAATAATCAACAGAGAACATTGACAAATGGTACATCGACAAACAATGATTGGTTACAGTGCGGAACAAGGGGCAAAACAAAGCAAATACATGAGCAAGAGCAGCATAGGGCCCCATAAGTAGTGTTCTTCCAGGGAACTGATCAGTCCGAGGGGGAGTCGTTGAGGAGTCTAGTAGCTGGGGGGAAGAAGCCGTTCCTATGTCTGGATGTGCGGGTCTTCAGACTTCAGTACCTTCTGTCTGATTCCTTTTCCTTTAAATATGGATTAGTCTGATTTATACCGGAATGAGGATGGAAGGATTGTACTGGAACATGCTCAAAGATTCTGCCCGTATAAAACATCAGAACATGAGTTTTACAGTGAAGTGGGAGACTTATTTAGGCAGTTCTATTGCAATTCCTCAGAATGTCTGCAGTCCTACATCCAGCATTCCCGGTTCCTTCCAGTGTGAAAACTGTCCCCTGCCTTTCACTCAGTCATCTGACTGTTACAATTATAACAAAGGCTGCAGTTTCTTTAACTTTCAGCTAATATCACTAATAAATAACCTGGTTATTTAACTCACTGCTGTTGGAGTTCACTGTGCAAAAATTGGTTGTCCTGTTTACTACATTTAAAGAAAGTCACTAAACTTCGGATACTTGTTAATTGTTTCGGGAGGCTGTGGATTGTTTCGGGAGGCTGTGGATTGTTTCGGGAGGCTGTGGATTGTTTCGGGAGGCTGTGGATTATTTCGGGAGGCTGTGGATTGTTTCGGGAGGCTGTGGATTGTTTCGGGAGGCTGTGGATTGTTTCGGGAGGCTGTGGATTGTTTCGGGAGGCTGTGGATTGTTTCGGGAGGCTGTGGATTGTTTCGGGAGGCTGTGGATTGTTTCGGGAGGCTGTGGATTGTTTCGGGAGGCTGTGGATTGTTTCGGGAGGCTGTGGATTGTTTCGGGAGGCTGTGGATTGTTTCGGGAGGCTGTGGATTGTTTCGGGAGGCTGTGGATTGTTTCGGGAGGCTGTGGATTGTTTCGGGAGGCTGTGGATTGTTTCGGGAGGCTGTGGATTGTTTCGGGAGGCTGTGGATTGTTTCGGGAGGCTGTGGATTGTTTCGGAGGCTGTGGATTGTTTCGGGAGGCTGTGGATTGTTTCGGGAGGCTGTGGATTGTTTCGGGAGGCTGTGGATTGTTTCGGGAGGCTGTGGATTGTTTCGGGAGGCTGTGGATTGTTTCGGGAGGCTGTGGATTGTTTCGGGAGGCTGTGAATTGTTTCTGGAGGCTGTGAATTGTTTCGGGAGGCTGTGGATTGTTTCGGGAGGCTGTGGATTGTTTCGGGAGGCTGTGGATTGTTTCGGGAGGCTGTGGATTGTTTCGGGAGGCTGTGGATTGTTTCGGGAGGCTGTGGATTGTTTCGGGAGGCTGTGGATTGTTTCGGGAGGCTGTGGATTGTTTCGGGAGGCTGTGGATTGTTTCGGGAGGCTGTGGATTGTTTAGGGAGGCTGTGAATTGTTCCGGGAGGCTGTTAATGGCCCATCTATTAACCTCAGTTTGAGAGGTGCATTCTCGGCGCCTCCTCATTTCCAATAGTGTGCTGTGATTGGCTGTTGGTGGGGTAATACTTTGTGGGGTGTGCTAGATCTCAGGCAGGCACTGAGCACAGCCAAGGACTCTGTTTACTCAGCTCCTCGGGCCGTTGACTTTTATTTCTATAATGTGCTCCTAATTTGCACTTGGGACTTTGAAACCAGTGACGTGGAAGAAACTGTTGTGAACACAGTTGGATAGCTTAATTGAGGACAATCAGAAGAGAAAATATCTCTGCAATAACAGCCATGATGTGCCCAGAGGTTTGTATATGTGTTCACTAATGCATTGTATCACTGTATGAAAATCCGAGACTGACCACGAGGCCCGAGACTGACCACGAGGCCCGAGACTGACCACGAGGCCCGAGACTGACCACGAGGCCCGAGACTGACCACGAGGCCCGAGACTGACCACGAGGCCCGAGACTGACCACGAGGCCCGAGACTGACCACGAGGCCCGAGACTGACCACGAGGCCCGAGACTGACCACGAGGCCCGAGACTGACCACGAGGCCCGAGACTGACCACGAGGCCCGAGACTGACCTCAAACACTGATGAGACACAAACCTTCAATCTTTGCCAGGCCAGGTGTAAAGGACTGAATCCACAACAAACATACAAAACAATCCAGCTCTCAAAATAGGTTAGTGTAGCAGAAAGTGCTGAGCTTGTTGGGCGTGAAAAGAGGGAGCTTTACTCTGTATCTAACTCCGTGCTGTTCCTGTCCTGGGAGTGTTTGATGGGGACAGTGTAGAGGGAGCTTTACTCTGTATCTAACCCCGTGCTGTACCTGTCCTGGGAGTGTTTGATGGGGACAGTGTAGAGGGAGCTTTACTCTATCTAACCCCGTGCTGTACGTGTCCGGGGAGTGTTTGATGGGGACAGTGTAGAGGGAGCTTTACTCTGTATCTAACCCCGTGCTGTACCTGTCCTGGGAGTGTTTGATGGGGACAGTGTAGAGGGAGCTTTACTCTGTATCCATCCCCGTGCTGTACCTGCCTGGGAGTGTTTGATGGGGACAGTGTAGACGGAGCTTTACTCTGTATCTAACCCCGTGCTGTACCTGTCCTGGGAGTGTTTGATGGGGACAGTGTAGAGGGAGCTTTACTCTGTATCTAACCCCTTGCTGTACCTGTCCTGGGAGTGTTTGATGGGGACAGTGTAGACGGAGCTTTACTCTGTATCTAACCCCGTGCTGTACCTGTCCTGGGAGTGTTTGATGGGGACAGTGTAGAGGGAGCTTTACTCTGTATCTAACCCCGTGCTGTACCTGTCCGGGGAGTGTTTGATGGGGACAGTGTAGAGGGAGCTTTACTCTGTATCTAACCCCGTGCTGTACCTGTCCGGGGAGTGTTTGATGGGGACAGTGTAGAGGGAGCTTTACTCTGTATCTAACCCCGTGCTGTACCTGTCCTGGGAGTGTTTGATGGGGACAGTGTAGAGGGAGCTTTACTCTGTATCCAACCCCGTGCTGTACCTGTCCTGGGAGTGTTTGATGGGGACAGTGTAGAGGCAGCTTTGCTCTGTATCTAACCCCGTGCTGTACCTGTCCTGGGAGTGTTTGATAGGGACAGTGTAGAGGGAGCTTTACTCTGTATCTAACCCCGTGCTGTACCTGTCCTGGGAGTGTTTGATGGGGACAGTGTAGAGGGAGCTTTACTCTGTATCTCACATCGCGCTGTACCTGTCCTGGGAGTGTTTGATGGGGACAGAGTAGAGGGAGCTTTACTCTGTATCTAACCCCGTGCTGTACCTGTCCTGGGAGCGTTTGATGGGGACAGTGTAGGGGGAGCTTTACTCTGTATCTAACCTCGTGCTACACCAGCCTGGGAGTGTTTGATGGGGACAGTGTAGAGGGAGCTTTACTCTGTATCTAACCCCGTGCTGTACCTGTCCTGGGAGTGTTTGATGGGGACAGTGTAGACGGAGCTTTACTCTGTATCTAACCCCGTGCTGTACCTGTCCTGGGAGTGTTTGATGGGGACAGTGTAGAGGGAGCTTTACTCTGTATCTAACCCCGTGCTGTACCTGTCCGGGGAGTGTTTGATGGGGACAGTGTAGAGGGAGATTTACTCTGTATCTAACCCCGTGCTGAACCTGCCTGGGAGTGTTTGATGGGGACAGTGTAGAGGGAGCTTTACTCGGTATCCATCCCCGTGCTGTACCTGTCCTGGGAGTGTTTTTTTGGGGACAGTGTAGAGGCAGCTTTACTCTGTATCTAACACCGTGCTGTACCTGTCCTGGGAGTGTTTGATGGGGACGGTGTGAAGGGTGCTTTATTCTGTATCTAACCCCTTGCTGTACCTGTCCTGGGAGTGTTTGATGGGGACAGTGTAGAGTGAGCTTTACTCTGTATCTAACCCCGTGCTGTACCTGTCCTGGGAGTGTTTGATGGGGACAGTGCAGAGGGAGCTTTACTCTCTATCTAACCCCGTGCTGTACCTGTCCTGGGAGTGTTTGATGGGGACAGTGTAGAGGGAGCTTTACTCTGTATCTAACTCCATGTTGTACCTGTCCTGGGAGTGTTTCATGGGGACAGTGTAGAGGGCGCTTTACTCTGTATCTAACCCCGTGCTGTACCTGTCCTGGGAGTGTTTGATGGGGACAGTGTAGAGGGAGCTTTACTCTGTATCTAACTCCGTGCTGTACCTGCCCTGGGAGTGTTTGAGGGGGACAGTGTAGAGGGAGCTTTACTCTGTATCTAACCCCGTGCTGTACCTGTCCTGGGAGTGCTGGATGGGGACAGTGTAGAGGGAGCTTTACTCTGTATCTAACCCCGTGCTGTACCTGTCCTGGGAGTGTTTGATGGGGACAGTGTAGAGGAAGCTTTACTTTGTATCTAACCCCGTGCTGTACCTGTCCTGGGAGTGTTTGATGGGGACAGTGTAGAGGCAGCTTTACTCTGTATCTAACCCCGTGCTGTACCTGTCCTGGGAGTGTTTGATGGGGACAGTGTAGAGGGAGCTTTACTCTGTATCTAACCCCGTGCTGTACCTGTCCTGGGAGTGTTTGATGGGGACAGTGTAGAGGGAGCTTTACTCTGTATCTAACCCCGTGCTGTACCTGTCCTGGGAGTGTTTGATGGGGACAGTGTAGAGGGAGCTTTACTCTGTATCTAACCCCGTGCTGTACCTGTCCTGGGAGTGTTTGATACAGTGAAAAGCAGTGTTTTGCATACTTTTTTCCCCGGGACCCTCTTTTCCCAGCCAGCTGACATTCACGGCAGCAGTCCCATTTGGTTACCTTTAACATGACAGGTAAGCCTGCTTGGTTCTCACAATCTCCTCCAATCGGATTCAAATGATAAGAAGGCAATGCGTATGTCAGGGCGGCACGGTAGCAGTGTTTAGCACTGTTGCTTCACAGTGCCAAGGACCTGGGTTCAGTTCTCAGCTTGAGTCACTCTGTGTGGAGTCTGCACGTTCTCCCCGTGTCTGCGCGGGTTTACTCCGGGTGCTCCGGTTTCCTCTCTCAAGTCCCAAAGCATGTGCTGTTCGGTGAATTGGACATTCTGAATTCTTCCTCTGTGTACACGAACTGCCTACTTGTAACAATAAAGATTATTAAAAGGTGCAGAGGTTCCATTGTGCTGTCTTCATCTTTGTGAGGACAGAAAATCCAAGCTCGCATATGCAGATTGTTGTGAAGGGCATTGGCAACAAAATGATGCTTTTACCCCGCACGGGTTACTCCTGGGAGCTGCTACTCCACAATGCTGACAGCCTCACGGACTTGAGGTGTATTTTTACTGTGATGTCACAGGTCAGGTGCAGCAGCTCAGTCTCCTTATTTGGAGTCAAATGTAAGTTAATAACTTGAGGTCACAAACTCAAAGCGATATTTCACCCAACTCTTTTTCAAAATCTGAAACTTCTTCGCTGGAAAGTGATGGCAAAAATGGATCAGCGTAGCCAGATGTGACTGAAAGGATTGCCATTCTGTTGACAGCTCCCTTACTAACATTGTTTTCTTTGATGGTGCCCTGGCAGTGTGGGGAACATGTGGTAGTCTTGGTTTTGTACTCACTTGCCAAACTTCTTTGTAGGCTGTTCACTGGAGGGCCTGGATCTCTGTACACTCAGAGCTAACACTAGCACTGCACTGGCCTGTCATGAACTCTCCTGAGCAGCTCTCTCCAGCAGATTCCAATGTGAGATCGTGGCCAGTAGATACACTGCCTATTTGTGTCTCTGGCTGTCTCTTTCTTGTAACAAAATGATCCATCTTCACAATCCTCTTGCCTTCATTGTTGGCAGTTAGAAAACAGAAGCAGGGGCAGCATGGTGGCACAGTGGTTAGCATTGCTGCCTCACGGCGCCGTGATCCCAGGTTCGATCCCGGCTCTGGGTCACTGTCCGTGTGGAGTTTGCACATTCTCCCCGTGTCTGCGTGGGTTTCACCCCCACAACCCAAAGATGTGCAGAGTAGGTGCATTGGCCACGATAAATTGCCCCTTAATTGGAAAAAATGAATTGGATACACTAAATTAAACAAAACAACTGGATGTGTCCTGATTGAAGAGCTCACTGAAGGAAAGTGTTCTGATAAGAGCAACATAGAAGGATGATTTGCCTGGTTATCAGGACTAATACACGCATCATAATTTGAATAAAAGTGCAGGATTGTTCCTTCTAGTTCAGCATCTGTACCCCAATCTGTTAAATCAGAGAAATTAATGGGGGTGTAGATTGAATCTTTGTCCATGTGCCCCGGACTCCAGTGTCGCATTGCCAAGGCTGCACAATGATTTACGATTTGACAATATTCCGTTAATATCTTCATTTTGCAAAGCTGTTAAAGGCGGTAAAATAGATTTTCAGCTAAAGGTATCGGGGATATGGAAGAAGGGTGGGTGAGTGGAGTTGAGGTAAATATTAACCTTGATCTGATTAAATGGCACAACAGGTAATAATCAAAGTTTGAGGGGCTGAGTGGCCTGGCCCTAGGATACTATAGTTACTTTGCCTTCTGGTTTCTGGAGTTGAAATTAAGGGTCCTTCCTGTTCCTTCTCCTTTATTCCCTGTCTATTCTCTTGTTTTCCCCTTTTGTTTTTGCCGTTACATTGTTGATGCATGGATGATTTATGGACATGTGTCTAAGACAGCTTGTGGCTTTAATTCCAGCATAGGGAAGACGCAGCCTATGCCTTTAATTCAAGCAGCAGGATCTATAAGGCTGTCTTGTTTTTGACTGGTGTTTGGAGATTGGCTGGCCTCCATGATGACTCTGTTTAATTGATGTGGTTGCTGGCCAGTGAATTGCTCAAAAGGCTGTGCTCTATTTCAACAGGTGGTGATTGGATCTGATCCCACTGAAATGGTTCGGAGACCTAGGGAGCTTTCAGTTTTGTTTTGGCAGCTTAGACGGAAGACTCGCTCTCTTCCAATCTGCTTTTCCCCTCCAGAAATATCCAGCTATTTCTCACTAAAAGGCCAGTGTGAGAACCAATTCGCTTTGCCGAAAAGGCTTTTGTGAACCAACCAATTCTTTCTCCAGGAAAGGCAGAGGCCTGGAAGCAAAGCTTGATGTGAAGCGAGGGATCTCTTACTTACAAGAGAAGCTGTGAGTAATATTGCTAAAATGCAAGGAAGATCGTTGCAGTCTGTAAACCAGAGACTTTAATCCGTATGCATATTGTGCAGAAAGAATGCTGCGAACTACCATTTGAAACAAAGTCGCTTGGCTTTTAACCTCCATTCTTATTATTTTTATCCCTTCCCTATTCCCCCTTTGTGTTTGTCTGCCTTGTGTGTGTGTAGAGGGTGGGGCAGTTAAGGGTGAGTCATAGGTTAGCTGGTTCAGTTGCATGTACTGCATATTTCAGCATTATCCTTGTTATAAATAAACCGTAATTGTGTTTCAACTTACAAACCTGGTGACTGTAATTATTGGACAGACAAGGGCCAACGGGTTCGGAAATGTTATAAGAATTATTGGTTAATCCACTTGTGTTGTGACTCTAGGGCACTTGGGACAGGAATAAGCCGCACACTTTCCCAGGAAAGCGTAACGACTGGGTGGATCTCCTGGTCACACTGCAAAATCCACCTCTTGTATCTTTGTTTCTGCAATGGGATTGGGAGAGTATTGGAATACTTCTTACTCCAGTTTTATGGACTGTTTGGCCCTGCCCTGGGGAAATTGTGCACCTAGTCCAGGGGAGGCATGTGATGGATTGATCTGCACAACTTCTCCAAGAGGTTGCCATAAAGTCCTGTTTTAAAGCTGTGCTTGTGTTATTTTGGGCTGTGCGGTAGTGAAGGAAGTGATTTATGAAGTGTACGTGATTGCAAACTTGCAATTTTGTAACTGTGCAGGGTTTTTTTGTACTTTAATGAGGTAGTTCCGTTCCACATCATGAACATGTTGCTGACAGACCTATTTCCACCAAAATTCATATTAAGTTATATCTTTGAATTTCCTGCAAGGAGAAAAGGTATGGTGGTAAAAGGGCAGCATGGTAGCACAGTGGTTAGCACAGTTGCTTCACAACTCCAGGGTCCCAGGTTCGATTCCCAGCTTGGGTGACTGTCTGTGTGGAGTCTGCACGTTCTCCCCGTGTGTGCGTGGGTTTCCTCCGGGTGCTCCGGTTTCCCCTCACAGTCGAAAGATGTGCAGGTTAGGTGGATTGGATTTGCTAAATTACCTTTAGTGTCCCAAAAAATAGATTGGGTGGTGTTATAGGGTGGAGGTTTGGGCTTGGATAGGGGGCCCTTTCCGAGGGCCGATGCAGACTCGATGGGCCGAATGGCCTCCTTCTGCACTGTAAATTCTATGATTCCCACATTCTGGATTCTTACAAACACGATGAGAGCTTTTATTAGAGATGTTGCTCGTACAATCTCAGATGGAGAACTGAAGCTGGACAAACACTGACTGCTGACATCACGACTGATCACGTGACGCTGCACCAGGATGTATTCCCTGATCCATAACAGCCTTCCCCCTTTGCTTCTTTAGTACAACAAAAACAACTTAAGATTTTTACAACAGCCCCACTTATGCATTATCTCTATTCGTATAAAAATGTGTTCACTCTTCTTGCTAATGTGCCCTGAACCTTTGACGTTTTGATGGAATGTTTCGAAGATTGAGTCAAACATTCGGCCAATTAATTTCGAGCAGGTAGCCCTCAAAACTGCTTCGTAGTAAACTGGGGACCATTGTCACTAACCACCTGTTCTGGTGAATCAAATCCTGCGAATATTTCATCCAACTTCTCAATAGCTTGTTCTGTCTTTGTGGATTTCATACTCCCCTCTTCTGGCCATTTAGAGTCTGTGTCCACAGTCACTAGGAACATGTGATCCTCCACTGCACTGGCATAGTCTGTGTGTTCTCTACCATGGCTTTATCGGCCATGGTAGCATTGTGGATAGCACAGTTGCTTCACAGCTCCAGGGTCCCAGGTTCGATTCCCGGCTTGGGTCACTGTCTGTGCGGAGTCTGCACTTCCTCCCCGTGTCTGCGTGGGTTTCCTCCGGGTGCTCCGGTTTCCTCCCACAGTCCAAAGATGATGTGCAGGTTAGGTGGATTGGCCATGTTAAATTGCCCTTAGTGTCCAAAATTGCCCTTAGTGTTGGGTGGGGTTACTGGGTTATGGGGATAGGGTGGAGGTGTTGAACTTGGGTAGGGTGCTCTTTCCAAGAGCCGGTGCAGACTCGATGGGCCGAATGGACTCCTGCACTGTAAATTCTCTGATAATTCCCACAGATGTAAAGCTTGCAGTGGTGGAGTGTTTCTTAGTTTTGCACAGGATTGATTTTTCCCCATTTTCTCTTTGATTTGAGCATCTAATCCTGGCCACCAAAAATATCTGTGTGCCAGTTCCTTCATCTGCGCCACTCCAGGAATCCCTCATGCAGTTGATCAAGGACTTTACTGCACAAGCGCGGAGGATTAATCACTCAGATTCCCCAGAATAAAACTCCTTTCTGGACAGTCAACACCAGTCTGAGTGATGCAGGGCCGGAGGTCTGGATTTTTCCAATGACCATGTGACATTGTTCCTTTTTGGCCCATGTCCATAACCTTCCCCATCACTGGATCGGTATTGTGCATCTCTGACCTTCAGATGAAGTCACAGGCACATTATCCAGAGGTGAGAAATGAAGGATGTTGATGAAATGTTCTTCAGCTTCTCGCTTGACTTTTAAAAAATGTACTGTACCCAATTCATTTTTTCCAATTAAGGGGCAATTTAGCGTGGCCAATTCACCTGGCCTGCACATCTTTGGGTTGTGGGGGCAAGACCCACACAGACATGGGGAGAATGTTCTTGCTTGACTTTTAATGGTAATCTTGACAAGCATTTATTTGCATGTTGCTGTGATTTACGCTGCTGGATATCGTACATGAATGTCGATAATATCAAAAACCATCTTTGCTGCTTGAGAAGGAAAAACTTCAGACGGCCCACAGATTGTCATCAAGGGTCAATGATCCGTCAAAAGAATAAAATGACATCCATAAGTGTATCCATAAGTGTATCCATAAATGTAGTGCTGGAACCTTTGTGCCCTGAAAATGAAGCTCAAAGCCTTTTTTTAAAAATCTAACCGATCAATTTTTTATGTGGTAGTAAGAGTTTGTGAAGCAAGCGCTATCAGTTCCTCTCGTGGAACCATAGAGCCCCAACAGTGCAGAAGGAGGCCATTTGAAAGAGTACCCTGCCTCAGCCCACTTTCCCACCCTATCCCCACCCAGCCTGCACATCTCTGGACACTTAAGGGGCAATTTAACACGGCTAATTCACCTAATCTTTGGAGTGTCGGAGGAAACCCACGCAGAGACGGGGAGAACGTGCAGACTCCGCACACAGTGATAGAAGGCCGGAATTGAACCCAGGTTCCGGGTGCTGTGAGGCAGCAGTGCTAACCCACTGTGCACCCGGTGCAAAATAGAAACCATAATTGGCTATAAAAGATAGTGTGTAAAGGCAGATTTTTCTTTTTGATCTGCTCATCAACAGTAACCTTTGAAACTGATGTCCAATTGCCCAACCCAAACCACATCCTTTCTGCAGCGCGTGTGTGTGTGTGTCAGAGCAGCAATGCTGACTGGGTGTGTGTGTGTGTGTGTGTGTCAGAGCAGCAATGCTGACTGTGTGTGTGTGTGTGTGTGTGTCAGAGCAGCAATGCTGACTGTGTGTGTGTGTGTGTGTGTGTGTGTGTCAGAGCAGCAATGCTGACTGGGTGTGTCATTGTAAAGCACACACTGTCCTCTCTCTTTTATTCCCAAACTATCTGCTGCCCTCTCCTGAGTGCTCTGGCTCCTTGCAGTTTCACATTGAAGGCTGTCCCTGACATGTGCATCCAGACTGTGCAGTAGCAGTCTGCTTGATGCTGAGAGAACTGTTGATTTGTTTTCTTCCACCTTGGCCTGTCAGTCTAAGGAGCTGCTGATATCAGTTAGAAGCTGGTAGGAAGTGTACAGGCATAGTCTGGTTCGTGCTTTCCTTTTTGAGATTATAAGCAAGACCTCACCATGTCATTAGAATCGGATAATCTTTCGGTCTAGGCTGAGGGATAAATATTGTCCGGGACAGTTGAGGACAATCCCTCTGCTCTTTGAAACAATGATGCCGGTGTTGGACTGGGGTGAGCACAGTAAGAAGTCTTACACCAGGTTAAAGTCCAACAGGTTAGCAGTGCTCCGAAAGCTGGTGTTTGAAACAAACCGGTTGGACTTTAACCTGGTGTTGGAAGACTTCTTACTTTGAAACAATGGCCATGGGATCTTTAGCATGTGGCAGGTGGGATCTTGTTTTGTTGTCTCACGTGATTGACAGTACCCCTGACAGTGCGGTGCTCTCCCTGTGCTGACCATCTAACAGCCTGCCGCTGATTTGAACAGTGCTTCCCACTGATGCACAGTTTGGAGGATGAGAATCCACCTGACCACAGCTCATCACTTTGTGATAAGTTGGCCTCTTGACTCTTCTCTTTGCAATCTTGCCCTTCCTGCTCCGCCCGCCTCCACCCCAATCACTCATCCCAGCCATGCCCCCCAGTCCTGATGTATTTCAACTTGATGGTAGATATCAGTTGATTGGCACAGTGGTTCAGTCAATCTCCGGCATAAGAAACATGTCTTATCCCCTGGAATGTGGCTGAGTGGCTGCACATTTCTAACACAGAGCACAGCTGAACATATGTGGGGAATTCCAGGAATGCGGAGAACGTGGCTTTCAATTACAGATCCCAGAATTCATTTGTCCAATTATTTATTTGTTGAATAAACGTTCCCAATTTTCTGCTCCACTTAACTGTCTCAGTCATTTTAAATAAATCCTGGCTGGTGTTAAACCACGAGGGAGGAGAATATATCCTAACATTTATTGTGGGAGACAGTGACTCTTTTCTACTTTCATGTGGAATTGCTTCTTGTCACAGCCTGAGTGAAACAGGGTGGCACTGGCTATCGTCCCTAATTTTGCTGCAGTCCATATAGAGTAGGTCCACTCATCATGTGGTTAGGGAGGGAGTCCATGATTTTACATCCAATGAAGTAACGACAGTACAAGTTTCAAGTTCGGATTTACAGGTTCATAGCTCCTTGAAGGTGGAGTCGCAGGTGGACAGGGTGGTGAAGAAGGCATTGAGCGTGCTTGGTTTCATTGGTCAGAACATTGAATACAGGAGTTGGGACGTCTTGTTGAAGTTGTACAAGACATTGGTACGGCCACACTTGGAATACTGTGTGCAGTTCTGGTCACCCTATTATAGAAAGGATATTATTAAACTAGAAAGAGTGCAGAAAAGATTTACTAGGATGTTGCCGGGACTTGATGGTTTGAGTTATAAGGAGAGGCTGGATAGACTGGGACTTTTTTCCCTGGAGCGTAGGAGGCTTAGGGGTGATCTTATAGAGGTCTATAAAATAATGAGGGGCATAGATAAGGTAGATAGTCAACATCTTTTCCCAAAGGTAGGGGAGTCTAAAACTAGAGGGCATAGGTTTAAGGTGAGAGGGGAGAGATTCAGAAGGGCCCAGACGGGCAATGTCTTCACTCAGAGGGTAGTGAGTGTCTGGAATGTGCTGCCAGAGGTAGTAGTAGAGGCGGGTACAATTGTGTCTTTTAAAAAGCATTTAGATAGTTACATGGGTAAGATGGGTATAGAGGGTTATGGGCCAAGTGCGGGCAACTGGGACTAGCTTAATGGTAAAAACTGGGCGGCATGGACTGGTTGGGCCGAAGGGCCTGTTTCCATGCTGTAAATTTCTATGATTCTATGATTCGGATGTTGTGTGAACATAAGAAATCGGAGCAGGAGTAGACCACAAGGCCATCGAGCCTGCTCCATCACTCAATACGACAATGGCTGATGCAGCAACTCCACCTTGATTCCCTGAGAGACCAACAATCTGTCTTTCTCCGTGCTGAGTATGTTAAAGTGTCCGCTATCCTGTGGGGTAGAGAATTTTAAAAATCCACAGCCTTTTCAGTGAAGAAATTTCTCCTCATCTCAGTCCTGATTGGCTCCTTCGACTGTAGCTATATTAGATTCCCCAATCATGGGAAACATCTGTCTACCCTATCAATCCCTTCAACATCATGGACATTTTAATGCAATCACCTCACTCTCTTAAACTCTAGACTATATAGGTCCAATTTACTCAGCCTCTCATCATCCAACAACCATCTCATACTAGGGACCAATTTAGTGAGCTTTTGCTGCACCACCTGCATTGAATTTGGAGGGGAATTTGCGGGTTGTGCTGGTGTTCCTTGCTGTCTTGTTCTAGGTGGTAGAGGTTGTGGATTTGGATGGTGGTGTTGAAGGATCCTTGATGAATTGTTGCAGTGCATCTTGTAGATAGTACACATTACTGCCACTGTGTGCCAGTGGTGGGTGTGAATGTTTACGGTGGTGGCTAGGATGCTGATTAAGCGGGCTGCTTTATCCTGGGGGATGTTGAGCTTCTTGTGTTGTTGGAGCTACACTCATCCAGGCAAGCGGAGAGTATTCCATTCACACCTTGTATGTGATGAAAATACTTTGTGAAATAGAAGGTGGGTCATTTGCCACAGAATACCTGGACACCACTGTCCTGTAACCACAGTATTTATATTTCTATTCCACTGTTTCTGCTTATTGGTAATGCCCAGTCCCATAAAATGTTGTGTTGTTAGATTCAACATTGGGTAATGATGTTGACTATCATAGGAGAGATGGTTAGTCTCTTTCTTATTGGAGGTAGCCATTGCCTGGCACTTGTATGACACAAATGTTACTTGTCACTTATTGTCCCAAGCCTGAATATTGTCCAGATCTTGATGCTGAATGTGGGCACAGACCATATCAGTGCCCGAGGAGTTGCGAATGGTGCTGAACTCTGCGTAATCACCAGCGGTATGATGGAGGGAAGATCATTGAAGCAGTTGAAGCTGGTTGGGCCCAGGACACAACCTTTTAGAAATACATGCCGTGACATCCCAGATGGTAGTAAGCTTCAGGGTTCTGCAGCTGTACAATCAACACGAGTGGAGTGTCTTCCATCACGTTCTCCCTAGATCCTTGTAAACAATGGAAGGACTTTGGGGAGACTTCTCGGGAGGTGAATCATTCTTCCTGTCATCTGTCCTCTTCTTGAAGACACTGTTCATATTGTTAATCTAATGTAGGCATCTCGTTAATGGTAATCCTCAAGAGTGTTGTTTTGCTGGATTACTTGGTGACGTTGCTGTTAATGTCAGATTGGCATCAGTGCCAGCCACGCATGCCAGTCCAAATTTTGATTGTCTTCACCGCCTACTGTTCTCCTGTCTCATGAAGGCACCAATTTGCGGTGAAGTAGTGTTTACAGATATCAGACATGCTTGGTACTTTGGTCAAGTCATTCTTCATGTGGGTGTTGGCTGTTTGATTGAAAGGACCACAAGTAAACCTTGACCCTGTCTTCACCAAACAGACACAATCTAATACACATGGTGAGTAATGACACACAAAATATCAGTCTCAAAAGTGAGATAGGCATAGCCACCCCCAAAACCAATCATTAGAACTGCACCCCCAGCGATCACTACACAGCAGGGT